>NW_025335317.1:28498571-28509993 GCF_004798865.1 Varanus komodoensis
AAAGTAATTTTTTTTTTTTTTTTAGGAACGATAAGAAGAAGAAAAAAATAGTGCACGTTAAGAAATATAAGTGAAGTAGTAACAACAAGAGCAAGGAATACAACTTGTAAGAGAAAGGGCAAGATTTTCGAACAAGGAACGAGGTAAGTGATAAATCTTAGCGAGAGCGAAGCGGCACGAGGCACAGCGAATGGTGGTCGCAAAGACTGAAAATGGCGGTCACTCTGCTCCTTATATACTGCTAGGGGGGAGGGGGAGCAGAGTCCCCGCCAAAAAACCGTTAGCTGTTAATCTTCCGGCCAAAGGCACTGCGCAGGCGCAGAACCCATATGTGTGATGCACAGAGGCCACAACGAAGAAGGAAAGGATCCACAAAGCCAGGAAGTAGATACAAAATGCACTAGAGCTAGATAATGTGTTGTTCAGCAATTATTTATACACAACAAAGACTAGTTTCCCACTTTGAGGCTGGGGTGATGCAAGGTGGCAATATTTGCACTCAGACCAATTATTAGAAACAACATCAGCAGCAAAGTCCCTGTTTCAGCTTTGGAATCCATGACAAATATCCTGTATTAGCTAAATATGAATTCCATCTTCCAAAATTTCTCACATGCCACAATTTTTCTGCATAGATATCACTACACTGGAAATAACAAAGAGCTCCCCCATTCTTTTTAAAATGTTAATTTCCAATAAGGAAATGGTTAAGCATCTCCAGATAGGCAATTGATGCCTCTTTCTCCCAGGAATTTAGCTGCATCAGTACAGAGTACTATCTAACGTTCAATTGTGATTCCAATCCAGCAACTGCATAATCAAGTATTAGTATACCTTGAGAACGTCGACAATGATCACAATGTCCTTCTGTTTTCAGTGAGGAAGAAAGAGCCATTAACCTATCTACCCTCATAAAGGCAAGACATTCTGATAACTGCCGTTAGTCTAATGGCATCTGGAATTGTACAACGCAGAACATAATGTAAAGAAGGCAAAAATGGTTATATGCCCTTAAAATCTTTTAAATCATAGTCTGTGTTGTATCAATACGTCAGTTCTTATACACCAGCCACCAGACTCACACTGTTAGCAATGGAACTGATTTAGGAAGAAAGTACATCTCTATTAAAGGTGTAGACTTACATTCATTTTAAATCTGTTGGAAGTAGTTCTGACTCACATTTGTTACAATATTTGTTTGCCAGGAAGGAAATGTGTGTCAAAACCATTTCTGCAGCATATTAGAATACATATGTGTCTTTACCCTAAAACAAAGTAAGAATGGAAGAACCAAAGTAAGAAAATAAAACACTGATAAATAGAACATTCTTTATTAAAAAGCCACAGGGTCTCTTCCCCATAAGGAGAAATTTACTAGATTAGGCCAAAAGATTAAATTCATATTCCATTTGTCCTTAATAAAAAAGATGCTTTATTGGAGGAGGAATAAGCAATAGACCCCTTCTCCTAAGAAAAGCTGTATGGATTACACCAAAGTATTCCAGTGCTGAAGAAACAAAATGTTCTGAACTGCCAGGAAAAGCTGATGTTTGTTACTACTCAGAAACAGAGGGCAATTTAGTGAGATTTTGCAAGATATGCACAGAAAACAGATGAGTGGCCCTGAAGAAATATCTTTCTGAAACATGCCTGACATAGCAAAGCTTTTTCTCACTCTTGATAACTTGAGCTTTTTGTTTTGAATTATAACTGGTATTTCCCTTTCACTTTATGGTTATGCTTTATGCAGTTCAGCATTACGTCCTCACAATGGTAGGTCCAGATGCGTATGTGAGGCTCAAAAGCAGAAGATAAGCACTCCTGTTCATGTGTAGGCAACTACACACAGATTGCCTCCAACGCTGGACAAAAAAAAATTGTATCATTGATCTCATTGTTTTTAGCATGATGCTCCTAATTATGATTTTTTCCCCCATTCCTTATTTTCTGCTTGCAAATCTTCTGTCCAGATCCATGATGTCCTCCTTTCCCAAGATCCACATTCCCTGTGAAAGTAGAGGAGCTATCCTCTCGGCACTGCTACTGTGCCTGGAGGACTTCTTCAGTAGCATCTCTCTGTTTCCTCAGATCAGCAACCCTGGTTTCATTCAAGTGAGCTATCTTGTTCCCTGACAGCTAGGAGCTCATTCACGTGAGCACACATCCATGATTTCTGCCTATCAGGCAAACAGTCATTTATGTAATGCTGGAGAGGCCTCAGCCTCCTGCTGGCTTTTTGTCTCCATGCTTCCTATTCTTTACAGCATTTGTTAGGCTGGAATGCCATGCTATTTCCTATCAAAAGAAGAGAAAGGGTTGATCATCCTGGCTGCCTTGTCCCCTTGCTACCCAAATATTTTGCCTCTAGGGTTGACACATTTTGTTACTGAGGCTTCTTATTGTGCTTGTAGAGCTGGACACCCCCACACCCAATACTCTTCCTCTCTTTTCCTGGATCCCCCCACAAATGTTTCCACTTGACTCCCACATAAAACTCCCAGTTGGCTGTCCTTGTTCATTTACTCTAGGCTTTTCCTTCCCTAGATCCACAGCTGCTAACCAGCTCGCTGAGTTATCTCAAGCAGCAGTAGCAACCATGAGAGCCACAAGCCAGAGCACAAGACAGCAGCCCCAAAACCACTCATGCAATAAAAGAGAATCAAAACAGTTCTAGAAACTCCAAGCAGATTCACTCAGAAAGCTGCTCTTGGCTTCTTCCAACAATCTGTCATAAAACTTGGTTTGCCTTTCCTGCTCACTCACTCTTAATCCTACTCCTAATGCACAGGGACAACCAAGATACGTTTTACATTCCATAGTCTGCACATTTTCACCAGTACAACTTATTATGTTTCCAGATCAGCTGATAAATGTTTAAGTCCACATGGAAATGTGTGCTTATTTTTGTATACAATTTCTCATCATATAGACATTTTTGCAAGCATTTTGATAACAGAACTACCTTGCAAACTTTGGAGAAGTGAAAAAATAAACAAAGGACAATTGTGTTCCAGATTGCTGCTTAGTACAGGAAGTGTGAATTTGTCCAATTTGTATCACACTGAGAACCAAATGAATATTGCCCCCATGACTACTTACATGCCCAGCTGCAACTGTAAAAGCATAGTTTTCCATGATATCTGAACCAGAAAAATCCTAGAGCAGTGGTGGCAAATCTTTTAGAGACCAAATGCCCAAACTGCAATCCAAAACCCAGTTATTTATCGCAAAGTGCCAACACTGCAGATTCAAATATGCCAGGGGGACAGCACAACATTAAAAGAATCTCAGTCTCTTAATTAGAACATCTAATCTTAGATATTAATCTTAGATATTAAATTACAATTTTTCATAAGAAAACTCAAAGCTAAAATCTTGTGTCAATAAAAATGAATGCATTAAAACTCAAAGCCAGTCCAAGCAAATATATATACTCCTTGGCAGAGCACTGACTGCCATGTGAGACCTTGGACGAGTCACAGCTAATGAGTTGCAGCTTGTGACATCATTGCCTGGCACCGCTACTCCTTTCCAAGCATGTGCATGGCCCCTATGTGTGCTGTTATCCAGTGCTCGGCTGCTGGGGCGATGCGGGGGCAACTTGGCTTAGTTGCCGACAGAGAAGGCTCTGCGTGCCCAATGCGGCACACATGCCATAGGTTCACCAGCACTATCCTAGAGGGTGATGAGGATGCTTCACTTCAACACAATCACTCTTGCCATTGCTACAGGCAAGTTTTACTGAAAAATCTTTGTGCTTGTGCTGTGGCTTATGCAAAAGGAAGTGAACTACCTGAAGAAGTGAAAGTTAGACTACAGACCTCAGGTGCAGAAAGTTTTCCTTTTTTTGCTTCAGTTCCCCCAACAATCTGTGCAATGTCTATTGGTCTTTTTCATATCAAGGTGATAATTAGCTCCACCCTTTGTAATTGAATTTCAAGTTGTCTGTTTTGGTGTACAAGGCTTTCACATTAACTATTTCTAACTGTAACCATAAAAAACCCAGAAATGTCTTATCTTTTTCTTTATGCACAAAACAGGTACATCCAAGTATTAAATTACTTCATGACACCTGCATTAGGTCTGCTCTTTGTCCACTGGAGAAGAAAAAGTCAAGGGAAGAAGCGTGGTCTCAGAAATAAGGCTCTAAATGAAAGAGATCAGTAGAGATTTTCAAACTACTCCTTTTTTCAAATGCAGTGTCAGTTTATAACAATAGAAAAAGACAGATATGGTTTAAACTAAGTTTAAACTTACATTTATGTAATCCCCATGGGATTAAGTTCCATTGATATCAATGGTAATTGCTTCAGAGTAAATATGTATAGCATTAGTGTGTTAATGCACCTCTATTAAATTTGCCATCTGCATTATTAAAAAATGGTTCTCATAGGCAAAATCAAAATTATATCTGTGATAATATCCCTTTTGTTTTAACGTATCAGCCCACTGAAGGAATAGCAAGGTAAAGTAATCTATCATATAGGTTCAAATTACATCTCTGGCCATAATGTAGAATGCTACTATTCTACCTGATTTAACAGATGCACATTCCCCCTTCTCCCTGCACACCACCACCACCAAAAACAGTATTTATTATAGTGTGAAATTAAAATGAAAATATGTTGGGCAACTTTTAAAAAACTTACATGTTGCCTGCTTAGATTTCCTATATGTGTCAAACAAGAAATCTCCTAATGAGAGTTAAATTTCAAATTATAATACACGTCATGACACTTTTCTCTCTATATGTTTCTTTTTAACCTAAATCCACCTTGATATCCTACATATCAGACTGGGGAAACAGTATGCAGAAAAAGGCTGCTCAACCCTTGCTTGTAACTTCCCATACCTTCCCTTTGTGAGTGGAAAACCAGCTTGAGGAGGATGCATTCGAACTGGAAAAATGACAAAGAGGAAAAAGGGTTAAGCAGTTTCTTCCTTGTAACCTTTTCCAGCTGAGATGCAGCCTGTCCAGTTTGCTTTACCTTTACAAAACAAAACAAAAGTGCGTAAAGGACTTTTGAACACCATACAGTAGCATGAGTCTGAGTCTATGAAGCCTGAAATATTGGAAGCACGTGTGCAATTCACTTATGAACACAATCCAAAAGTTAAGTACTTATCAAAAGTGAATGCAGTGTGAAACGGCTATAATGATGCCTCTCCTCTCCTGCACTATTACTTTCTAAACACATTTTTGTTCACCTTCCAAACAGTATGCTTAGACAACCATATTTCATTTCAGGTACACTAATTCCTCTCATTGCTGCTTGAATCCCTAGATTTCCCCACAGGTCATATGCATAGACTTGCTCAAAGCAAGTTATAAAAACACCACCTAACATACTTTGAAAACATACAGCAACAAATAAGTTACAAAATCAGGTCATTCAAAATGAAGGCGTTTCTACAGAAGCAATGTGGAAATTGGCTGTCCTCTAGATTTGGCACACCCTATAACACTGCCCACAAATCCTTTAGGTAACAGTTGGCAATTCAGAGTAACTATTCACATGCAATAGCACCTGCACAGTAGCTGAAAGCAATGCAATGCACACCCACACACACAGAGACGTGTCTTCATGAAAACTGAAATTAAGAAATTCCCAGTATTCTAAATAGCTTTTCTTTTAAAATATCATATGTCAAGAAACTTATGTGGGGACTAAGGATGCTAAAAATATATCCAAGTTTGTTTTCTTTGAGGAAATTTTTCTCAAGTCTATTGAAAAAAACTAGGGTTCATGATTTTCCTTAGGAATGTGAAATTAAGGTCATGTAATGCCTTTTGTTAATAATAGGCCTTTTTCTCATAGTTTGCTCATGTCAAAAGAATTTTTTGCTCTTTGCTTCTTTAGTTTGAAATAAATTAAGAGAAAAACAGAAAGTTTCCTTCCATGGAAGCTGTTCCACTGGATCCAGTCTACAACATGTTGATGCTGAAATCCAGGAAGAACCTGCTTCCGTCTAAGGCCAAGAACAGAATAGCTGAGTCCCTGTACAGACTGAAACACAAACAAGCTGCAATCAAATTTTGACAATTGAACTGTTGTAGAAAACAGAATTATGAACTGAACTAACCTGATGCAGATGTAAATTTGCTTGAGAAAATTTGAGTCAGCTCACAGCAAAAGAGGAGATTTTAAATTAACCTAACCAGGACATTTAAGTTAGGATAACTAATCTGGATAATTTAGAGAAAGATCTGGAGGCCGCAGAACATTATAAAGCAAGTATTATCACATGGGATAAAGTTACTCATGAAAAAGGCAAAAGGTGAGTCCTTATCTTCTTCAAGAGTAAGACGGGGTGCTCAAACACTGATGGTTAAAAATTCAGAATTGATGATTGAGCAATTTTACGAGATGACAATTGCTGGCAAATATTTTGAAGCCAATCTGAAACTTCTATTCATCTGTTAACATGAATAAGGAAGGAAGTCAGAAACAGCTTGATAGCACATAATAACAACATTTCATAGTCTTGCAAAAGTAAATGGGCAAGGTGAAGAGTGTTCTAGGGTTGAAGCTTCATTACCTCATTACAATCCCTTAGGCCTAGCCCATCATTTCCTTTTCCTTCAGGCCCTTACAGAGGACTAAGAGGCAATGGCAGGAACAGGCTACCTTTTGCTGGTCTGTCTATATTGTAGGCTTGCTAAAAAATGTAAGAGATTCAGCAAAGGACCAAAATTCAGCAAAATTTACCCACTCTTCAAGCATGATGGATTAGAAGAAAGGACATTCTGGAGGGGAGGGAGAGCAGTCTTAGATTGTGCTGTTTCCACTCTGTAACACAAGGTTGTTGAATCTCTTCCAGCCTGAAGGCTGATTTTAATTTCAGAGAAGGTCTCTAGGGTCATAGTCCTGTGGTAGCTAGGGTCAAAAATACCACATGCTTTAGCTTGGAAGAGGGCGCACGGAGTCTTCAAGCTGCCATTTTGTAGCTATATCGAAACAGAGTAGAATGTGCAAATGGCTTGCCACTCCACATGTGGCAAACTAGATTTTTTTTAAAGCAGGTACAAGGGTGAAGGGCAAGCCAAAATCCCCTTTTGGTCTCAGCTACCCTCTTCTCCTGAATTCCTGACATGCATGTAGAATGCACACACCCTCACTTGCATGCAATGCTGACTCCATTCTGAAGGTCTCTTGGGTAAGACATCTGCACTAGGTCCCTCCCCTAACAACATGCCTTCTCACCACCATTGTCAGCAACTACTATTGCTCTTTTGTGACATTGATACCACATTTATGTTTCACAAATAACCAATAAGGAAGAAGACACTGACATCTATTACTTTTTCTCATCACCTCCACTAGAGGTTGAAATGTGAAGAAGAACGGCAAGTCCTGAGGGCTCTTGTTGGTGTGCCTTTGCTAGATTGTGGGCCCTCAGATTGCCTACCACTGATGTTGGCTTGTTCACATGATCTCCATCTTCCTCACCAGGGACAAGGAGATCCTTCCTCCTTAGCTTCTCCTTTATATGTGATTCTCCAGCCATTTGTTTCAGCTGCTATTCTCCCTTGCTTCCTGAGCATGGCCTTCCAGCCAATCAGAACTTTAGTTATGAGCAAGCTATTATATGTGAGGAGGACTCTCTCAGGCTCAAGGAAACTGGCTGACAGATGGAGAGGACTATTAACCGGCTTTACAACGGTGTTCCTTCTCCTTCCTTGACTTCACTGGTATCCCTCTGCATTCAACTCTTCAAGTTCTTCTTTTTCTCACACTACTCTTTTATATAGAGGCTTTGACTAGATAAAGTTGTCCACTAAGCTTCCAAAAACATCTTTGAAGACATAGGCAGGAACAAAATAATTTCCTTTCTCATTGTATAAATTTGATTTCTTTCCATTATGGTCACTGTGTTGTAGAAAGCCAATGACAAAATAGGAAGGTAAGTAGTGTTTGCTTCTTTACACCCCGCCCCGTTTGATGAACTCAAGTTAAATTCATGTCTAAAATCTATAAAACATCCACATTATCAGATGTCCTGTAATATATCTTGATGGTAAAATAGGCTTCTTAGCCAATTGCACTTGCTTGGTAATTTGTAAAAAGAAATGACTCCGCATCTGAGAAGGATGTGAAACGACAGCGGTCTCATAAGTAACTCTGAGGGTGACTCAGTGAGCACCTTTCCTGGTGTGGGTGTTTTGGCACCAACAATTTAGGAAATATGAGTGTCTTCTCCAAGGTAGTTAAGAAACAACAGGGAATTCAGCAGTGAACATATTTTCTCAAATTGGAGTCCTGAACAACAAGAATTTTGGAGCAAAAACATTTTCTGCCATTTCAATTTTGGCCAATAGCCATGTCAATGAACAAGGGGGATTGAGTCAGCATCTCTTTAGGACAGCTATAAGACTGCAGCCATCCAGGGAAAGCAATTCTTAATATAGGGCATAGCTGACCACTCAGTCAGGAAGCTGGAGTACAGGTCTGGGTGGCCATTTATTAGGGTAAGATCTCTTACGTATGATCTTTTAGTCATCGTATTGCTAATTACAACTTTGCTAGGAATTACACTGTTAGCATTCTCACGTGCATTAAAGTTAGAGGTATTCACTATTTTCTGTACTTCAGATTTATTTAGATACAGAATAAAAGAGAACTGGCCAGTTAATAAATTGTAAAGGCACATTTAAATGTACAGACTCTCGGTGTTGACTTCTTTTGGGATTTCTGTTCACTGCCTCTTAATCCATGTATACTTAATCCATGTAAATCTCAGCTTAGTAGCATGAGATCAGCTGATCTCTGGTTTTTCCTGAAAAAAACACACTAGGAGAGTTTCAGTTCTCTGCCAGTTCAGTAGGGTTCCTAAATCCTGAACCCAGGATACAGAGGTCTCCTCAAGGGCCAGAGGAAAGTGAGGTATGTAAGTGATGGACAGTCTGGCTGGAGTAATGAGCCAGTTCCGTGTTCTTTTTTGGATTTTGTTGCTGCTGCTGCTGTTATTTGCATTCTCTGGATTTTGGTTTGTTTGTTTGTTCTGGTAATGCATAAACTGGAGCTAGTGAATCTCACACACAGCAAGCAGCTTTGCACATAAATAACTCTGCAACCCATGCTGCAGATAAGCTCACAGTGTGGGTTGTTCATAGAACAGACAGACAATCAGGATTGCCATGGGTTGTTCTCTTGTTCCTTCCGCTCTGTCCTCTAACTGGTATACAAGGGCTCTGCATGGCAGAACACATCAGTCTCTGTCTCCCTGTTATGGTAATACATCTATTAAATTTTTCTAAGGTGGATTTTTTTCAGACCCTATGCTGCCCCTAGTGATAGCTGCTCCATTGACAGGAAATAGGACCTTGGAAACAACCATCACTGGCTTTTTACTCTTTGGGTCAGGGGGCAGCAGATATGTGTGCAGCTGAGACTGTAATTTTCTTTTCAGAGGCTTATGCTATCCAAAATAAAATGTCTTGCTTCAATAATGTCCTGGTAAGTGTTTGCTGTCAAAGTGCAGTTCCATATAGTTTAATTTGCACTTATTTGGCATATGTCAGTTGGTGAGCTGTCAATTGAAAAGCAAAGTGATGAAGCAGGTCTTTACTTTGGGGGGGGGGGGTTCCTTCTCAGCAGTGTGATCCTCTAGTTTTTCTACATTCTCCTGACAGTTCTCATTGCCCTCCACCTTCTTCACACACACCAAGCCTCTAGGTAATTTAGAAAATGGAGAGCTACACTGAACCCCCTTTTTGTGAGCACTTAATTTTGACAGCTGTTAAAAGAAAAAGTTAGATTAAAAAACTTATCTGGATTTTTAACATGCTTTTTTGGACAGGGAAATAGACTGCCATGAAAGCTGTATATATTTTTCTGTCCTCCCCAGATTTTCCAGATAGTTTTTAAAAAGCCTCCAAACAAGCTATACTGAAGAAAATAGTTTGGCTTCAGATGACAAAGCAATCAATTGTTATGTTATCTAAACCCAGTCATGGGGACCTTTCTTCACCCTTCTCTATGAACTATGAACAAGCTCTTAGGTCCTTCCCAAGAAACATAGGTTTTGAAATAAAAGTACCTAATTTCTTCTGCCAGGAATAAATGAGAGTACTACTAACATTTAACAAAGTATGCAACCCTAAGCATGCTAATTCTTATGAAATAAAGAGCATTTGCTTCAATAAACTCATTTAGGATTGCTATACCAGATAAGAAACAAAAGGAAAACAGTCATATTGATCTCAACTGTGTATGATAATCTGGATTTAGGAACTACTGGTTATTTCATGTGTTTTACTCTTCTGAAATGAGGTATTTTTACTTCTAGCAAAGAGTAAGCAGGATGGGGTCAATAAGTTGCCACTTTTAAATCTGCATAATGCTTCAGTCTTTAAATAAATAAAGAAATAAATGGATTTGTGAGAGAGAAAACGTACCATATTTTTCGCTCTATAAGACGCACTTCCCCCCCCCCTCAAAAGGGGAAATGTCTGTGCGTTTTATAGAGCGAATGTGTGTGCGCCCGACGCCTGGGACGCTGCCGTCCCGCCTGCACCATGTGGCACCACCTGGCCGGCACGCGCTCGGCACGCCCTGCTCCGCCCCCCCCCCGGCGCAGGTGAGAGCTGTGCCGCTCAGGGGGAGCAGTGCAGAGGTGGAGGAGCCGCAGGCTTTAACCCGCCAGCCACACGGAGAAACGGACTGTTCACCCCCACTGCCCGGGAAGACCTGCCGCTGCCACTGCCGTGCCGCCCGGAAGACCACCGCCGGCACGCTGCCGGCCCCACGTGGCATCACCTGGCCTGCATGTGCTCAGCGCGCCCTGCTCCGCTCCCCTCCTCCGGCGCAGGTGAGAGCTGTTAATCACAGATCGATGTGTGTTTTCAAATGGCAACCCGTCTTTCAATGAAGCTCATGGGGAAGTGATGGGGAATGTGCCTGTGATTATCAGGAAGCTTTCCATGGATCAGTTATCTGTTAGTTGATCAGACACATTATTTTTAGGATCAGTGGATATTTGAACAGCATTACCTTCGTGTATGAAGTTTATTCTTCAAAGGCTACTTAGTCCGCTGTGTGTTTGATTTACCGTACAATGTCTCATTTTTTGTCAGAAGTTTTTTTCTATTATTTACTAATAGGGCAGCGTGGACATTACTGGCTTTTTCAGATTTGTTATTGAATTGTCTGCAGCAGCTCTTGTATAACTGGTGTAGATTGTGGATTCCTTCAATAATTCCACTACTGACTAAGAAAGTGATTTCAGTGATTGTGAGCAACAGAGCTTCATAAATTCTGACTCTAGTGATGATGAGTTCTATGGGTTCAACGAAAACTAGAAGAGTTCTCGAACTTTAAAATCTCTCTTTTGTTAATGACAGTGATGATGGTTCTTAATGCCACTGTTGACTGCTGTTCACTTTACAAGGTTGAAATACGGTATTACTGTATTCTGTTAT
>NW_025335317.1:28510093-28575250 GCF_004798865.1 Varanus komodoensis
CTACTGACTAAGAAAGTGATGTCAGTGATTGTGAGCAACAGAGCTTAGTAAATTCTGACTCTAGTGATGATGAGTTCTATGGGTTCAACGAAAACTAGAAGAGTTCTCGAACTTTAAAATCTCTCTTTTGTTAATGACAGTGATGATGGTTCTTAATGCCACTGTTGACTGCTGTTCACTTTACAAGGTTGAAATACGGTATTACTGTATTCTGTTATAGTTTATTAAATAGTTTAGTAAACCATTTGATTCAGAATATTTTTTTCTTGTTTTCCTCTTCTAAAAACTAGGTGCGTCTTATGGTCAGGTGCCTCTTATAGAGCGAAAAATACGGTACATGTGCATGCATATTTCTAATTCTGTTGCAGTTAGATACCTGAATAAGACTACCTGGAGGACTGTCTGCCAGTTTTCACTAGCCTCACAGTTTCTCCAAAAGACTGCAGGCAGATTTGGCACACATTAGATTTGTCAGAAGTTGCTTGTGTAATAAAAGACGTCATACTGCAATAGGAAAACTACAGCAAACCAAGGATTTGAAAGTGAAAATGCCATGTATGATCATGTTTACACTAGGTAAATATTCTTTTCTAGCATATTTTAAGTAAGCCAAGTGCCTTGTTTCATTTGTCATCATGGTAACACCTTTAGGCAGCCTATTGTTTTGGAAAAGGAGGCATAAAGATATGAACTTCGTAAAAGCCAAAAACAACCATTTACTGTAGAACTGTGCTTTGAACACTGGTATTCCAAGTCCAATATGAAATGGCAGAACATTATTATTCTTATTTGAACACAAATATAAAAATAGCTATCTATTTTCAAACAGAAATTCCAGGGATTCTCCTGTATGTCCCTCTGTCCTTCATTTCATTTGTTGTCTCTAAATACAATCTTTTTCTTCTTATCTCTAACTATTCTATCTCATGGTTAAACCATGTCAACTCTTACAGCTGCCATGGGGAACTAAAGTATTTTAGCAACTCAGGAACAATAACTATTGAAGGAGCCATCTTGTGCATATTTAGTCAGAAAAATGCTGTACAACTTTGTAGCCAGATGATAGGTTTTGTTTGTTTGTTTTTTGTTTTGTTTTTACCTAAACATTTATAGGTTGAACTGTAACTAGTCTGGTGCTGTCTGGACTATATTTTCTTTTCACAGGATCCTCTTTGCCACACACACACACACACACACACACACACACAAGCAGACTACTGAGAAATTTGATCAATTAAGTTTGTAAAGTATGCCAGTGAAACAGAAAGCAGATAACACTCCTCCTCTGGCAGTAGTTCTCAGTTCAAAACTGAGATTTAGTATAACTATTGAATACAGTATTTTCCTAGGATGTCATAACTCAAATATCATTTATTTGAAAACCTTCTCCCAAACATTTGAACCATCAGTTTTGGCCCTGAGAAAATTTCTTGGCACACATTTTGATGGAAAAATATGAAATTCTCAAGTGACTGAGAATAAATTAGGTTTCACAAAAGCATCACAGTGCACAAGGGTGTGAGAATATTTTGTGGCAATTTGCATATCTATGTTGGGTTGTATAATTTAGTTTAATGCAATCTTTATTTTGACAGTGAATTCAGCTCAGGCATCTACAAAAGACTACCACAACATGGCTGCAGTGGGAAGCAAACAACTGCAAACAAACCAAGGTAGCTTGTTTAAGCTCTGGTGACAGGATCCTACTTCTGAGGCACATTGGGTTTGTATCAGGGCTTATTCAACTGTGGCACCTTTTGATGTGCACTAAGCTCAAAAGTCCCTCAATTGGGCCTAACAGGCCTTTTTCTGACATTCTTTTTGTAGCACTTGATGTGGTGCTAAAATTTTCTGTTTGCATCCTTTTTGTTTTCTTTAAATAGGCTTACTGTAGCACTTCTATCTGCTATGAATTTTGTGTTATTTAAACAAGCTGAACAGATTTATTAACTAATTTTCCTAATCAGCTGTGCCTATATTAAGTATCAATTAATGTTAAGATGACTTTGTCCTTATTACTAGTGAACAGTAGCTCTATATACATCATTCCTAGTGCCCATAAGAAATTTCCATCTAAACACTCTCCAGTAAGTGTGACAATGTATTTATAAGCATTAGAGAATGATTATCTGAACAGCAGTCTATTTATATGTGAACATGTATATGGAGGACAGCAATTTCCTTTGATTTATCTCTCCTTTCCCAGCCTTAGCACTACTTCCCATGCTGTTCCAGAGGGCTAAGTGGATTTCTGGAATACTGTGGGAGGTGCTTCTGGGGACTGCAGAAGGAATAAGTGGGAATTGCCACCTTGCCCTTCTCCTGGCAAGAAATCTCTGCTGGTACTTTGCTCCTTACATCAATAGAATAATTATTTCTGTTTATGGAGGGGTAAGTCTGAAACAACTTGATATCTTTTTCTTACTCATGACAAGAAAAACTCAGTGGGAGTTTTTATCTTCAAGGTTTTCCAAAAACAGTTTTACATTTTCCTTAGGAAAACAATACATCATTCTAATTTTATCTACCTTTCTGGAAATGATTTCTCCTAAAGTGACTTGAATAATGGAAAGTTTGATAATCCTATTAAGATCTAACTATGAACTTCTGATGCAAAATGCTAGGTAAATCCTCTTGTATATAAAAAATGAGTATATATAGTTACCTTGGACATATAATGTAATATAATACTGGGCATATAATATTGGAACTACTCTTGCTTTAATATAATATTGGAGCTACTTTTACTCTTGGAAATAGGTTAATCTAAAAATTACCTGGGTATAATCCTCAAACTACTTTATACTCACAAATCACACTTATTTTACTCTTATGTTCACTTCTTTGCTTATAACTCTTTCCTGATAACTCAGGTAAATTATATGTTTTAAAAAACAAACACTCCAATTCTTCTTGGTAAAACTAGTATGCAGTAGGCATATTAGAGATGGAACCTAATCCTGCCTGCAAAATTTCCAACTGATCTATAAAGGGCAACTTCTGCCATTCTTCAAGTTCATTCTTCATACTCTTCCAAAGCTCCACCCCATAGAAGGGGAGATGTTTGACTTATGTTCAGAGATAACAAAAGGATTTATCTGAATGTTACTTCCCCCACTTAATGGAGGTAACATTCCATAAAAACATAAAAAGAGCCACACAGGATCAGACAATGGTTCTTCTAGTCCAGCATTCTATTCATACAGTGGCCAACCAGGTGCCCCAGGAAACCCACAGATGTACAAGTGCACAACACTCTCCCACCCAAGTTCTCCAACTACTTATGTACAAAGGTATACAACCTCTGATACAAGTGGTAGCATATAGCCATCAGGAGAAGCAGCCACCGAGAGCCTTTTCCTCTACAAATTTGTCCAATCTCCTTTTAAAACTGTCCAAATTGCTGGCCATCATTAAATCCGGGGGAATTCCACAGTTTAATTATGTGTGGTGTGAGGTCATTCTTCCTTTTATCTGTCCTGAATCTCCCACCAATCAACTTCATAGGATATCACTATGAAATATTACCCCATCAACCATGAATAATTCTGTACACCTCTATCATGTCTTTCCTTATTCACCTTTTTTTCTAAGTTAACCAGTTCAAGATATTGTAACATTTCATTGTGTGGGGGTTGGTCCAACTTATTATTTTAGTTGCCCTTTTCTGCAATTTTTCCAGTTCTACAATGCCCCTGTTTTAGGTCCAGTGACCACAGGATTCCACCACAGATTTATATAAGAGGATTATGATTTTGGCATTCCTATTGGAAATGTTATTATATGCTTATAGAATGGGAATAAGATGCAGAAGGATTTCTTCTTCTGTCCGCAGCTCATTCCCCATTTGGGAATGCAAGGTGTATGGGAAGGAGGAAGGATTTGGCAGCTGCTTTCAGAATTGGCTCCTGCAAGAATCCTTCTCCATGCAGTTAGAACCACTAAAACAAAATATGTAGGTAAATCTACTGAAAGATTAGTTCCTGTATACAAATTATTTGAGCAGATGCTTCAATGCACTCTCTGTAAATGCATTGTCTATAACTTACACATTCTTCTTTGATATATTCTCATACATCAGGAGACAATTAATGCATATTTCTGGAAAAACAGAACAAGGCCATTAAAACAGCTTGTGAAAAAGTATAAATTTTAATTGACTATATTCTTCAAACTCTACAGAAAAAAATTAAAAGACTACATCATTCTTTTGCTTGCTGGCTAACATTTCTTGGCAAGTATTTTGAATTGCAGTTGAAGTGGTATAAGGGTTGCTGAAAAGTAAAGGAGTATTCCCAGAAATAGCTATTATCCCCTGCATCTTTCTATCGACTTCTGCTATTCAAGTATCATGCAAGCCCGAGAACATGGAAGAATTGCTAGAAATGTCTATTGTTCATTAATGAATTAAGCTAATTACAGCACAATATTAAATGATCTAAAAATATACATTACAATTATTTGCACAAAAGCAAAGCTCACTGAAAATGTTCCTCAGCTCATATGACATGAGTTAACATAAGGGACATAAGCTAAAGGTCCTGTTTTGCTTTTGTATTGATGATAAGAGTACAGCTGTGTATAAACCCAGTATTAATTATTCTACCATGCTATCCTGTCCTACCAGGCATTAATTATCCTACCATCCTTCTAAGGCCCAAATTATTCATACCCCTACATGAGAAGATGTTTAGGCAATTATTGCAGTGAAAGTCTATATTATGTAGCAAACTGAACTTATGTTTTCCTAGTGGTGCCTTTGATGAGATAGCAGATGCCCGGAGGCCCTGAAAAGTAAGAAGGTAACCCACTGTAGATGGAACCTTGATGCTGGAAAGTCATGAATTAGGGTGACTGGCCCATGTTTGGAACTTTAGTGGCCATGAATTCATGACACATGCTTCAACAAAGGCTTTAACATGTATACATTTGCCAGATCCACCTCCACACCTCAATTTCCACCCACCCCACCAGCTTCTCGCATTTTACAGGAAGGTTTAAGGAAAGTTTCTATGTATGTTTAGGTAAACACATATAGAAACTCACTCATGTTTGGACATTCTGTTTTTCAGCTGAAATGATATAGAAATCCCCTTCAAATTTTCCTACTCAGTTTGGGGACACTGGGAGTGGAAAGATGGAACTGGAATGTGCATAGTTGTTGGAGTGGGGCCAGAGCCAACACTGTCATACCTCTAGATGAATTGATATTAACTGTTTATTTATTTATTTTAAAAATGGTATACCATTCACTCAGCCATGTTGGCTCTCTCAAATGTAATGCAATATATTAAAACAAAATGAAACATCCCAATTAAACAATAAGTAAAGCTAAACAAAACAATTTGTAACATAATTAAACAAATTAATAAATACAGAAGAAAAACAAACATAAACAATAACCAAAGTAAAGAAGTAAACCAAAGACCTGGCTTTAGATATTAATAAAATATGGTTTAAACATTAAAATGTTAAGCAAATGGGAAAAAAATGCTTGGTGCTGGAACATGTACAGCATTGGTACCAGGTGTTCATTCCATAAGTGAAGTGCCACCGCCAAAGAGGTCCGTCCCTGAGTAGCCACCATCTTCATATCCTTTAAAGATGGCTCCCAGAGAAGCACCTCCAAAGATGATCCTAAGGCACAGGTAGGTTGATATGCATGGGGAGTTCATAGGGGCAGAGAGAGATAATCAGATCAAAGCAGTGGCTCTGACTACCAACCAACTCAGCCAGCCTGCCCAGTGGCTTTCGATACCATGGTGCCATGGTCTCGAACACCAGGTAAAAACATTCAAGACCCATTTCCAAGTGGGCAGGAAGTTGTGAATGAGGAAGAATTTTTATTAAAGATTGCAGCCACTCACCTCCCCAGACCCCAGGAAGAGGACGGTGCTCCACTGAATACCCAGGTGAGAGTATCTGGGAGAGAATCTGTCTCCCTACACCCCCATTCAGGTATCCATACAAGCCAGGTCAGCTCTCTGGTGGATGGACATTTTGGGGTGAGGTGGGGAATAATCTCACACTTACAAGCAGCAGCAGCAAGCCTGAGGGCACATCGATATAGTTACCTGATATCTGGCTGAGGGAAGAACTGAAAGACGGAACAGCAGTAAGGCATCTAATTCCCCTTCTCCTTTGCTGGCATGTTAACTCCCAGTGTCATACCTCCCCCTACCCATGACCACAGTAAGGGGGTTTCTCATTGCTCCTGAGTCAGCTTGATTCATTGCCAACATTACCAGGTCAACAGAAAAAGAAAAAGAGGTGTGGAAAAAACACCTGAAAGGTGTTCAGTGCTCTTGTTTGCTGAAAGCATCACATAGCAATAATTTCTAGGACAAGACAACCCCTCTGAAACCCCATCATCTCTCATATGAAACATCTATACTGCATTTTCTATCTTCTCTTAGAACCCACAAAAATAATGATTTTATTGCATACTCTACCACAAATTTGCATCTGAACTAGTAAAATCACCTTACCACATTGATGTGATAAGACAGCCAACCAGACATCTCTCTGGAGCACTCCCATCACAAGATATCTTGGCCAAATGTCTATCTAGTAATTCTTTGTCACTTCCTTGCAGCAATATTCTGATTATTCTCAAACAAATTCCAGGAAATCTGAGGATATTTCACTGCTGATCAGTCAGTTTCAGATGATCACATTCCAGTGATGGACAGAGGGAAAAGGGGAAAAAAGCAATAGGACTAAAATATCAGCATAGTTTAACTTAAAGCAATTAGTGTCAGGTATTAAATTTGAGGAGGTCACCTCAACTTTTTAGAATGGGGCAAAATTGCAGAAAGTCGAGGGAATAACTAAGTGCTCAGGGGCTTGGGGAAGGGGAGTAAGGCTATTTATGGAATAGTGGAAGGTCAGCCCTGGACCTACAGTTCCTCCCTCTGTTTCATATTATAAAACACTAAGAATCAGAATTGTTTTAGATTATCACAAGTTAACAGAACAGATTACATTACAGACAAAAAACAAAACAAAACACCCAAACACATTAAACTGGAAGCATCAGCAGTATTTGAGAGCACAAGACCAGGCTAAGTAAAGGCCTGACAGAATTACTGATTTTAAAAAAGAGTATAAATTACAGATTCAGTGTAGTAAAAAAAGATTACACAAGAGAATTATGGAGGAAACTGATTGAAGCTGCAAAGGCAAAAAAAATCAGCCCTGTTCTGGAAACTAATTGAAGGCAGAATTTCAAGGCCTAAATCCTCGATATCTTCCTGCATCCTGCCAGACAAATGTGTCTCCTTTATTGATCTGTATAAGATTCAACTCAACCTCCCCCTTTAATAGCAATAGAAAAAACTTGCAAATGGTCTCCTGTAACTTTGGGGAAGATTAAATTGTACATAGACCAAGTGAAGAATGCCAAAGCCCCAGGGTGCAATGGTATTCTACCAGAACTCCTGAAAGAAAACAAGGACTAGTGGGCCTCTTTCTTGGCTTCCGTTTTTACACACATTAACGATACAAGCCACATTCCAAGATCTTGGGGATTAGCTATAGTGGATTACTTTTATAAAAAAGTAGGAGGGAATTTTAACAAAGGATGTTAGTATTATCATTATGCACATCTTTGTGGCAATATATGTTTTAGTTTTGTGACCTAGGTTATTTTAATTTTTAGCATCCATTTCTTACCTTTTGTTTTTAAGTACATCTTAAACTGTTATTTTAATTGGATAATTGAAAAGCATTGTTTAATCTGCTATGCTGGCCTACATTAGTTTATTCTGGTCTATGACTGTAATACATACATACATACATACATACATACATACATAAATCACTGTCTTCAGCATTTCCCATCACTCCCACTGGAGTATTATTGTTGTTGGAAGGTGATGTTAAAATAATAATTTTTGAATTTCAATTTTTAATGGGTTGGCATTACTCCTTCCTTCTGTCTTACACTTGTTGATGTTTTATACACTGTCCACATGGATTGAAACTAGGCTATTGTAATTATTCTATGTAAGTATTCTTATGTAGTTTAAGTATTTCAGTATTTTAATTACTTCCTTTTACTGGTATCCTGTCTTAATGAATTTTTTGTACCAATTTGTGCTAATATTTCTGTGCTGTATTTTACTGGTCTATGACCAAAATAAAGTCATTCATTCATTCATTCATTCAAATCTTATATTGCAGGGGCCAGCTTAGAAAAGACAAATCTACAGCTTCAATGCTTAACACTAAGTCTGGAAAAAAAACAACCCTTTGCTAATCTTTTCATATTTTAAGGCATAATTCTCAATTTATCTACATGGATCTTTTAAAAAATAATGACCAAGAGGTTTCTAAAGCAGTTCACCTGAAACTCCTTGCAATATTATGTTTCATATATGTGCAAACCTAATCAATGTAAGTCCAACAGTAAAAACAGAACTATGAAACCTTGTGGTTCACTGAGTTACACATAGCAATAGTACAGATTCCCTGATGTCCTTCTTCACAGAAACACCCACTTGCCTTTGAAACCAATACTGGCACATTTATATGCTATTCTTTTGCTGTTCTACCTGGTTCAAGAGATAATTATTTCTTTAGGAAAAAATGTAGTTAAATGTCTTCAGTGGAATGCCAATTGCTTAATTGTCATAAACAATATTCTTTTACTAAATCACAACATGTCAACTACAGCAGCAACAATATAAAAATGTTTACCAAGGAGCTGAGAAAACCAGTTAGTTTTACACATACAGTAAAACAGAAATAATGACTGTAGTGTCAAAACAAAATGGATATTTTAAAGTTTACCAGAATTGTTCAGCACAGGCCATGACACAGAGTAATAGTCTCCCAGCACCACCATCTGGAGACATTTGGCCAGGTAGGAAAGGAACCATTACAGGGTAGTGCTTCCAACTCCCAACCTGGACAACCTCTAACTTACTGTTCCCATCTAACAATTGTCAATTCTCCTATCAGAATACCTGTTTCTCTGTTTTAACATCCACCATCCATCAACTACATTCCATAGACCATCTATCAGCACAACCTTCACTTTCAATGAAAGTGGACAAAATAGGGAGGATGGGAAAAAGGAGAAGGGAGGAATGAGGAGAGGGGAGGAGACACACACACAGAAACACACTGAACCTTCCCCCAAGTGGCAAATGGGTGTCAAATGGGCCTAGATTTTTAGTGTCACTCTTCCGTAGCCACCCGAAGGCACCCAAAGGCACTGTCCAGGAGTGCTGCCTCTGGAGTTGGGTGACTAAAGTCGGGCCCAGCCAAGGCTAGTCCTGCTTCCTCAAGACCGACATCCCTTCTGCTTCGTTACCACTGTGCCGCAAGCTGGCAGTAGGAGGCCACATGTCTGCCTGCCTCCCCGCAAGTGCTCCCACTACTCAGGGACAGATGGAGTAGTGGCAGGGAAGCACTTATCAAACTTTCTCCAGTGGATTTAATGGTGATAAGATGGAATGTAATGCTCAATACTCAATATCATTGCAAAATACAGCAAAAAATCGTGTTAATGATTTATATTAAATATTTCTGTAGTTGTGTCTCTATGTCTAATAATGTAATTAGAAAAGACATTATAGAACATTTTTAGGCAGGTATTAAACACTTACTTCCCAATTATATTATTGCAAAAGTAGGGTTTTTCTTACTACTCTGATGTTGTCAGTATGTACTTATTTATTGTTGCTGAATTGTCTTTGTGAACTCATGATCACAACTGAAGTCTAATTCAGTTTTGTATAACTCTAACAGAATGCTGGGTTTTTTCAACCTGAAATAATCTTCTACTTTAACAACCTTACTATAGCAGGTGAAACTCACAATTATTCATTTTACCATGAACAACTGAGTGAAGAACATTATAATGAATCACAAACCAAGTAACTCAAGATCTGAGTAAAAACACTGTTTCTCATTATATACGGAGCACAAAATTTCAAATGCTAACTCCTTTCTTCCATTAGATAGATGTTAAAGGGCTTATAATTAACTTCCTCTGGCTAGAAAATATTGTAAGCAACAGAAAACCAATGAAGTGAATAAATACAGATTATTCTGGGCATTTTTTCTGAACACAGAATACGGGGTGGGAGTTAATGATTTTGTATAAACACACTCAGGATCACAGAGCACATTTTACTTTTAGTTAAAAATGTCATTTTTATGCAAAGGTGGCCATGCTGGATTGAGTTCACTGATGTTTATAGCTACTGGATAACTGCCAAACAATTTGCACTGCATGTCTCAGTCCAGGTTCTAGAGCAGTAGCCTACTCCCGAGTTCTTCTGAAGCATCTCCGATAACCCTGTTGTAAGCATTCCAGCCACAAGCCAATTACACTTACATGCTGTTACTTTGACGCAGACATGCTGGCTTTAACCGGTTCTAGACATTTAACTGAGCTGCAGTGAGCCAAATGGAGTTTGAGCAGAGCAGAGCAAGGGCCTCTGGGATATAAGCAGCCAAGCTCCCAGGGAGGAAATGGCCAGAGTGAGCAAACAGGAGTTGGGCAAGAAAGGTCAAGGGTGAGGTCCCTAACATTTTCCCTTCCCTCTTTGTTTCTCTTATTTAATTCACCTTATATTCCCCCCAGCCCTGCACGCGCGCACGTGCACACACACACTTTTTTTCTCCCTTGTAACACACTCCCATTTACTAGTAGGAATGTTGCTAACCTTAGTGAAGCCATTTGAAAGCACCAGCTGTTGCAACAGCCCTTCCCGCTCCAAGACAGAATCACTAAGGTTGCACAAACAATGGATCAAGGAGACTCCACAGTGGTGCCTTGCAACGACTGCAACAGGTGCAGCTGTAGTCCTGTTACAAGAAAAGGTGAGAGCACTGGAGCAGCGAGTGTCCAAACTCAAGATAAAAGAAAATGAAGTTTTTAGACAGAGCAGAGGAGCTGCAACACCTAAGTGTTGTCCAGAAGCAAGAATAGCATCACCAGGTGAGGCAGCAGAAGAGAACCTTGAGGGAAGGGAAATGGAAGAAACTCCCTGGAACAGGGTGAAAGTTAGATGCAGAAAACCTAGAAAACACTACACCAGGGGAAGCAGGGGAACTCTCCAACTGCTTTAAGTTATTTGAGGAAGGGACATGTGAGAAGCCCACTGTGGAAGAACTACAAGACACACTATATAACTCTAAAAAGAGACAAAAGGCCAATCAAGAAAGAAAAAGGATATCAAAGTTTGTAACACCAAAAGGAAAAGAGTGATAGTTGTGGAAGATTCCTTGTTGTGCAAGATGGAAAAATATGTATGCTCTGATGACCCAGAGAAACACTGAGTATGCTGTCTCCCTGGCACCAAGATTAAAGATAGAACCAACAAGTTCACACAACTCATACAACCCACGGACAAATACCCGTTCCTTCTCATCCATGTGGGAACTAATGACACTGCCATAAGAAGCTTTGCTGAAATAACATCAGATTTCAAAGCTAGTTGCAAAGCCATGACTGACAGATTACGACCCCATGGAAAAACATTCCTCCAGGCTCTCCTCTCTTCCACCATCCCTCAGAGTCTACCCAAGCCACACCCACTGCCCCAGTGACTCCATCTAGCCACCTCAACCTCTGCTGTCCCATTCTCCTTTTGCCTTCAATTCTTCCCAGCATCAGGGTCCTTTTCAATGAGTCCTTCCTTCTCATTAGGTGGCCAAAGTATTTGAGTTTCATCTTCAGTATCTGACCTTTTAAAGAACCATCAGGGTTGATTTCCTTTGGGATTGACTGCTTTAATCTCTTTGTAGCCCATGGGACTCTCAGGAGTCTTCTCCAGCACCACAATTCAAACATGTCAATTCTTTGGTGCTCAGTCTTCCTTAAGGTCCAACTTTCACAGCCATACATTGCAACTGGGAAAACCATGGCTTTGACTATATGAACTTTTGTAGGCATGGTGATGTCTCTGCTTTTTAGCATGCTGTCTAGATTTTCCATAGCTTTCCTCCCAAGGAGCAAGTGTCTTTTAATTTCTTGGCTGCAGTCACCATCTGCAGTGATCTTGGAGCCCAAGAAAATAAAATCTGTCACTACCTCCATTTCTTCCCCATCCATTTGCCAGGAAGTGATAGGGCCAGATGCCATGATCTTAGTTTTCTTGATGTTGAGTTGCAAGCCAACTTTTGTGCTCTCCTCTTTAACTCTCATCTAGAGGCTTTTTAGTTCCTCTTCACTTTCTGCCATTATAGGTTTAACGTCTGCATAGAAGAAGCCATCATGGATTATCAAAATAAATCCTGTCAGATTAATTTAATCTCATTTCTTGAGTGGGTAACCTCCCAAATGGACAGAAGGAGCACTATAGACATAATACACATAGACTTTAGCAAAGGTTTTGACACATTGCCACACTGTATTCTGATAAACAAATTAACAAAAACTGGACTAGACAGAAAAACTGTTAGGTGGATCTAAAATTAGCTGCTGAATTGGACAAAAAGAGTGCTTATCAATGGCATCTTCTCAAACTGGATGAAGGTAACTAGTGGGGTGCCACAGGGTTCAGTCCTGGGCCCAGTGCTCTTCAACATCTTTCTTTATGATTTAGATAAGGAAGTACAAGGAAAGATAATCAAATCTGCAGATCATATAATAAAAATACGTCAGAGTTATTGTGGACAACAGACTAAATATGAGCCAAGAATGCAATTCAAGCACCAAAACGGCAAATGCTTTTTTGGAATGCATCAACAGAAGTATTATTTCCAAATCAAGAGAAGTAGTAGTTTCCCTATACTCCTCACTAGTCAGTCCCCAGTTCTGGGCACCAAGATTTCAGAAGGATGCAGAAAAATTAGAAAGGTTCCAGAGGTGGGCAACAAAAATGATCCTGGGTTTGGAAACGCCTCCCTATGAAGAGAGTCTGAGAGAACTGGCACGTTCAGCCTTGAGAAGAGAAGACTGAGTGGGGACATCGTATCAAGTACCTCAAAGGTTGTCACAAAGAAGAAGGTCAAGATCTCTTTTTGCTGATACCAGATTGTAGGATCTAGTATCACAGATCCTACAATCATCAGTTTAAGATGTGACAACCAGATTCAGGCTAGATACCATGAAAAGCTTCCTTTCTGTCAGAACCATACAACAGTGGAACTAGCTGCCTAGAGAGGTGGTAGGCTCTCCCACAGTAGAGACATCCCAAAAGAAATTGGACAGCCATCTGAGTGGGAGGGGTAAATTGGTGTCCTGTAACAGCAGAAGGTTGGACATGATGGCCTTCATAGCCCTTTTCTACTCTGCTCTTCTATGATTCTATGAAAGAAAATGCTCTGTAAAGCAACTGATGGTTCGTATCCCAGGCTAAAAAAATAAAAAAAATAAAAAACCAATGTTCATCGTGAGGCCTGCTAATAAGAAGGCACTGACTCAGCAAAGTAAAAAATAAACAGTATGTGTAATGTAAGACTGTACCTTAAGTGACTAAATTGCCCCAATCATGCATTAATTGGAAAAGACATTTAAATTTTCAGAAATGATTAAAATAAGGTATCAAAGTATACCACTCCCATTCCTACCCTGTGATAGTAAATACATCAAATCTTCAAATATATTTGTAATGAAAAATAGCCAAAGTTCATACCACACTTTGCAAGAAAATTTAGGAAAACATCACATTCTTGTGTTCCTACAAGCTATGATTCAGGTTGCAGAATGGTGCAAAAGCATTAGAAATAATACATTTTCAGATATTTACACAGTCTTTCTTAAGTATCTTTATATAATAAGTCAAAACATGTAAGTCATGGCTGTGCTCTCTGTCCATGCACCACCCCTTTCCATTTCCCTTCTCCCTGTGGCATGAATAACTGAGAAAGTAATCAATTTAGGGAGTGATCCTGTGGTCCCTAGACATTACCTGGGGCGGTGGGGGGGGGGGGTCCAAAGAATACTTCAGATTCCCAGGCAGAGTACAGAGACAGAGCTTGGACCTTAGAACTAGAAATCCACATTCTGCCCTGCAGCTGGCAGAGAAAAATATTGGTTACCTCTTCAAGGTCAGGAACTCAACCTTGGAAATGGAATAAAGGGGGTTTTCTGGTGGGCAGGGAGAGAAGGAGACTACAAACCAGGTTATAATCTATCCAGTGACATCTGAAGTCTCCTCCATTCACACCAAAGTGCCCCAGCTAGAGGTCCAAAAATGGCCATCTAGCACAAATGTAAGTGAGAGGACAGAGGAGGTAAAGATACTCCTACAATTCCTCTTGCTTTGTATCAGATCATCATCAGCCTGTCAGCTTGAAGGTTGATGATTATCTCATTTGGAACCAGGAAACTAAGGATCAAGATCACCACAGCCACAGAATTAAACAAGGCGCAAACCATAGATTAGGATCCTGAGTTACTCAGAAATGTTATCTATTTTACTGGAACTTTGTAAGTTGTTTACTCAGGTTCAATCAGGTTTTATCTTGTAGAAGTTATTGGAATTTTAAATGTGGTTTCAAAATTTTCTCTTGCAACTTTTTCACATTGATTTTGTATAGTGTTGTGTATTTTCAATTGTGTTTTAATGGTCAGTTATAAACCACCCTGATTGCCAAGTCCTCCATGTAGGAATAAGAAATGAAATGCATGGTGAGATGATGTAAATTGGTGTCCTGCAACCGTAGCGGGTTGGACCCAATGGCCCCTTCCAACTCTACTGTTCTATGATTCTATTATTTTTAATAGCATTTCTGCATATTTGGAAAATTTTTTGAAAACTTATTACTTACAGAAGCACAGGGGTGCTTACATTTCCACTATGATTTGATTTGAAGGATAGCAAAGCCTAAATTGTACAGCAAAAATCACAGAAGCAATACCAGTAATTATCAATACCTGAGCAATGGCTGTTTTGGATAAGAAGGCTGGTCACTGTTTTGAGATGTTAGAGGCTTTTTTGTAACTTGCTTATAAATGTTCCTTGCAGTCACTCCAATCCACAGCATAGTTGCCAATGTAGAGTAATGCAGTATTATACCAGCCTAGAATAAAATGGTGACAATGAACAAGAATCAACAGGTTGTCACTAAACTAAGAAAGGCTGTCACAATCATTCTCTTGTAACTATTTACAAGTATAATGACATTTCTGCAAAATGAAATGAACTTATTCATGCTTTATAATTTCCCTTTCTGTACCTCCCTGACTCTTTTTAATCAGTGCAACAAAATCAAGGTGAAATGAAGAGCAGGTGGCATTCCCAACTTAAACTAGCATTTAAAATTGCTAATATCTTAGAAAATGGGATTCTGAGGAAATGAGACATACAAAATATGCAAATGATTTGCAATCTTGATCCTTTTATCCTGTTAAAACTGTTGGAAGTTTTCTGGTTTAACAAAGTATATTTTGAGAGTTCATGTGATAGATAATAGGTTTTATAACCACTCAAAAACATGGCTGTGAAAATGAATGCCTTCATGGTTACAGTTCATGTTTGAAGTTAAGCTTCTTGAGTTAAACTTGAATTGATTCGCTAAGCTTTACTGGCAAGTGGATAATAGACATGCTACTGTTTTGCTAATTATGTTGCATGTAATGCAAATTAAATGTATAGGGTCAATGAAAAGGCAACCTCTGTCTGAAGCATTATACCATTAACATTCAATTTAGCCTGATGTAGAGCCTGGAGTGGCACATCCTAAATCCTTCCTAGGCCTCACACAGCAATGAATTACCAGATGAAAGGTCTTGCTTGTTATATGCACTATAAACCTTAATTTATCAACTCCACTTCCACTAGGATTAAAATCAATGCATGCTATTTTAATCAGTTATTTTTATTAAAATAGGGTTTTATTTTGTTAAATTCTGTGTTCCTTAAAAATAATCTGGTTATAAATATTATATATTAGCAACATAAACATGCCAAAAGCAGAATTCTGCTCCATTGAAACAGTATCCAGGACTTTCTATGAAATGCATTGAGTTAAGGGCTACTTTTCTATGTAAAAGTGTGAACTGGGTGCTGTGGAGCGGGGGGGTGGGGGGATGCAAGCAATCCTATTTCTGAAGGAGCATCCCAGTGTCAGAGTGCTATGAATATCCAGTGCTGTGACAACAGATGCTTAGCAGAGCATAAGGAGCAAGGGAGGAAATGTTCACCTCTCTCTCCACCATTCTGTGTTTCTGGAAGGCTTCAGGATGCAGAAGATTCTTGCCACCCCTGCTGCCTCCCCCATTCCTCTTCACTTACATCTTCACAACAGTGGCTGCAAGGGGGAAGGAGACAGAATCCCCATCCTGATTTCCCCTTCTGAGGTCATCATGATGTCTGCAGCTTCAGCAGGGGGACTCTGAAAGGTTCCTGAATACCCTCCCAGAATTCATATGAGCATCATAGAGGCAACATGATAACAACGTTAACTTGACATAGTCACCTCCACAGTCTTGCCACTCTTGTCCATTTTTGTGTTTTTCAGAAATGTGTTTGAGGGTCTGGGAAAGCCAAACTAAACTTATCAGCCAATATTCTGGAAACTGCTGTAAGCTGCATTTTCCCCACACATTTTGTGTGTGTCAGTGTAATCCTGTAATATAATGGTGAGGGAAACTCTACTAAAACACACCCTTTAGCTACCAACAACTGTCAGGAGGCCATCTGGTGGCAATTCTGATGGAACTTTTGGTTCCCTAATTTTTACATTTTTACTGAAACACCAGCAAACATTCAGCATAGCCCTGCACAGGACTACAGTTCCCACCACTCATAGCCAGCATGGCTGTTATTCAGAGCACAATGTGGCCTGGTGTTAATGGATGAATTCAGTTGGTACAGCTCAAGGATGCAGAAAAGATGCTTTGCTAGGTTTGGGCAACCAGCTCTGTACAGGATCCTTGCCCCTTCTGGCTTATAAAAGCCAGGTAGGAAGGAATTACCAGCTGACTTAGGGAGGTGATTAATGCCTCTTTGCAAATGGAAGTGGTCTCATGCTGCCATGCTGAAGAAATCCTCCCCTTATCTGGAATGTCTGGATAACTTCAGGCCTGTAGCAAATATTCCTTTTCTGGGCAATGTTCCTGAGAGGGTTGTTGCCCATCGACTCCAGGCACTCTTGAGTGAGACTAATTGTCTGGCTCCATTTCAATTGGGCTCCAGGCCTGGTTTTGCCATTGAAACAGCTTTGGCCACTGTGTATGATGCCCTATGCTGGTCTGTTCACTTTCTCATACTATTTAACATCTTCATGGGCTCATCCAGTGTTCTGGAGTGCATTGCCATCAGAATGCCAATGATGTGCAGTTCTCCCCCTCCACCTCCATCATCATCAGGTGAAGCTGTCAATATGTTAAACTAGTGTCCGCCTGCAACAATGGACTGGACAAGGGCTAACAAACTGAAGCTCAGTCTGGACAAGATTGAAAAGTTGTTGGTGGTGGTTCCTTGACTGGATGGTGTTCATCCTGTTTAGATGGGGTTATACTCCCCACAAGGGAAGAGGTTTACAGCTTGGATGGGTAGTATTCCTTGTCACTTGAGGCCTCGGTGACCTCAGTGATTCAGAGTGCCTTCTGCTAGTTTCAGCTGGTGGCCCAGCAATGCTCCTATCTGGACAGGGATAGCCTGACTTCAATAATCTACACACTGGTAATCTCTACATTGGATTGCTGCAATGCACTCTACATGGGGCTGCCATTGAAGATGGAGTTGGTGCAAAATACAGCAGTAAAATCAATAACTAGGACCAGTTACTAAGATCAGTTTTGGTCGGCCATGGGTGGGGATGCAAATGAGCGGGAACAAGGCAGGCAGAGGAGGTGGCAAAAAGCTTTTGCATCCTGAAACCTCCTGTCCCCTTTGGATTAACATGGATGAGAAAGGCAGTGTTAGGACAAATGTAGCATAGGGCACTTATCAGACAGATTGAAGAACTTTCAATCCAGTGGAGGCCTCTGCTGATGGCAAAAGAGGGGAGCTGAGCTTTGTTGATTTTTCCCTTCCCTTTGAAGATTCCTGAACCCAATCCCCTAATCTGCTCCAGCTTTTCTTGGGGACTAGAGGAGCATAGAATATGTCCCAGTAAATCTGTAAAAATCATCTTCCATGTGTGAAACTGTTAGATCAAAGACTCTTCTGTGAGCAAAAGATGTTCTGTTCATAGAAGGCCATCATTGGTTATAATCCTCTGATTCTAACACATTGTCACAACAAAATCAGTGTTCAGTATTCTGAGACTGTAGTTCTATAAAATATTGGCCTTCTCCTAAGCAGATGGCCTTTGAGAACAGTCTTTTATTCATGCATCCTAAAGCATGATTGGAAATAGAAACATAGAAACAGAGCGAGTGAGAAGGGGCCTCCCAGGCTATCTAGCCTGATCCCCGGCTCTAGCCGCTCTGCTCACAACATGCTCACAACAATAGTTGATAGGTATTTGGAATCTGTTATTCGTATGAAATTGCAGTGCTACCAGTTAGGACAATGGTTGCCAAGTTAGATGACTTACAAAGGAAATTAGATAAATTCATAGATTTTTGGTCTATCCACAGCTGATAACTAAACAGAACCTTCACATTCATAGGTAGTATCAGAAGCTAGACGTTGTGAGAACATCTTTCCTCTTTTCTCTTTCCAGCAGGTCAGAACAGAGGGCTTTTGAAGTGTAGTCTTTTATCTGAGCTAGTCAGGGTTTTGGTGATACAGGGTGCTTTATAAGAAGGCTGTTTTCTAGTAACTTCAAACAAAGAAACATTCCCCTGCCTTGTGGGAGCAGTTCTTGCCCATGTGGAGACTTGATTACAAACATCCCCTTCCCTTCCCTTCCACAACATAACCCCCCCCCCCCCCCCCCCCCCCCCACCTTCCCCCCCCCCCCCCCGCCACACACACATTCTTGACTCCACACTGAGGAATGTTTACTCAATCTATGGGCAGGACTGTAGAAACACTGGACATTACATAATTGAGCTGCTTGTTTGGTTGGATCTCAACTTGGTCCACTCAGAGGATACTCCCACCAGCAGGGTTAAGGGAACTTTCACCTGTTGCAGCCCCATTTTCCCCCAAATATGCTTCATAGGGTCAGGGACCCATTATAATAGTATGGAAATCTCCAGTACATCACTGGTGTCTTCTTCTTGAACCCGCTGTGCTCAAGACAAGCTTACTGAAGATGTGGTCTTGATGTACAAGAGACCATGAAAGATGTATATGAAGTTGTAATTAAATTTGTTGTGAGCTCTGGGTAGTGCCCTGCCAATGGTCTTCTTAAGCCAGGGCGACTGAAACACAACCCTTCTGCGTATTAGAAGATATTTTCTTGATCCTACTTCCACCTTGCACCTTAAAGTTTACACTGACCCTATATCCCACCTTCTTTCTGAATTCCAAGAATTTTAGAGACCCCATTTTATTGAATTCCTTTCTGTTTGAACCCATTATCCCAATGTCTGCACTCATGTCTGCACTCATTGAGCATGTCTGCAGCTTTGTTTTGGACTCTGGAACTAACTGCTCTGAGAACTTAGCTAATTGAAAGGCTAACAGGTTCATTATCATTGGTGTCCAGAGCGCTGTCTGGTCCATCACTGTTGGATGAGTTTCAGTTATTGCAGCCTGAGAAAGTAGACAAGGTGCTTAGGATGGTGTGCCCAACCACCTGCTTACTTGACCCTTGCCCTTCTTGGCTACTTACAAGAGCCAGTCATGGGATTGGTCTCTGGGTCTGGGAGGTCATCAATGCCTCACTGAAGAAGGACCAGTTCCCTGCCCCTTTAAAGGAGGCAGTAATCAGACCCATCCTGAAGAAGGCAGCCCTGGACCCAGAGGTGGTCGCCAATTACAGACCGGTGGCCAACATCCCATTCTTGGGCAAGGTGTTGGAGCAGGTGGTGGGACAACTCCAAGCATTCTTGGATGAAACGGTTTATCTGGAACCATTTCAGTCCGGCTTCAGACCTGGGTATGGTACTGAATCTGCCTTGGTTGCCCTGTACGATGACCTATGCAGGGAGAGGGGCAGGGGGAGTGTGTCCCTGTTGGTTCTCTTTGACCTCTCAGTGGCTTTTGATACCATCAACCATGTATCCTTCTTGATAGGCTGGCCGGGTTAGGAGTTGGGGGCACTGCATGGCAGTGGTTCTGCTCCTATCTGGCCGGTTGATTCCAGAAGGTGGTGCTGGGGGACTGTGGCTCTGCGCCATGGCAGCTATGCCATGGAGTACCACAGGGCTCTATTTTGTCCCCCATGCTATTCAACATCTACATGAAACCGCTGGGAGAGGTCATCAGGAGGTGTGGGCTACAGAGTCATCAGTATGCTGATGACACCCAGCTCTACCTCTCTTTAACATCTAATCCAGGTGAGGTGATGACTGTCCTGACCTGGTGCCTGCCCGAGGTAGGGCTGGATAAGGGCCAATAAACTGAAACTCAATCCAGATAAGATGGAGGTCCTTTTGGTAGGCGGTTCGGGTTTTCAGGTAAGTGATTTTGGTTCTGTCCTGGATGGGGTAGCACTCCCTCAAAAGGACAGAGTCCACAGCTTGGGAGTGCTCCTTGATCCAGAGCTGTCCCTGGAAATCCAGGTGACAGCGGTGGTAAGCAGTACCTTCCTCCAGCTTTGGCTGGTCCATCAGCTGAGTGAACACTGCAGAGCAACAGTGATACATGCCCTGGTAACTTCCTGGTTGGATTATTGTAATGTACTCTACATGGGGCTGCCCTTGAAAATGGTGTGGATACTTCAACTGGTACAAAATAGAGCTGTCAGGTTGCTGTCAAGGGCCAGTCGTTATTCTCTTATAACACCGATCCTCTGTCAGCTACACTGGCTCCCAACTGAAGTCTGGGCCCAATCCAAGGTGCTGGTATTAACCTATAAAGCCCTAAACAGCTTTGGTCCAGATTACCTGAAGGATCACCTTCCCTATATGCCCTCACGTCCCTTAACATCGGCAGGGGAGGCCTTGTTCTGGAAACCCTCCTTGAGGGAAGTACGGAGGATGTCTACATGGAGGAAAGCCTTTTCCGCAGTGGCACCCAGACTATGGAATGCGCTCCCCAGAGAGGTCTGCCTGGCGCCAATGCCAGGTAAAAACCTTTTTATTCAACCATCATTTTAATAATCAAGGGTTTTAGACGTTTTAAGATTTTTTGTTTTCTGTTTTCACAGTCACATTTCCTATTTTATTTTTCCTTTCTTATTTTTTAGTTTATAACGTTCAATTTTAGATGTTTTAATAATTGTGGTTTTATTATTTTATTATTTTATACTATGTAAGCCGTCCTGAGCGCTTGTAAAGAAGGAAGGGACATAAATGTTTGTAATAAATAAATAAATAAATAAATAAATAAATAAACCATTGTGTTTAAACTGCAATTGATCCACCAAAATAATTTCCTGAAATTCAGTGTCTGCTTTTTACATCCATCTGTAATACATTAGTGGGCTTAAAAAGTGGTTTATCTGAAGTGTTGTGTGAATATACGTGTGTTGGGAACATTTTGGGGGTTGACATCTTAGCCATTTGCTGTCTAACCTATGTGTAAAGCTTCCATGACTTAGCAAATTTGTGTCCTTTAGAATATGGGAATTTGTTTACATATTAAAAAAAAAAGGAGGCACATTGAGTAATGTCAGGAGAGGCTGTAGTTCAGTGGTACAGTACCTGATTTGTGTGAAAAGGGTCCTGGTTTCAATCTCCAGATAAGGATAAGAAAGAATTCTGCCTGAAATTGTGAAGACTAGCTGCCAATCAGTGTCAATAATATTGGAATAGATGGACCAATGTTAAGATCGTGTCCTACGTCCCTCTGCCCAGCTATCTGCCAGTGAAATCCTCTACTGGGTCTCAGCTCTGTCCATGAACAGAAGAAAGCCTTCTATTCAGCTCTTTAGATGAACAGAATTCCTCCTTGGATCCTATCTTGGATCTAAGTCAGGATTTCTTTCCACATTTTTATCTGCTAGGAGCTCTCAACTGGCTTATCAAAATGCTTCCAATTCAGTTTGAAACATAAATACAGACAATTGAAACAGTGATCCAAAAATAAAACCCCTAAAATAAAACCTTAATCATACAACCATCCAAAGGCCAATATCCCCTAAAGGCCAATTTTGCATCAGTTTTATTAAGTTTTGTTGCTGTTGCTGTTAAAGGTAAGGTTTTTTGCTGATGCTCAGTGCCATAACAGATCAAGCTTTTGGAGAAAAAGAGAAAAAGCCTATGATTAAATAGGTGATAACTTTTTCATTGATTACATCAGTTTCAATAAATTACAGCAGTTATACTGGCTACTCATCCAATTCTGGCACAATTCTGGTTGGGATGTATAAAACTCTAAATGGCTTAGGTCCAGGCAGCTGAAGGACTGCTTTCTCCCATATGAAACTGGCTGAGATCTTCTGCAGAGATCCTTCTCTGTGTCATGCCAACCTTCTGATGTATGACAGGAGCTTGAGAAAGAGCTCTGCATTTTAACTTGTATTTTAATTGCTGGAGAACCTGGACAAGAAGGTCCTGTAGTACTCATATCTTGTTTGTGGTATCCTGTGGACAGCTGGGTTTGGTTTGGTTTTTTGTTTCAGGATGAGTACCCTACCCTAGCAGGGTTCTACCCTAGCGGACAGCTCTGAAAGTAAACTGTCATTTTCAAATCAATAATAGTCCTTGGCGCCAACAACTGTAAAGTGGTAAGACAAAAAGCTGTTATGGCCCCAGGTCTAGAGAACTGGTCCACCCCTAGGAGGTTTCTAGCCCAATAAGACATTGGTCATCCCATTCCAGGGATGACCCCAAAGAACCCTTTGGTACATTCCCTGGAAGTAAAGATTTGGCCCCACCATCAACCTATACCTCCAAGAATTAGTTTTCACAAGCCTTTCAGTTCTCTCAACCACATAGGAACCTAAGGCTACAAATATAACCAGGAGTCCTTGAAAGCTGCAATCAGTACTCTGTGGGAGGTAGCACTGGTCAGAGCATTATTAATCTCTTGAGTTTACTGTTTAGAACTGCTGATCAAATATGATGCTTGCTGTGCTGCTCATAGCTTCCTGTTATCAGAGCCTTCTTGAGAGGCTTACTGACCAGCTGCTTCTCCTGGGGCTTAGCTCAAACCAGCACACAAGCATTCTTATAAGTACATGCAGAATACAGATATTTTTTTCCACCATGTTTCATTTTAGACTTGCAAATCTGTTTGCAATGTAAGAAAACAGGAAGATGTGACATGGCAGCAGAAATATGAGTGCTACAGAGCATGTACATATTGCCTATCTCTCACTACCAAATGGTTTCAAGAACCAACACCTTAAAGACAAGGAATACACACAGATAAGATCAGCTATCTGGACTTTCAGAGAAAGCTTATCTGAGCTTAAAGTGCATGGTTCTGGGTGTGATGGATGAGTTCTCCAGGAAGATTCAATGGGTGAAGCTCTTCTGCTAATAATATGATAGGTTTCCATAATAGACATGGGTTAGTGTGTTTATATGCCTACATTTCCTGAACACATGCCACCACCAAAATGAGTTAAGTGAGTAGGATCTATATCATAACGAAGTCACCAGCAAAGTCTACATTGATTTTAGAACTCTGGGATAACATTATGTTTTCAAAGAAAGTTATGAGAAAGTGCACTATTTGTATATGCCTTTAAAATCTGTTCTCTGCCTTTAGAGACAGTTTAAGGACTACGTGATGTGGCAGTTGCTATGGTAATGACTACCTTCATTATTGATTACCCAAATAAAAACTTGTGTAAACCTACGTAACATGCTGGCATAAAATGCTCTCTTGGGGAACTTTAAGTTACACTTCTTTCCTTTAGTCAATTTCTCTCTTGCTTACCTCCTGCGCATCTCCAGCTCAATGTTTCCTTTAGCAATGAAAAAATGGTACCAGCACAATGGCTGTGCAAGATCCATATTACTTTCTGTAAATTAGCATGCACATTCCAGGGAGATCACACATTGTTTCCAAGGGTATCACATGAGCATTGGGGAATGTTTATCTTCCCCGATACTAAAACCACAAGTTGCTATTGCTGGATAAATACAATTTTCTCCACAGCAAGCAATTCTGAGATTCTAGTGAATGCTAAGGGCCCCTATTGGCCAGTGCCAATATTATTTCTAGTGAGTCATAACGTAACCCCCCCCCCCCAGCTGTTCCAATGCTGTCCTCCTGGCAGACGTATTCTGATATACCCAGAAGACGTGGGGGCTGAGGGTTTCTCAACATGTTATTCAAGAGCGCTCATTCCTCTAGCCTTTTCAAATCAGAAGCCTGATGGGCACTAGCAAAGTTATTTTCTGCCTTATGGCTAAATTCTGCTATTTTCTCACCTTAAAGAATATAGAATTTTAGACTGTATCCTTTACTTCTTTCTCTTAAAAAATGGGGTTCAGGGCTATTTCATGGGCTAGGTGGTCATGTGATTACTAAATGCACCTGTTAAGCTCAGAAAGAGTCATATTTTGGCATTTGTTCATAACTGCTTGTCTCAAAAACTGTGGTTGTGCTTAGACAAAAGTCTCAGTATGAACAGGGAGCAATTTAAAGGCAGCAGAACTGATCAATGGGACAATTAAAAAGGGGCTGCCATGGGGCCCTAAGACTTCTGGAAAACAGACTAACCACTCTGCAATGTGATTGTTCTAGAATTGATACCTTAATTATGCAAAATAGCACAGGGAATTCATTTAATGGAAAAATAGCTTACAATTTGCTCATAGGAAATTTATTAATAACTCATTCAGGAAAATCAATTTTTCATTAGCACCTTAATGCTGTTACCTTACAATCTGCAAAGTAAGCTTCCAGACTCTGATTACAACAGGTAGTTATTTGTACCCATATAATTACCTAGCCTTACAACCTACCTGACTGTTCTCAGTTGCAAAACTACAGCTCAAGAAAATAGGTATTAGTTTTGCCTCTAATTAATAGTCCCCATTCTAGGTCTTAATAGATATTTACCTCAGAATAATGAAAACAAACTTGCCTAATAGTAACATTCAATGTTATGCCAATCATAGGCTTTGCATTTTCTCCATTAGCAGACTAGGCAGAGGTTTTTAAGAGCGCTATCTTACAAGGACAGGAAGCTTCCAAGTACATCTTGGTTTAAGGTCACAACAAGCAAATGCCGATCCTTCAGGGAAGTGTACAGTGCCAACTGCTACAGTATGTCTACATGTGGCAGGATAGAAGGCCATATCTTGCTGAATGGTGTTTACCATGGGCTGATGTCACAAGAAAAGCATGAATTTTTCAATCCACCTCACTACTTCTTAGACCCCACAAACACATCAAGGATTGACAGGCTGTACATGGAAGCATGTCCTTTCTATGCACCTCTTAAAAACAGAGCAATACCGTCAGGCTCTCTAGACTTTAGGCTAGGGGTGGAATATCATGCACCTACGTACAGCATTTGCTCTCTTCATGCAACTTCTCACACTCCTTGCATTCTAGTAGAATGGAACACTCAGTGGAGTTTTGTCTTGTCTTGCCTCTGGCAATTTCCTGTCTCATAAGGAGGAGGAGGCAACATGGATATATGCTACCAGGACTTAATCCTGGCCAATGGGGAAGAAATAGTTGATGAAGTGAAAGTGGCAGGAACCTTGGGGGAGTGTGACCATGTTATGTTGGAATTCATGATAGCAAGGGATATGCATACTAAATGTAGTACCTTGGAGTTTAGGAAGGACAGTTTCAAAAAGCAAAGAGAAATATTGGGTGATCTCTCATAGCTAAAAGAGATCAAGAAGGATGTGAGATCATGTAAAGTGACATATTGAATATGCAACCACAAACAATTTCAATGAGAAGGAAAAAAGGCAGACTTCTACAGAAAACAGTGTGGCTGCATAGAAGACTTTTTGAAAAGCTGAAATTTTAAAAGACATATATGTAAGATGGAAAGACAGATATATGGGTAGAAAAGAGCAGCCCAGATCTGCAATGATCTGGCAGGCCTGCTTTGCTTTGGTCTTCTACAAAGGGAATTATATTGACTTGGGAAAGGCAGAACAAATGATATAAGAAGGAACATCCAGCCCTGGATAGGTAAGACAATTGTTAAAAAAAACCTAGCTGCTTCAAATGACTTATATCCCAGAATGCTGAAAGAGCTTGAGGATGTTATTTTAGAGCCTCTGTGTATAATTTTCCAAAAAGTTCTTTGAAAACAGATGAGGTATTAGAAGGCTAAAGACTGGGAATAGTTAAATACTGTCCTTATTTTCAGAAAGGAGAAAAACAGAACCAGGAAACAGCAGAGTAATCAGATTAATGTAGAGATAAGGCAAAATCTAGAACAGATTATTAAGCAGTTGGTTTGTCAGCATCCAGGCAAAATGCATTAATTGCTAGGATCCAGCATGCGTTTAACAAGCACAAGAACCCAGAGACTGTGGGTTATATGAAGGTTAAATAAACCTCACATAATCAATCAACGGTTTTTTGGTTAGATGAGGATTATTTAGGATTATTTAACCCTTAATTAGCCATGGTCTCCTTGAAAGGTACAAGTTGCAGGCACAGCTAAAATGTTTTAAATAGCTATAGTCCACATAGCTTAAATGACTGATGATGACCTGTTCAGTTATACAAATTAACCCAGTTTATCTTTTTTTCATTCGAAGCATTTGACACAGTTTCCCATGATCTACTTGTGGACAAGATGGAAAAACGCAGGCCATTAGATGGCTCCACAGCTGACGGAACAACTATACCCAGCCAGTGCTCATGAATGGGTCTTTGCCTGTCTGCAGAGAGCTGCAATGCTCTGTCCATGCCCTGTGCTGTACAACTTTTAAATAATAAATATCTTAGATTATGGTACTGAGTGGACTGTTATCAAATTTGCAGGTAGAATGAAACTGGGAAGGATAGCTAATACCACTGAAGACAGAACCAAGCCTGATTCCTTATTTTGCTTGAAAAATAAGGAATTTTGTACTCTTATATATATTCATTGATAGGTTTGTAAACGTAATTAGAATTCAAGAAAGCAGTTTTAAAAAACATATTCAAAATGATCTTGGCGTGGAACAGTGGGCTGAAGCTAATAACACAAAATCTATGTAAAGTTTTGCATTTAGGTACCCAATAAAAAAAAATTGCACAAGTATAGGAAGGGTGTGAGGAAAGCTGGCTGGACCTCAGTATTTGTCAAATGGATGCTGGTGTCTTAGTGGCTCAGAAACAGAATCTGCACCAGCAATGAAATCTAAGGTGGCATTAATAGAAACAGGATGGCAACATCATAAGAAATGAACTTCTGTAATGTGCCAGACTGAGGAATCAGATTTTAAGGATGCTGACAAACCAGAGCATGACCTTTGGAGGGCTTTCAGGAAAGTGAGGAAACCAAATCCTATGAAGAATGATTGAAAACATTGAGTATTTTCAGCCTGGAGAAGAGAATAAAAAACAGGAAACATAGGAAGTTGCTTTACACTGAGTGTTTTAGTGTTGCAGTAGCCTTGCTGGCTAAAAGTAATACGTACTAAAATGCATCTAGAAGGCATAAAGGTATAGAAAGCTATCATACAAATTAGACTCATGAATAAGAGAGATGAATAAGAACTACAAGCTCAGCCTCCTTCTACTCAGCAACCAGATACCTCAAGGGAGCAAGAATACTAGAAGACACTGAGCAGCAGTAGCCACTAAAGTAGTAACTTCAAAAAGGATTTAGACAAATTGGTGATAAATCTAAGGCACTGGCCATTGTAACATGTTGCTGCAGCTTCCATAAGTTAATTATACACTGAGTGAAGGAGTACTTTCTTTTATCTGACCAGTTACTTCTCACTAGTTCATTAGAAAGGAAGCAAACTATCTTTCTTAATTACTTTTTTCCATACTGTACATGATTTTTGAAATCTCTAACCTTTCCTTCTTTTATCATTCTTTTAAAAAGGGAGGGAGCTCTCTCCATCCAATCAAGATGATGCTTTCAATGCCTTGTTCAGCCTGATAATCCTATACAATTCTGTTTCAGTAACCAAATTATGCAAACTATTCTATATATGATGGGGCACACCTCTTAGTAAATTCAGGACAACAGCTGAAAGCATTAAAGACTGAAAAAGTTTGGACACAAGCCAGCTTAGGGAGGAAAGGAGGAAGAAACAGTAATGATCTTGTTTTCCAAACAAACAAAACTGATCTAAAATATAGTCTCATTTCAAACTCTCTGTGAAACCCAATAATAAAGACCCAACTTTTCCACTATTTTGGCACAGTCTGCTTTTAAAATGAGATGTCAGGAGTGTACTTAGCAACAATCTGCATTGAATGCTGCCAATGACTTTAAAAGGCTTAGAAATACTCAACAAAAGCACTGATATCATATCAGAAGTACAAATAATAAAGAACTCTCAACATATTTCTAAAGCATAAAAGAGGGAAGAATAACTTGCATTACAGGTTAAAATCAATCAATCAATACAACAATGCAAAAAGAAATTATTGGCCTGGAGATGCAATCCTAAGCATACCCAGTTAAGCTCCACTGAAGTCAATATGATTTATCTGCATGTAAAAAACATTAAGATTGAGCTGTCCAAGGGTTTTCTGTGCCTAGAGAAACAGACAGATTTCTGGTTGCATTGTGGTCTTTTAGTATTAGTTCCCATCTTTGCATTTTACAACCATGCTTTTGAAATACAATTAATCTATCCATCCAACATAATTTTTGTTCAATTATTAAAAATGTTAATTGTAATTCATGTACTTACCGCTTGACAGATAATTGGATACTTTACACGATTTATTCCACCAGCAAAAACAGCAAAAGTGAGAGCAGTATGGAAACAGAAGTTGAGAAGCATGTGCCAGCCTTTTCTGCTGATTCGAATTGTGCTGTTTAAAGTTAAAATAAAGCAATGTCACATGGCTACAGTGAAAAGTATCACAGAAATTCAAACAATTCAATGATAATGAAGCCATTGTTTCAAATGCAGGACTCCTTTAGGTGATCAGAAATATTTGAGACATAATTGTATCCTGCATCAAGAAACGTTACCTTCATAAACGAAGAACTGCAGTGCTTTTTCTTCAGTCACCATCTTTAATCACTTTGCTGTTGCACTGAATTCCGCATATTACTGCTCTTTGAACATTTGTTCACAGCTACATTATTATCTATGTGATCACTCAGCTTGAGATCACTCAGATCTAACAGAAATCATTTTTTGAACTATGGACTGCCTGGCCTCCCTCCCTCTCTCCCTCCCCCCCAACCCTTCTGTCTGCTTTAGCATTCTACTAGCCAAGGGTTGGCAACCTTAAACACTCAAAGAGCCATTTGGACCCGTTTCCCACAGAAAAGAAAACACCAGGAGCCACAAAACCCTTTTGACATCTAAAATAAAGATAACACTGCATATATTGCTTTTTACCTTTATGCTATGTATAAAAAAACTATAGTGTGTTGCATTTATGAAATCAATGAAAGATTCTTTTATATAATCTCCATCTGTGAATGTCTTCCTATGCTTGACTATTTTCTGAGCGGCCACAAAACTAGCATATGCAGTTGAATTTGCAGACTTAATCCACTTCTTGAAATGATTCTTGCTCAAATCAACCTTTTGCATAAGTTCTGAAATGGCTTTTTTTCTCTCATCACCATTCGGATATTTTTCAGCAAAGGCTGTATGTTTATTCTGGAAATGTCTTGCAACATTTGACTTTTTGTTGTTTGCCAATTTCTCACCACATATTACGCATACTGGTAAATCAGTCTCGTCAGCAGTGAAAGCAAATGAATCTGCCCACGCACCATTGAACATTCTGTTTTCTTCTGAAACTTTTCTGGGATTTCTCCATGGTTGGCCTACTGGGGGTTGAAAAGCTCAATAAATCACATGCTGGCGGGTGTCACACACTGGCAGTTGTGACACATATTTTGAGCAACAGGGAGCTGCAGCAGAGGAATGAAAGAGTCACACGCGGCTCCGGAGCCGCGAGTTGCTGACCCCTGCACTAGCCCTTTGAATATGTAAACAAGAGACAGCCTGAAGCAACTTACAAGAGGCTGTCATACAAACAAGCCCTCAAGAAAGATATGCTACTAATGGAAACACAATTGCAGTTTTCTTATTAAGCTTAATTCACGGAGATGTCAAGCATTAACTATCCCACACTTCCGACAAGGAAGTCTATGGACTGGCAATCTGCTATTGAAGCCGCTTTTAGTATTGGATTAGATCTAGTTTGCATGTCGTATCACTTCCTGGACAGCTGAACACAAGAACTGTTGGGGACTAGGGGCAGTATTCCTTTATGGGCAAGGAATACACAGCTGCCAGATGACAATAAGAGGTGCTGCTGAGTTTCATAGAATATCAGGGTAGCATGAGTGCAGTTCTTTCTTCTAGACCGGAACCAAGGAGGGTGTCATTAAATAAACATAGACAGATCTTGTGTGTGATGAGATGAAACTCCCAATTAATCAAATGTCGGCAAAATCAGGCACACAATACAATAGTTATTTTTAATTTATGTTAATACAGTACAGTACAACAGCATTTCTGCACAAATTACTTGTAGCAACCATACTAAATGGCATCCATACACAGTAGCAAAATCCCTGTTATTATGATAGGTGGCGTGTGCAGGTGCATCAGTGTGGAGTTTCATTGGGAACCTCTATACCACATGTGGGTATTGAGGAGGTCCACATCCACTTTAATCCCCTGAATACTGCCCTCTACAAACTGAAAGTAACAGTTACCACTGAAACTCCTCTGTGTGCCACAGAGGGCTACTACATTTAAATGCAGTTCCTTTGCAATATAAAATACTTGCAGCATTCAATAGTAGCAAAAGAGCCCTGCAAATGTGACTGATTTTGCTAATGTCATTTTTCGGAGCAGTACATGTAGCCTACCTCTGCTTTTTACTGCACGTGAAACACGTGAAAAATGGACTTCACAATACCATTGTCCTCATGTGCATTGGAAGAAAAGTAAACATACGCACATTAAAAGAAAAGCACAGGAAAGAAGAAGGCTAACAGTGACCCAACCCTGCATGTTTGATCTCTTTCTGAAGCCTCATACCTTCCAAAATCGGGCAAGAGCTTAGATCAAATTTGTATAGAAAAGCAACAAGAAAATCAAGGGTGACTCCAGTTAATGCTAACAACTGGCACTTCTTTTCTTACCTGTGATGCACAATATAGGTGATAATTGAAGCAAAGAGGCACAATAGCATAACTGCAGTACATGCATAGACCACAGGGTGCAGGAACTCCCCAGGGTACTGGGATAGGGGCCACACAGTCTTCTGATCCTACCAAGCAAGGAAAACAAAACAGATTAATCTTCTAAAGTTACAGAGGAATAAGACTGTAATCTCAAAGCAATATTTGTCCCCAGCTCAGAAAAGAGTCATCTTGGACTTCTGGGGAGGTTGTTTATTATTTTTTATTGATCTTAATCAATGACTTTCATCTTCAAAGGCAAATTCAGGATTTCCCATTGTGTCATCATAGAAGCTGTGTGCTTGAAGGGAATCCTGTACTCCATCAAATTTACATACTAAAAATAATAGATCCATTCTTGTTTACATAATCAGTTGTACTAAGATGAAAAGAGATTAGTCAAAGCATCTGCAAGCCAGCAGTCCTTGTCCTTTCCTTCAACTGTCTTGTCCTCTGATTAGTTCCTTGGATGTTTTTGCAAGTTATTTCAAACTTGTCTCAAGCTAACTGTAATTGATTACATACACAACCTACCTTCACATAGCCTCATTCAAGGATGGAAATCCTACACTGAGAAAAGGTTTGCTAGTTTTATACAAAGCTAGGAACTCAAGTTCAGTCATAGCAGTTCCTTATTCCATCTACTCTTGCTTTTCCATGGCTTTGCATGGATTTTTTATCATTACTATTTTGAAGTACAATATAATGATTGCTAGACAACAGCTAAGGATAACAGCATTTGGGAAAAGCCATTTCAGAGCAGTCACACATCCATAGCAAAACAATATAATAAGGAAAGAGAGGAATACTGAAAAAAGTCCACCTTAGTGGTTTTATCTGCACTAAGTTCCCAACTAGTCTGAAGGCATCTAACTCACAAGATCAAGCACTAGCATCAGGGACCTTTAACTGCTGGCATTCTACTAGCCATCTGTGCCTAAACTCTTGAAACATAATTTTAAAATTCAGATTTGGCTATCTGAAGAATTTGTATTCTACTTTGAGAACAACACATGATGAGCCTGTGTAGCACCATTGCTTTGATATAATTCCCTAACCGTTTCCAGACCATGATATCTGGAGCCACTTAGAAACATAAAATTCAATACTATGGCAAGGCACAATAATAAAATAAACAATTAAGCATATTTTTTCAACAGATTTAAAACATTTTAATTATATTAATAAAATTTAATACCAAGAAGCACTGAAATGCCAAGAAATTCTGCTATGACTAAACATCAGTTCCAGCACCAGCAGAATGTACCACCAGACTTCCTTATAATTCTTCTAAAGGTCAGGAGCTGGTCAGAACAGCAAGCTTCTATAAACAACCCTTAGCCAGTCTGTCAGTACTGAAAAAGCCCTTAGCCTACATACTTCAGGATGGTATGGAAAGACCAATGCAGTGGAAGGACCTGTGCAGGTATCGCCTATGTTCCATTCTTTTTTGTCCATGATGATTTTCTACATTTTCGCTGCTAGTAGCGAAAAGACTAAACAAGAGGGCAAAAAGTTCCCTTACAGATGGATCCTTTCATTGTAACAGATGAACTGCACACTGCACACTCTGGCCTGTTTCCTGCTTGGTTGCTTCTGTTGCACCATTCAACCCACAGCTGCAAGGCTGGCATTGGCATGGGCTGCTTTCTGGACAGTCTTTCTTGATGCACCCAAATGTTCTTCTTGGTGCTGTTTGCAGATGGCATAAGGTGCTTCATTTGCTCATTTAGATACCCTTGCTGCTAGTAATACTTTCCTTTACAATGTAACAGGAATATTCTCTAAAGAGCAAAATCAGTATTTTAATGAGAAATTTAAAATGGAAAAAAGAAATGTGGAGCTGAGGACTTAGTCCCAGATAAGTGCCATCAGGTTATTTCATGTACAAAAGGAAGGATCTGATGGTTAATCTCTGAGAACCACTGGGATTCTGGGCTGACTGACAAATGCATACAAATCAGTTCATATTTCATCATTGTATTTATAACTTATTGTTTGATATTCCACATCCAAATATACAAGCAGCATCCATAAAATATATTATGTATGAATTGATGTCAGCTGAGATGGAAGCTATGCTTTTGATGCTTTTTTGTGACAATTGTTTTCACAGAACAACTTAGCACTTGAGGTTGTAGTTACTGAATTATAAGCAAGCACATGTGAACTCAATGTTAGCAACTGAACGCATCCATTTTGTAACTAGCATTAGCAGTTATTCCAATTACCCTGGTAGAAGATTTCCCATCAAGTAGCCAAATCAGCAGATACCCTATTCACACAAATTCCTAACTACCATGATGAAGAGTCCCCTGCTTTCTGTTTTAGGATTTTCGATTTCAAGCTCTTTGCTTTAGAAATTATGCAACAGAATTGCTTGACACAAGCAAGTTCTCACCTTGTTCAATTTTCTAGTCATTCTTACAATATAAAGTTGTATTCCTGCTGTAAATGCTGCATGCAAAAGCCCCACTCTTCTATCTATCTGTGCAGGGGTATTAATCTCAGCTTTTCCACAGTAAGCCTTGATTTCTAAGGCTCCATAGGCAAGCAGCTATGCTGTTTCTAATCCAAGCCAGTTTAGACTTAGTTTGCCTCAGGCACCTGCAAACCTCTGCATGACACTTTGCATAGGTTTAATTGTAAGCACTGCATTTGATGGTGATGACACTTGGGCTTGTTGAATATTAAAGCTGCTACCCTGCACCTATTTATACCTCCAGAAATGTAAGCGTGTATAGCTGTCTTCAGCACAGAACTGCAACCTTATTCTTTAACAGCAGTGCTACTGCTGTCCCTTCATGATTTCTCAGAAAGAAAGGAAAAATAGTAGCAGCAGTTGCTTCCAGCCTTCTCTAATGCCATCTCTGTTATGGACTATGGAGTACCACCATCCAGAATTCTGTTTACAGGTCACTTCATTCAGAAACATAGCTAAGATTACAGAAACAATGAAATGATTCCTAGTTAAGTAACAGCATAACCATTTCCTTGATGTTATAGTACCTATCTTGTGTGTGCTGAATTGTTGTGAATTACCCAGAAAGCTTCAGCTATTAGGTGGTCATGAAATGAAAATGTGTGTGTGTGATGAGAGAATAAGATGGGAGTAAGAAACAACACAATTTAGAAGAGGCATACAACATAGCAATTGGGAATAGTTTTTCATTTATATAGTCCAGAAAACATATCCAGGGACCTTTAGCTGCATATACGTAAGTACACATAGGATTCATCTCATCGTGTTATGCTTGAGTGCGTCCATGAAAGCAAATGCCATATGTCTTGCTCAGCAGAGACATTTTGCCTACAGAACAGTCATGAACAATCAAGTCTTTAAAGGTCTTTTTCATTTAAAACTCATCATATTTTTATCGTCAGCTCAGTTCTGATCTCACCCAGTAAACCTGTCAAGTGATGAAACTTTAAGCTAAAGTAGTACAGTGCATTAATGAGATTTTTAAAAATATCCTTTATTCAGTTCTGTATACAGTACACTGATTTCATTACAGATATATGGTAAATTAATCTTGTCTGCCTTTTAATGATAATTAAATCTTATTGATCTGTCAGCCTCCCCTGAGTGATCCCCTGAGAGAAAAAGCAAGCCACAGATAAGGATAATTTTTCCACACAGTATGCAAATGAGTGTAATTGTATATTACATCTGTACAAGCCAGTTTTCTGATTTTATTTCCTTGAGGAGAATCTAGAGGTCATGAATATTGGTAATTGCCAATGAATATCTAAGCTTTTGGAAGATGGAATACTGAAGAATAAATATTCAACATGGCTACAAATGCAGAAAGAAGTAAAGGATAAAGTCTGTTTAGATAAAGCAGAAGAAAATAATTGCAACATCCTTATCACTGGAACTATTCTATTCCAGTAGTTATTAAATTGCTTCAAATAGTGCAGACTTATTTCTGTTCCTTGGGGAACAGTTTTTCTCAAACAGAAAAACTATAATACAAGGAAATTATTTGCATCACATACAGAGACAGCTTGAAGGGTACCTTTGAGCAAAGTATGAGATGGTTCTTAAATCTAGAATTGTAATAGTGGTCATGGGGGGTGGGGAGAAATTGGACTTTGTATCTGATGAAATAGAATCTAGCTTAACTAAACTCACACAACAATCAATGATTTGGAGTTTATGGTGCTGTAGCACACTGGAGCAGCTTTTTGCTACTATACACTTCCATCTCTCTTCTTCCATAAGTTGAATATTTGTACCCCTTTTGGATATGGTATAAAGCATTTTCTGCTTGATGACCAGCTGATAATCAGTTTATTATTTATGAATTTATTTGTATTACTTAAATACTACATAATAAAATATGAAAATGATTGTTTCAATACATGCATAATACAATGTAACAATAAACAGTGACAAACTTATATAACTAACCAACTAACTAAATAAAATAAACACTAGAACAGAACAGCATCCAGACAAGCTAGGGAAATCTGTCTAAACAAGCATGTTTTCAAAATCCAAGGTATGTTAAAGATTTTTGTCTGCACACACAGAGCCTTTTGCTCAGGACTTTTGGCATGCAGCAGCCTGACCAGGAAGCCTCTAATTAACCGTAATTCACATGAAACAGGAAACTATGGTTATCAGGTTATTATCAGGATATTATCAACTAAGATATTATCAACTACAAAGCTTCAAACAAATTGGCTTGCTCTGAAGATGACAGTCTTTATTTCCTGGTTCTGATGGACTGAGAGCTGAGATTGTCTGATTTAATTGCAGGTTGTAGGAAAAGTGACACAAAAGGCTGCATATATGGAAGAAAATCTCATGAATATCTTGGCTAAAAAATGGAAGGATGATTCTGTCACTTTTGGTTACACTCACTTTCACATTTCTTCATTCAGTTTCTTACTCATTTTATTCCATTTCAGCATCAATTCATGACTTTTTAAAAGTTTGCATAAAATTCACATGCATGTTCATACACATTTCTCCTAATATATAATATTATATATAAATATCCATATCTACACTTTCAGCTATATCTGTATGTACTTTCCCCTATTATACACATGATTAAAAAAACCAATATAGTGCATTTGTATATTATTTTTACCAATAGAAGCATTTTTGGTTCAATTTTCCTGCAATGTACTCATCTTCCATATAATTTTGTCATGGAAAACTGCTTTGTAAAATTATGGAAGGCAGAAATATTATAACTGCATTTTGGTTCATATGTTGCTTTGATTAGTTCAGATTTGGTAAATTTGCACTGAAATGTAAGTTATATGAATTTCTTTCCCATTCCTACTGTTATACTGCACAAACTGAGCCAATGGCACAGAAAGCTAATTTGTAAGGGATGCACAGTTCACCAAATTAACTGTCCAGATTTAAATACTGAAGAATAAACTCAATACTATTAAAAAAGCATGGCTCTTGTTTTAACAGTAATTTCTGTTAATACTTGACTAAATCAAACAGTCATTCAAGACAAGCAACAGCAACAACAACAAGGGTTCAGGCTGGTCTCAAACAGAATATTGCCTTAGCAGAAAATTCTCTTGCTTACACAAGTCAGGGCACACAATATTTTTCACTTATACTACTTACTGCAGTCTTCCACATCAGAATCCCTTCCATTTTGGAGGGTCTCCTATCCTCAGAAACAGCGTTCAAGAGGCTTACACAGTTCGAGGAGGTTCCACAAACACTGTCTCACTCAAGTGAGAACACCTTCCACTAAGGCACAGCAACCACTGGTGGCAGTCCTCTGCTATTATGGAAATATGTCATTTTCAGTACCACTGATTACTTGGGAAAATCTGTAGGTGTTTTATGTTTTTACTGACTAATTATAACTTCTAAATGAAGGAAAAATTGCAAAATGAGTAATTACTTTGTTTCAGACCTCAGGTAACTTATATTCTTCCAACCCACTCTAGCTGATGGTACTTGCTTTGCATCTCCTCCAGTGCTTCCATTAACCCCCTCATCTTGTTTCAGCTTCCAAATACAGGCACTGGAAGGCAAGAATAGATGGTGGTGTCTAACCTCCACATCACCATTGGGAGGCGGAGCAATTTTCAGCAAATAATTAGTATTCAGCCTCAAACAATTTCCTCCTAGCAACTTTCTTCAAACATTATCCTCATTTAAATTGCAGCTGGAAGGGGGTTGAAGGGGGAGACTGCTGAGGAAGATTGATTTGGTTGTACTGAAATGATGTTTTCTGAACATTCCATAGATGTCAATGTGCATTTTGATGGATTCCATCTCTTAACTGAAAGGAGCTCTAGGATGCAAAAAACTATAAAGCATCTAACTCCATGGGGGATAATTTTTTCAGGATAGTGTGATGAGGTGGTGTAGGGTGAGCCCTACAAACTGATATCCAACCCTAAAAACAGAGACTTGGAAAAATGTATTGCAATCTGATTGGTAGAATGGTGGGGGTGGGAGAGTAGATATGATACAAATTTGATTGAAATATATTGTTGTTTGGACCCACTACCTGCAATGAAAGCTGAAACTACCAAACCACCTGATTGCAGGGCATTTTAAAGAATGCCTTAATTAAATTTATGGAAGCATGCTGAAGGCAAGTGATTTGTGGTCTGCAGTCACAGTTTAAAATAACAAGACACATCAATAGTTTTGACATAATTACTCTAAAATTCCTGTGAACTAAAAGTATGATTAAAAACTGAGAGCAAGTTTTGCTAATCTTCCATGTGAATTTGCAAGTTTTTGATTATCTAGGATCTGTGTTGATAATAAAGGATGAATTTAATGGAGATATGTAACACCTAGCTTCTGATGTTACAATGAACAAAACATTTTCAAAATGTTGGGCTTGAAGTTTTTATTGAACTAGTTCAAGCACACATGATACTTTCCATAGAGATACAGTTATGTATATTCATTTCCCACAACAATGATGTTGTTGAACCTTGTCTGACTCGTCATCATCTCCCCCAAGAGGTCAACTGACTTTAAAAGTGAGTCACCCTGTCTCCAGAGAAATACTTGATGTAACTTAATATTAAATAATGTATATCTAGAAACATGGTTTACAAACACACATCTTCTAATCTACAGGGAAATTATTTATGGCATGCATTTAATGTTAACAGGCACAAGGGATCAAGAGCCTTGCCTGATTAATTGGCATTTAACATTGAGTTATATAGCTGCCTAAGTGTCTGCAAGAAGTGCATTTGAACACCTATACAGTGGCACCATTTCAAATTTTACAAAGAGGGAAAGGACTTCAGTCAGGTTTAAAGGCTCATTCACCAAAATCTGATTGCAAAAAGCAGTGTTTTCTAATTCATTGTGGTTAGAAACGAACATGTGCACCTCATATTTACTAGATCAGTGTTATACATGCAATTAAAACAGTGACACTCATATATTTAGTAATTACTACTATATTTAATTGTATATAACAATAGCCATAGATAACAGTGTTTTCCAGGAGTGCCGATGCATCTCAAGAATAAACATATCCAGTCTGAATCACTGATACTGAGATGAAAGGGATAAAAATTATCCTGATTTTGCCCTTTCCTAAAAAGGTATACCTCATCATTCTCAAAATTATGTGGCCAGAAAATGAAAATAAGTATCAAGGCACGCTGCTTTTTGTCTACTTAACAGCAGGTGTGTACAAGTAAGCACTGCATATTTATAGAGAAAGAAGAGAACCCAAATACATACTAAAGGGAAAACTATCTGCCATGACAGTATGTGTGCATGTGAAGGGAGAGCTACACAGAGGGAGGATTAGAAGGATTTGCACATTGGAGAAACCTCTAAGAACTGTGGTGTATCCAAATATAAAGACCTGTTGTCCCCTGCAGAGGAAGGCAGGATGTGCTCCAATGGAGCAAAGCTCAGGGAGCCAAGGTTCAATCTGGATGCCAGGAAGTACTTCCTGTCAGTTAGGACCCTGAGGGTATGGAATAGGCTTCCATGGGAGGTGGTTGAGGCCCCATTTAGTGATCAGCACCACTGCAGTTAAACCATATAGTGATCAGCACCACTGCATATCTGCATAATCTAACCTTGGGTTCTATTACACTGTGGGAAACCTGTGGTCCTTCAGATGTTTTGGCCTACGACTCCCAAAAGCCCTAGCCAACATAGCTAATAATGAGGAATCATGGGAAACATCTGGAGAGTTACGGGTCACTTGACCCTGTTTCAGAGAATGATGGAATGTCACAGATTTGGCTCATATGTAAGCCAGCAATGAGCTGTCAGCATTCAGGCTGGCCCTGGACAGACTTCATTCCATTTGTCCTTGGCAAAACCCCTGCCCCCAACACGTATGCACAAACTAAGGGTCAATTGCTCCTCTCTGTAACCTAGGACACACTGTTGGAACAGCAGTGAACTTGGTGGGCAATCTATAGCCAAGGAGTGTGTGTCTAGCTGCTAGAACTCTTCCTTGTCAGGGGTCTGCTCAGGAGCAATGATCTACTCCAGATGAAGGAAAAGCCAGGTGGGCATGGTAACCCACCAGATATTCAGGAAAGGGTGAACCTGGCTGTAGGGATGTAAATCTCTCCAAATCACCAAGGACTGTGCTTGGATAAAAACTTCCTTTAGCTGGGCAGGCCTACTGTGATTCCCAAGGTTCTTGTTGTGAATCTTTGTTTTGGCTCCAGCTGCCCAGTCCTAGTTCCTGCCTCTGACTAATTTCTCTTGGCTCTAACACCAGTCTAGCATTTGTGCACCTGTGTCATGCATCCTGATTCCAGATCAACTACACTTTGGCTTGATCCTATCTTGCTTGGGCTCTAGGTATGACAGAATGATACTGGACATCAGCCCTAAATTTCATTGTTGTCAGCAATTGTTTATACAGTTAGGTGCTTTGAAGTATATCACATTGAGAATGAAATCAGTAGTTTACTTTTTTCATTAATAATAAAATGAAGGGTGGTTCTCAGCTGGGGTGAACTAAACACCTGATGCTTCATGGATGTAAGTTCTAAACTTCTCTTCTAGATCCAATGAAGAACAGCCTTGTGGATGAACACAAATATAGCAGGTTTGTGAAATGAAACACTGAGATGGCCAGGCCAGATTGCAAAGTCATTTGCAACTGCTATGGGCTGCAATGCCTCCTACCTGTTACTGTTACATCCAGAATCCTTGCTTCGTACCATTAGAGGAGCAATGGGCTATAAGTTACTACTGACACACTATAACAACTGCTATCTCTCTGACTGTTTAACTTATGTCTTGTGAATATGTATCTTTATTAGAACTACATATTTTGAAGACCAATAGACCTTTACACTTATTCTGACTCCTTAGAAAAAAGTGGACTGCAAACAATGGGTTATATTTAATAAACTATTATTAAAAAGAGCTAGGAATGGTGTCGAATATCACACAATCATTTTGCTCCTAAATGGTTTGTCAGGGGATACATATACGTAATACAATTTTAATCGTGTGGAGAACTGTCCCTTTGATTCCACAGCTAAGTAAAACTCCTATTTCTGCTGCTGGTACAGCTACCACCAACTGGGAACAAATTTCTACAATCACATATGATTCATTGTGCCAAATTAATCTCTGTCATGAGCTCCCTCCCCATAAAAGAAAATGTGCCAGGTGTTCAGGTGATAGGCAAGCTGAGACAAAGGACCCATAGTCTGGTGGTGCACTGAGAGGACTGAAAGGACACCCCAGTGACAAGCTTTCCAGACTTTGGAAAGTACCTAGACATGAAGTGGAATCATATGATCTTCCAGTATCGGTTGATTCCTCAAGCATAAAAAGATTATGGTCAATGATACAAATCCAATGGTTGGAATTGCCTCCACTCCACCACCCTGCATCAACTTGAAGCAGGAAGTAGAGAACCAGTACCTAATTCACAGAGGTCCTATTATGAGCTGTATCATGCCAGAAAATGTCGCACTAATTCCTGGAAATGTATTTTTCCACAATGTATTTTTATTTAAAGCTACATGTTGCATAAAGGATCCCACTTTTTCAGTGGAATTGCTAATCAAAACTATGACTACTTTCATGAATATTCAGCAAAGGCAACATAGATCTTTGCAGATATAAAAGTTTTACTACCTCCTTTACCAGTCTCACAGCAGACACTTTTCCAACTCTTAACCTGAACATAAAATAAATTCCTTTCCATCTTTGCTATGCCATGCTTTTAAATGCTTGAACATTCATAACTTTTCATTTTCCTCCTTTATACTTTGGACCTATTTGATCAGAAAAAGAACCATACTACAGACAGAACTGAACAGCTACTTTAGACTCAAAAGCAAGCTGCCCAACACATAACCAAACAGTAATAATGAATCTGCACATGGTGCCATGCCAACAGTTCAACACATAGCTGGGCTAATTTAGGCCTAGATTTCATCTTGCTCCACAGCAGGATTTACATTATCCTTGCAGTAATGCAAACAACATTCACAATTGTTACTGCCTAATTAGTGTACTTTGTTTTACTGCAGCTAACCTTCAGCATAATTATTTCCTATTAAGATTTTGCAATACTTCCATATAGTCCAGAAATTTGCTATTATGTTTCGCTTTAAAATAAGAAAACCAGCATCAATCTAAATGTCCAGGTGAGCAACACAACATGGAATGTGCATTAGAGAGCTTTCTCACTGGATTATCTTTCCATCACACTTGTGAATTATCCTGCCTTCCCTCCAAGGAGCTTGGGGTTATATATTTGGGGGTTATCTAAGTCTTCTAATAACTCTGTGAAATAACTTAGGCTGGCAAAGAGTTGCCGAAAACCACCCAGTTCCACATTTGAGTGGGATCAGAGCCAGATCTCTTTAGTTCAAATCAAATACTTCACCTATAATAATGTTTCAGTGGCATATTGTTCTGTTGCTCTTGTACTAGGGCTACAGAATACACATGTAATAAGAAAGTTATCTATGCTGATTAAAACACAAAACAAAACATGTTATCACAATATCACAAGAATGCCAATGACAATAGGCACCTTTCAAGGTGTTTATATATTCATCCAAATTCATTCAAATTCACCTCAGTACTCCAGCTTTCATTACGTATCATGAGAAGTCATATTAAATAGTATGAAGTAAGGATGCTTGTTGAAAGTTTTCTACTGATAAATTTAGATCTAATATGATCTTAATATGACCATGGCAACAGAGGTTGATTTCAGAGTATGGAAGAACTATATTACATTAGTTCAATGGAGACAGACAAAATGCAAAGCTGGAGGAACACACGTTACTGCTGTTTTTGATGTAAGGGATTAATGGAAATCAATGTTATTCAATTAGATTTCAGTTCTGCTGTTCATTCATTCACCTGTACATAGAATCCCATTAAAGTCAACAGAATGGATAACTACACCTACTAAACTGACATGAATACAAAATTACAATGTATTAAAATATCTATCTGTGATATTTGTAAAATGAGATAGAGAAAAAACAGAATTTCTTCCACTTCATAAATTCATGCAAAATTTTAAATGCATAACTTAAAGTCAAAATTAGTCAAAATGGGTGGGGCACCTGCAGCATCAACAGGTGCATTTGAAAAGTGATTGGGGAGCCAGAGAAGAATTCTCTGTTGCATGATGGAGAAGAATAAACTGCAAGAATATAACTTCACTCATGTAAACTGTTTAAAGAGTGGTATATATTGGGCTGTATTCATCTTCAGATAGATTCTAAACTCATCTATAATGAGTGAAAAGGAACTGAAGGCATCCAGTTTAATAAAAACAGAGAAAAATATTTGTATTTAACTACTCATTGTCACAGCCTTGAGCCATGATTGGCTGACATCTGTGCTCCATCTGACAGAAGCAGATTGGTATTCTCGTCACACGCCTCGCAATTCCTGTATTTGCTGTCCTTTACACATTATACCCACATTGCATTATTTACACAACTATAAACCTTTCAGTAATGTTCACAAGCAGCACCTTCCCTATGCAAGTCTGCCTCAGAATTAATTTTAAATCCAATAGTTGGATGCAACCATCGGGATTATCTCCCTTAAAATATCTAGTAAGTCCAACCCTTCTGAATATTGAATAAAAATTTTTTTTGGTTTTCTCCCAGTTTGTTCATTTATTAGTTATGTTGATTTCCTTGCTCAATGTGATATCTAATTCAGTGTGCCTTTCATATCCATCATGGTAACTTTCTGCGTAACACGAATTGTTAAATAACTGCATTTTGAACTGCAAGTATGACTGAGGACAAACCTCAGCAGCCTTGTATGCAAACATTTCTCTTTACAAACAGCCATTTACTAGAAAGGATGCTGTCATCAGCACACGGACTTGAATTTTAAGAGCAGCCAGAAAGGAGTACAGCATCTGTGTTTGGAGAAGTGGGCAACCCTATTCTTTCCTATTTATTAAATGATTCAATATTGCAGTGTGCCAGGAAGTAATTAGTATGATCAACACAGTGCTGGACATGAAGATGAACAGGCATCTTCCTTTGAGATGTAAAGGGCCTAGGAAGTCCGTATTTCCTATATTTGGTCCAAAAATAATTTTGAAAACCCATTATTCCTTGATGGAACTTTGATTTTCCACTATTGCAATAGAAGTCATTTGTAGCAAGGCCTGTGACCAGATAATATGGCTGAGCAGACCCCACTGTGCTCTTAAGTCACTAGCACTTAACTTACTTTCTTCAAAGCAATTTCTTATACAGCTAAATGCAAATGTATTTCTTTACAGCTAAGATTAATAACCAGGCACCACTAAGTAAGGACCAACAGAGAAGGACACACACATAATGCATTTGTGAAGTAATATACTCACCATTAGCACTGCAAAGTTACCGAAGTGAGTACTATGAAGGGTAGTAATATTGTCTGCAGAGCTAATTATGTGGCACCCTTCTCCCCACCAGCCTCCATGTCCATCTAGAAGGTCAAAATCCCAAACAACTGCAATGGGATTTATACCCTGCGTAAAGTGCTTCAGTGCTATAGTAACAGGACTGGTGAGGTTTCTGATACTGCACCCATCTGCAAAAGGAACAGACTGAATTAGAGCAATGAGCTGGAAAAAGCTTTATTACTACATGCTCTCTACAGAGCTTCTTAACATTTTGTACACACTGTGTCTCTCTTGCCACTGCCAACCACCTCTCCCACCCCATCCTGATCTATCAGCATAAAAACCATCTACAAAAGTTTGAAATAGTTAATATTATTCACAATTGCATTTTAGTCAGTTGTTTTTCACATGATATGATGCACATTTGTAAGACTAGATTTAGAACTGAAAAACCTTGCATTAAAATAATGACATCATTGCTTCAAGTAACAGCAACAATAGTTTGAAAAAATCAGGTCCTGTGATATGATTAACAGCTTAGGTATGTCTTAGTATGTAATTCAAATTAAAATCTCCTAAAATGTGAACAGAAATGTGAACACAATTCAAGATCAAATAAATGTTTAAAATTGCATGGGCTGAATATTTAATCAAAGGAAAATCTTTAAGCCATTACTTTCACCTTTAAATGCTCCTTATCTTACACTGATGACGAGATATATAGAAGCAACAGGGCTCCCTCCCCCCACCCCCACTCACTTTTCAGTTCTAAATTGCAATTCTCCAGAATTTTATCTTTCAGTAGCCTCTGAAGAGGAAAAGCAGCATCCTCCCACTGGTCTCCTCACCCCAAGCAAGCTCCACTTTAGTAATAACTTCAATAAACAACACAAATAATAGTGCTCAGGTTTATCATTCATTTATAACTGCACCACTTCATTGATGTGTTAGTTTATTGGAATAACACTATACAAGTAGCAGTAAGACTATACATTTGTGTTAAAGCAGAGGCAATTTTCACATCAGCATACCTGTGTACTCCACTGCACCAATTTTTTTTTAGAAACCCTCACGTACAGACCAGCTTCAGGATTAAAGAAGCAGTGCACAACACTTACCTATTTTAATGAGGACAACTGGCGTACCAACAGTCCTGTGCTTCCCATAATCTGCAAGGTTAGATGAGTTTGCAGTGCTTGGGAAGAGTTTTCCATTCCGAAAAGCAATAAACTGTAGCTTGCAAGAGGAGTTATCAACAGATTGCAAGGCTGAAGACGAAAAGAAGACAGACCGTGGCAAATGAACTGAAGCTACTGCCACAGCATTCTGTACAATGAAAGGAAAAAAGAAAATTTAAAATGCAAATCACAACAGGGTTGCTTTCATTATGTTTTAAACTCCTGTACGAGAAATGCACACTGCCTTTCTCTTCCAACATACTAGAAGCAACCAAAGAAGCAGGAGCTGTAACCATGGGAATAGGATTGGTACAGTGCATATTAAAACAGAAAACGTTTTGATTGAATGTGCGAGTCTGTATGGTCAAGCTCCCTGCTGCAGAGGTGAGAATGGTTCTTACCATGCCTGCTAGAGGGTCCATCAACACTGCAGATCTGATTTAAAGAGACAACCTCTACCAGGTTTTCTCCTTCACTTAAAACAGAATCAGACAACTTACATTAAAACAGATCTCTCTGAAAGAGTAATTAAAGGGGACTGAATTGTGTTTTATTAATTTAAAGAATTGCATTGGAGGATGATTCTAAACACTGGAGCATGCAATGCAGTCAGTTCCTTGTAAGACCATGATTTCATCCTTAAAAGAAAATCTCTCATCTTGCTGTTGCAGGAAATGTGGAATTAAAAAGATTTAACACAAACATGCCACAAGGAAGTAAGGAATAGATCAGAGCTGTCAGAACACAAGAATGGGACATAGCTGTGATTGTACTATGCCTTTTTAGATTATTGAAACAAATGGCACACTGTTTACCATTAGATTTTAAGCTTATTTTCCTTCTACTATTTAGCTTTTTTCCCCCTTATGCACATGGTGACCTTGTCATAATTAATCCTAGAAGCATGTATGAAAAAGGAGGGGGTCATAAAAAGCGGAGCAGAGACAAAACAAGGGAATGCCCTGAGATTTACAAAGTCTTACAATAATTGCCCTTCCAGCAGCATGAAAACTGAGTAGTTTTCATTTCTCCAGCAGCAAACTGCAGCTGCTGTGGCACATCATTGCCATATATTGCCCCACAGTTTCATAAAGGCAGTCTTTATGAAAACAAGAACAAAAATGGGACCATACCATCATACTAATATGCATGACATCACAGCTATTGTTGCTAGCTGTGATGGATATGTTACCAAAAAGCAGACACCAATAGACAAAGTTAAATTCTAAAACAAATTAGGTCATCATGATAAGAACAAAGTGAGAGACTAAGGCATGGGCTATTGGCAGGAAGGGGTTGTGATTCAGAGAATGTTGTCACCGACCATTTCCTGTGGAGCCAAGGGGCCAATACCATCATTACCAACTGATCATGTAGACAAGTCTAAGGATACACATAAGGGTTTCCAGCATCAAACTACTATAATGTTGTAAGTCACCCCGAGGCTTTTTGCGAATGGGGCAGCATAGAAATGGTTTAAATAAATAAATAAGACAAGATGACACATCTCAACTCAGGTGGCATATTTTGAGGGCAACAAGTAGTGAACTGATTCTATTTTTACCACCTTAGAAGGTGCCATCTGGCTTTTTTGTCAGACACCAAAATGTTTTAGGCCATCTATCTCCTCTATGCTACGTTAAGTCCTAATAGATGAAACAAACAGATTGTTGCCTAGTAGGTACATTATCAGAGTGTGTACATATAACCTTTTGTTATGAGCAAAAGGCATTTCTACACCTGACCAGAAATCTATGAAAGCAGAGGAGTTATTAAAATATGTTATCCTGTTTTTATGACAGTATGGGTGAGCACCCAACTTGCCAAGCAGTAATATGCATGTTATGGAAAAGTATCATGTGATAAATGATTTTCATCATTTATCTACTTTTCACCTCAACCCAAGAGGCTTAGACCTCCTCAGTATGAAGATTTTAGAAGGATTTCAAGGAGCATTTAACGACAGATCACAAAACAGTGAAGACAGCCAGCTAGGAAGTATGGTGAAACTGGTCTGAACTAGCAGTGCCCAGTGGGGCTCTGTGCTATGCAGAATCACTGTCAGCAACCACATATGAACTTGCATGGTGCTGGCTGCAGCACCCCACCTCCAGGCTTGGGAAGGTATTGGTTCAAATTCCCCTTGCACAAAAACACCATTCAGCATCTGAAAGCAGTTCTACTTAGGAAACTAACTTACCCATCTTCATTTAAAAAACATATTCATTACTCTAAAAACAGGCCTTGTAATTCAGTTGCTCAAACAATTGCCCCCACATTTTGGGTTCTATAACTTGTCTTTGCTTAAATTTGTTAGTCTTTCTTCATTTCCCAAATTTCCACACAGCCAAAAAGGAATAATCAGATTTCAACATCAACCAGTAGACCGTATGGCCAAGATACCCAGATAACGTGGTGGTAGGGAATACTTTCATGAACCAAACAAGTTTCACACTTTCTTACTCTATGCATTAGTGCATTAAATTGGTACTTCTTTTCATACTCTTTCATTTCAGCCATAAGCATTTGCATCTTATTTGCCATAAGTACTACTTGATTTGCAGGGTGTGAGGAGTCGGGAGATGAATAGGATGCTGAGAATCCTACAGATTCAAAGGCTTATAGGTATCCTTCTTAGATTATATACTAATGTGCAAGCCTATGCATGCCTATCCAAAAGGTAACTCCCACTGACTTCAGTGAGACTAATTCCAAAGTAAATGTGCACAGAATTGTGACTTCAGGGATCCATATTCCATTGCTGGCAGAGGGACCTAGGCCTAGGTAGTGGCTGCTGGTTCCCATTATGGTGGGGGTGGACAGATTGCAGAACAGGTAGTGGTAGTCAGTTCTTGAAATAATAGGCAGAGATAGCAGTGAGCGCAGTCAGGAACACAAATTGTACAGCATGCACCTTTTAAAAATGGCATGCACCATTTTTAAGTTAAAAGAAAGTATTTTAAAGATATTTATTAGCAGTATTGCTCTGTTGTGTTTCACAAATTAAAATTTAAAGCCATCAATTCTAAAATAAACTGAATTAACACAACATAAAACATTTAAAACAGCCACAAGGAAAAAATATATTATTGTTTTTTAAGTGGGCTCAGTGTGTAACAACCAGGTCTTATTTAAGAATAGTTGGGGAAGGAACCACACATACATCCCATGCAAGGGCATTTCACCATGGAAAATGTCCCCCCATGAGGGACTTGGATGGCTGTGTTGTATACCAGCTGAAGCCTCTGGACTGTCTTTAAAGGCAAAGATGAATGCATGACAGTATTCTAGCTTGGAAATAACCAGAGCTTGGATGGCAGTAGTAAGCTTCACTTTTTTCTAGATAGGGTGTAGCCAGTGTTATCTGCTGAAGTTTCTACAAGGCAGCCCCAGTAACTGATTTTATTTGTGCTGCCACAGATAGTGTTGAGTCCAGGAGAAGCCCCAAGTGCTGGATAACACCTGTCTTAGGTTAGCAGACTTTTTTGCCTACAATACTTCTGTCTTATCTGTATTAGACTTGTCTACCTTCAGACACCTGGTCATTAGACTTGTCTACCTATGGATACCTTTCCAAAGCCTTTATGTTAAGCATGTTTGCATGAATTGCAGGCAGCCAAACATCTACTCCGTATTAGCATTGTAGTCTTCTGGTTAATTGTTCCATTGCCATACACTAACTATAAATAAAGAGAAATATAATAGCATTTGAAATTATTAAGTAATTACTATTGAATGGTTCCATTTGAAATTGATATTGAATAAATAGACAGATTAAAATGGATTAATATGGCATATGATGCATATACTTTTTCTTGTAGCACAAGACCATGATTAAGAATTGTTTCTAGCTGAAATAAAACTGGGTTTTATGAATAGTGACCAATGTCTAATTAAATTTCTGTCAGGGATTCATTTCAGTCAAAGAAATCTGTACTGGTGTTTAAAAATATTTTAGGGGCATTGCTAGATCTGGAGTATGAAAGAACAAAAAGTATCTGGTCTTATTGTACACACTTCATTAATTCCAATACAGAAATGAAAAGCACACCAACTATAAGCTAACAGATGCTTCATATTTGAATAGCATCCACTGATGAGCTTATATAAGTATTCAGACAGCTAATCAACAAGAAAGATGTATAACATTATTTGATTTCTCTCTATTGCTATAAAGGTATTTGCTCATACATCTGAAAATATACTGAATAGCAAATTCACTGTATTATTGCTAAGAAGGTGAAATTGGTCATTTGGCAGAACTTTGGCCTTCCTCTTTCTAAATATTGGAAAGCTATGAGAATGGCTCCTGGGAAAATAGTTCAAGGTAGGGCCATCTTGGTCTTTTCATTCTCTATGATTATCAGTGGAGTTATCGCTTATAGGTATTCTACCCAAAACAGTTATTTCTTCATCAGCACCAGTTCATTCATTCTATCCACATCAATGCACATTTTCTCATAAGTTACAAGATTAATCAATTCATTTCAGAAAATTCATTGTCCGTTGTCATAAAAATTCACAGAATCAGGAATACATTTTCTCCTTTAACTATGAAAAGGTTTTCTGTTTTCAGTGCAGGCTGCTGGCTCCAGTGTCAATGGTGTGATCCATTGGTTTTAGTCTGAATTCTAAAGCAAATATCCATGGTGTGGAATCCCAGCCACAAATAGCTTTAGGACCATGGAGAGCTCCATTAAAGGTCATAGTAAAACCCAGAATGAATACATTGTCCTGATGTATCAGATTCATGATGTGCTGCTGTTGATACCATGACCTGTTATGTTGCCTTTTTATGCTTTTCTTCCATTCCCAGAACCTGTCCCCTTGGTCTGCCAATCTTCTAATCCAAAATTTAGCTGTGATCCAGAGGAAAACACTTATTCTGAAACATTCCTTTTCACTAGCTGTCCCCATGGAGTAAGAAAGCAACAATAAAAAAAGAAACAGATGTTACTATATACATTTTTTAGAACCTACAATAGTTCTTCACAGATAACTGCTCCCACCCCTTTTTTGGTGGGGTGTTTTCCCATCATTCATAAACTCTCATAGAATACACTATGGCAGAGCACTCAAGTGTTCCATAACACAATCCATAAACTACAATCTGTAATGTGATTATTGTAAAGTGTTTTACATAGGATTGCCCTTGAAAATGATCACAAAATCACAAAAGGCACATACTGTGGCTCTCAGGATGCTGTCATCAGAGATCATACAGCACTTATTCTGAAAGAGCTACATGGCCAAACTCAGGGTGCTGGTGACCTATGAAGACTCAAACAGATTGGGACCCAAGCATCTGAAGGAACACCACTCATTGGGAAGCACAATGAATGATGACACAAAGTAGCCCTTTTTCTGTGGTGGGATCCTGATTTGTAATGCCCATTTCCAAATGATACACCTGCTGCCAACTTTAGTAACATTTCAGTATCAGGCTCAGTTGTACTCCTGGTGGCTCTTCATGGACTAGTGGTCTAGTTTGGTTTCCATTTGGTATGCAGCCTTTACAGTACGGGTTATCTCTCTATGGAACTCCCTGCCAGTTGCTGTCAGGCAGGCACCAACACTGGGCTTTCTGCACAAGTCATTTACTGACCATGGTTGTTTATGGCCTTCTTAGATGACAGAAGATTCTCTTCTGTTTTGTTGTTGTTCCAGAGTACTTCCCTGTTGCTGGAGAAGACTCCTACGATTCCCTTGGACTGCAGGGAGATCAAACCGGTCAGTCCTAGAGGAGATCAACCCTGACCACTCTTTAGAAGGCCAGATACTAAAGATGAAACTCAAATATTTTGGCCACCTAATGAGAAGGAAGAACTCACTGGAAAAGAGCCTAATGCTGGGCACAATAGAAGGCAGAAGAAGAAGGGGACGGCAGAGGATGAGGTGACTAGATGGAGTCACTGAAGCAGTTGGCTTGAGCTTAAGTGAATTCCAGGGGATGGTGGAGAACAGGAAGGCTGGAGGAATGTTGTCCATGGGGTCACAATGGGTCGGACATGACTTTGTGACTAACAACAACACTTCTCTGTGCCTATTTATTTATAATGAGGAAAATTGGGCATTAAATGAGGCATTATTTCTGCTACTGTACTTGTGCTATTCTGCTGTAGTACAACCCTACCTAGAGGCTGTGTAGTAGAAGAGCAGGAAAAGAGTGGTTTTAAGTAGAACTCAGGTCTAGATGCTGCAGCAAAATCACAAGTATGTATGGCAATTATGTAAAAAACTAATTCTTTTATTTATGACACCTGCTTAAGATATCTTTTATTCAAAAAAGCCTTCCCTAACTATGCAACCACACTTGCCACTGCAATTGGTACGAATGAACCTATTTATGTATTCTTTATGCTGAGTATTTATTGGTTTTTACTACAGGGTTTTGTTTTGTATTATATTGCTGGTTTTAAAAATACTTATCTGGAGATTCTTAGGAAGGCCAGGATATAAAGTGAACTTGCAACATAAAATAAATAATAATAAGATATTACATGGAATTAACTTTCTCTTCTCACCCTGCCTCTCTCTCATACATACACAAACATATGCCTACATTCATGTTCCCACTGTTGTCTTCCATTGATACCATTTCAGTCTAATCTACATAGAATCCCCCCTCCAAAAAAAGAGAGACCTAACAGGATAAAATAAAATACAAGTTTTAACCAACCCTCTTGTACTAGTTACATTTTGCAGTGCTACTGTAAGCTGTTCCTGCACTTAACCTGCAATTACACACCAGAACACCACTGCCGACTCTTTAATGCAGCTAGCACCATGACATGAAAACAGACTGGTTGTGTTCAGTTACCCAGGCACAGAAACCATGCACCATGAGCCAAGATCATTCACCACAGTTACAAGAAGAAAAGCTAGTTGTGTTTTAAGAAAGGTAAGGCTGGGCAGGTTTCTGTTAGAGATGCTTTAGGGCAGGATTATAATGATAAGAAACATAAGGGATGTTACAGACTGTCCCATTCATGCTAAGCCAGCACACTATAGAAAAATTACACACATACTCTCACTTCAAGCTGCAAAAGCCTTGAGTCTGAAACAAGAGTTACTGTGATTCATCTCTTGTTGTGCATAGCTATATGCAATTAGCTACACCAGAATGCTTATCCAGCTGGGATTAATGCAGGCAGCATCTGACCAAATTTGGTTCCTGATCCAGCAAGTGAAACATGTAATAGTAGAGCACTTCTGTGCATGGATTACCTTAGCCACATCAGGCCAGCTAAGCAGCAGGATGCACGCCAAAATGAACAAAAAACTAAACAAAAAGCAAAGCAAAGCAAACACTCATGGGAAAATTTGGTTAAACAACAAAGTGTTTTTACATTTTTGAAAGCTGAAAAATGTTTGTTTATTACATTTATTTACTGCTCCATTATTTACTGAACCCACCTCAAACTGTTGCCAAACAGGATAAAAGAGCATTAAGGGGACAATTTATTTATATTCATTTTATTTATGCACCATGATACAGCAATCATTCAGCACAAACTGCACTGAAATGAAAAGGATACCAAAACAGTGTTAGGCCACCATTTTTTTTTTTTTTGAATGTACAGATTTTCAGTGTGACATTATTCCTGTAGTTAATAGGGTATTCTGAGAATATTACTGAAAGAGAAGCAAAGTATCTATGTTACAAATTAATAACTGGGTTTGTAATTTGAATTGTTTGAATTATTTTTCCAGTAACATTTTCCATTGCTTTCAAAAGGACTACTCCAGAATAAAAATAAGGACTGCATCACTGATGTAGGCTATCATCCTTCTAAATCAGGGGTTGCCAGCACTGTGCCTGTGAGCACTTCCAATGACACCTGTGAAGAGGCCTCCAATGTAATGACCAGAGCACTTGCAGAATTTTGCTTTTATTTCAGTTTTTTTTCTTTTTATTAATATGCATACATGGATTCATATGAAATGAATACAACTTTCTAGCAATTATACACAGACTTCACAAAAGTGGACCAAACACTCAAATAATTATCAATTTGAATGCATTGGTGTTTTGCCACCCATTCAAATATTCACGGTCTTGGAAGGTCCTCAATCTATTACATTATAGGAGGTGAGTATTAATCCTTAGACTTTACTAAAGGGGCACAGATAATCTATTTATACTGATCATTAGCAAATTTCCATGAAGCAGGTAATTAAGGTTAAAAGATTTAGATAATTGAATATGAAAGACTGTTTCAGTACAAAATTTAACTGTGTATTAATTTCCCCCACAAAAGAAGCAACTAAGGAACTTTGCCAAAACATATGTTTAAAAAATATAGCTGCAAGTATTAGTTGCATAACTGAATTACATAAACTCTTATTCAAGAAACATTATAGTGCTGAATAGTTGAGAGACAAACTTCTTTGCTGAATAAGACATGGCCTAAGATCCATGCACATGATAGGGGGATGCTAAATATCAAATGATCCATTAATTAGGCTGTTTGTGCCCCCAGCACCTGCACACGTTTTCAGAGGTGTCTGTGGGTCCAAACTGTTGAAGACCCCATTCTGATTATATACCTGGGGATGTGTCTGGGAGGGAGAATATGAGACCATGTGGGGAGAGTGACCCTGTCAGTATAGTAACAAGTAGGAGGAGATATGGTGCTGGGAGAAGGACTAGCCAGTTAAGGGGAATGCAACCAAGACAGCTCATCGCTGTGTACTATTCCTGTCCTTTTTGCACCATCAAGTTTGATGATTGCCCTATCAGCCTGCCTTCTGCCTTCTGGATGCTGCTTTTAAATGCCAGTTTGGTGCAGAATAAAAGCTGCCTCATCCACAATATAATTTTGGATTAGGTGGCTACAACAATGGACTGGATGATGGCTAACAAATGGAAATTCAATCTAGACAAGACTAAGATGCTGTAAGTTACATTCTACCAGATGGAGTATGTTCAACCTGTTCTGGATGGGTTTACACTCCCCATAAAGGACCTTGAGGATTTATAGGTTGGGCCTTGATCCACCTTTACTTGAAGCTCAGGAAGCCTTAGTCATGGAGGGCTTTCTGCCAGCTCTGATGTGCTCCTATCTGGACAGATAGCCCATTTTCAGTAATCTATGCTCTGGTAGTCTCTAAATTATTGGAATGCATTCTATGTGGAGCTGCTCTTGAAGACTATTGAGAAACTTCAGTTTGTTCAGAATGTGGCAGCCAGATTACCAACTCGGGACTGCCTCTAAATGCCAACTCCAGGGCAACAGCAATAGTAAGGACTTTCTTTGTGGTAGCCCCCCATCAATGGAATGACCCCAACTCTATCCCTCACTAAGCTCATCTGGCACAAACTCTCTCTCTCTCTCTCCCCCCCCCCCCCCCCCCCCCCCCACACACAAACACACACATACACCCTTCTTAGTGCCCTTTATGCTGAGGATGTTAAAGATATACTTGGATTACTCCTTCCAGGTGTTTTTATAGGGCTATTCTTCATTGGATGTTGCTCTACCATTTATAATGTTTTGCTTGTGTTTTGAAAAGATTGTACAGTATTTTATTGTATAGCTTTATAAACTCTTGTAAACCATTCAGAGACCTTTGGCTATCAGTTGGTATACAAATGAGATAAACAACAACAACAATACATAATATCATTAGAATCAGAATAGCTAGCTTGTGATCCTTCCATAAAGGGTCTGAAGCATGTCATGTAAAAGGCAATAAAAAAGTTATTGCTACTCTTGCTCAATTAAAATTAATGTCCTTTATTTTCATTTCATTTACAAAGAACTTGGCTCTTATAAATGATGGATTGTATTGTGGTTAAGCAGAAACTGAAACCTATCTCTTCAGAATTAGTTGGCTCATAAAGCTTAAATTCATGGGATTCCTTGCTAATATTCAAACATTCAAGGTTGAACACTATGTATGAGGGGCACAATAAAGCTCATTGAGTATCTTGATAGCATTCCAGAAACAGGCTCAGCTATACCTTGCCTGTCACAAGTAACAGCTTACCTAGCATTGCTCCAACACTATAATGAAGAATCTTCACTCCATCTCATCAGTGTTGGTAAGAAACTTAAAAGCCTAGCAGGAGACTATCAATCTCCACAATCCAGGCCACTCACAGTATATCAGTCCTCTCTCTTCCCTGGCTATCAACCAACAAATAGCAGTCCCCTGACTGTGACAGTCTCATGTCTGTCACCTGAAGCAATAGCCATGACAGGATAATTAATGCAAAACAACCCTCTAGTGGCTGAAAGAATAGCTTAATTAAGGCTATCATCCTCAAGCCATTTATTTTATGAAAGCCCCAGTGAAGCAGTTTGAACTACTCCAGAGACAATTGATTATACTTTTTGGCTTGTTTGAACAAAGTTCAATTTCCCACAAGAAACTAGATGAAATATTGACACAGATGATCATTCTATAATAATCAGTATTTGAAAGGCCATCATGTACCCTCTGAGTTCCAGTTTCCTTTACATAGAAACAAAGAAACAGAGCAAGTCAGAAGGGGCCTCATGAACCATCTAGTCTGACCCCTGTCTCCAGCTGGGTTCATTCATGAAATACCTACCATCTGCATGTCCAGCCTATCCTTGGATGTCCTCACTGCTGGGGCTTCAAACATCTCTCATGGAAGCTCATTCCATACCCTAGGGTCTTAACTATCAGGAGGTACTTCCTGGCATCCAACTGGAATCTTAGTTCCCTGAGCTTTGCTCCATTGGAACATGTCCTGCCCTCCTCCAAAGCGAAAATAGGTCATGACCCATGTCCACATGGCACCACCTCATGTACCTATATGTCACCAGCAGAGCCCCTTGGAGTCTCCTCTTCTCCAGTCTAACCTCCTACAGCTTCCCCTGCAATCCAGCCACCATCTTTGTGGCCCTATGCTGCACCAATTCTAACCTGACTATATCTTTCCTGTAATGTGGAGCCCAGAACTGAACATAATACTGCAGTTGCAGGTGCATCAGAGTTGTATAGAGTGGCAGTAATATCTCTCTCAATCTAGAAGCCACGCTTCTGGCTATGCAACCAAGGGTGGCATTCACCCTCTTGACGACCACATCACACTGCTGACTCATGTTTAACCTGCAGTCAACCAGTTCGCTGGATCCCTTTCACAAGTGCTGCTCTCCAGCCACTTGTCCCCTAATCTGCACTTATGACACTCATTCCTATGCCCCAAGTGCAAGACCCCAAGTGCAAGATCCACTTATCAACAGGATGAATGCTATCCTGTTGTCCCCCACCCACTTCCATAGTTTGTCCAGATCCTTCTGGATCTGATCCTTGGTTGTAGTTACCACCACCATTTTAGTATTGTATTGTCTGCAAATTTAGTCAGCAGACTGACCACCCCCTCTTCTAGGTCATTGATGAAAAGATTGAACAGGATCAGTCCCAGGACAGAGCCCCAGGGACTCTGCTCATCATTAGCCACCATCCCAATGGTTCCCCACTAATAGTTACCCTCTGCCCTAATCCATCAGACAGTGCATTAGTCTATCCCAAAATTCCTAAATCTGTCCACCAGGATATCATGTGGCACTTTCTCAAAGGCCTTGCTGAAATCCAGGTAAACCACATCAACTGCATCCCCTCCGTCTAGCAACCTTGAAACCTTGTCATAGAATTCCACAAGGTTTGTCTGGCAGAACCTGTTTTTGCAGAAGCCATGTTGCACAGCCACCAACTTCCCTTCCTTACAAATAAGTTTTTTGGGCTGCCAGATTTAAAGACACAGGCAAGTATGAATGGATTAACAATACAGAATAATGTTATGTTACATTGTTCTATTTTATCCTTCTTTCCTCTAAAGAGCTCAGGTATATTGCACCTTTCTTTCATTATAGTGGTGCACATGGAATATCCTTGTGACCAGCTAAGGTTGAGAGGTGGTGACTGACTGAAGAAGAACAGTAATGTTGAGGCTGAATACCTGGGTTTCGGTCCAGCACTCTATTCTTTACGTCACACTGACTTTTATATGCTTTACTCAGATTATCAGGGACTGGACCACTTTAATCACATTAACTTGAAGGGAAATGAATCAATTGACTTTTTTCTCCAGTACAGCACCTACATTTATTCTAACACAGGGACTGCTATATTCTCTGCACTTCTCTACATCAATTAAGAACCTGTGTGTTTCACCCAAGGCAAAAGGTAGAGCAAAGTTACAGTTGGCCTTTGTGTTTGCAAAACAGAAACTGTAACTTTATCTCAAAATGCATTGCCATGTGCAAGTTTTATTCATTTTGGCACCAGACCAAATCCTTTTTATTTTAAGAATTAATGTTGTTTTAATATTGCTTTTATTAGATATTCATATTCTACTTTTGTGTGTTGCCATTGTATTGCCATCCTTAGATTTTTGTATTGGATGGAACAGTAATGTCTTAAATAAATAAATAACACTTATAGCTAATTCATTTAGACTGCACATCTCCATTATGATACTGAGTCTAAACTGCAGACTTCATGGTCACAACAAGTATTTTTGAATGTTTCTGCTTTTTTCCCCTTCCTGTGCTTTTTATACCACCTAGACTGATAGAGTTCTGGAGAACTTGAACATTTGCCTTTTTTTTAGAATTTGGTTTAGTCTGAATGTGGATCTTGGGTGTAGTTCTTTAAACAGATTGTTGTGAGCCATCCAGAGACAGAAGTGATTGGATGGCCTAGAAAAATCCTAAATAAATAAATAAAACCCATTTTGTTTTGAAGCAGCAAAATTTACTGATTGATACATTTTTAGTCAATTAAGAATGGAATTAATGTATGCGAACTCAGTTCTTTCTTTGGGTACTGGTGCTAACTGCTCAACCAATTATGAACTTGCAGAAGGCAGATCAGGGCCAGTAGTGCAAGTAACATGGAATGTTGGACAAGGCAAGCGAGATATTTCAGGTGAACCAGAAGAAGAGATGAAGCTTCACAGATACACTGATTCTTACTTAGATGTAGCAATGGCTCTGTGATCCAGATGAAGACTTGAAAAATTCATATCAGCCTTCCCCAACCTAGTACTCATCAGGTACTCAACTCCTATTAGTGAGCCAGTATGGCAAATGATCAGGAATCCCGGGAGCTGTAGTTCAAAACATCAGGAAGCCAATAGGTTGGAGAAGGCCAAGTTAAGCTTGCTAAATGGGATAGTCTAAAAGGCTATTCAAAATGCTTTTTCCTCAAAGAAATTGACTTCCCATGACACCATTGTTTCTGCATAATGTTTCAAGATTTTAGCCTCTTAACACCATTTTCATTCTCCACAAAAACAAGACATGTGGCATAAAATGTACAGATAAACTATTGATTTTTCCATCTTTATGTCCCCCAAAGCAGACATGGATTTTCTAAAAAAAACAGTTAAAGGAACTAGTCTTAAGTGCACTGGGTGTTAGGCTGGCATAGACCATAGACTTCCATTTGGGAAAATTTAACTCACTAGAGAATGAAATGTAAAATATGGCAAAATACCCCCTGTCTCCAGAAGACCAAGGAAGATTTGTTTTTAGCAATAATGAAATGTTACTTAACATTTTGCCCAACAGTTTCTGATACTTTCCTAATGTTTGAGGTGATAACATACTTTTTCTGAAAACAGAATCAAATGCTTCTTTGAGGAAATTTTACCATGCCATGGTACATAGGAAAATGGTTTGTAATAATATACCACAAAAAATTGGTACATGTTTTATGACTGTTGAACAAAGTTTGAATGGACACAGAGTTGGAAGCAAGTGGAACACCTTTTTCTGTGGTAACCTGCCTCTATACCTCTAGTCTTTATATCTTGCTTTAGGCAGGTTCTTACCAAGGAGGCCAAGTCACCTTTGGAGGTAGGCATCTTCCACCCCATGCTGCAAACTCCTTGCAATGAGGTGAAGCCTAGGGTTCAGTGGAGAATTATGTTTCTGGTTATTTGTGTAGCATTGGCCATGGATCAATAGGACATGTCCTGATCTTGTGTGATGCACTAAAGTGAATTAGAAACAGTGTTGGAACAAGGAATATTCTATACAGGGAGCTTTTCCCCTAACTGAAGAACAAGAGTGCCTGTATGGAAAACTCTAGGATCTGAACAGTGAGAAGGAGGCTGTAAGATGACCTTGGCAGAAAAGAGATGACCTTGGCAGAAAAGGCCTTATAATCAGGAAGTTGCAGAACAAAAGGGGAAGTTATAGGAGTTGGTAACAAATGCAATGACATTTTCCAGGAAATCATATCACTTACAGTCAAGAGGGAGAGAAAGAAAGAAAAAAATCTGGAAAGGCACTGGTAAAAGAAAGGCTGGATTAAGTTGTTAATTTCAGAGTTGTTGGCAAGGCATGACTTAGGATGCAGGCTCTTTAGTTCCCTTCTGCTCCTCTCTCTCTCTGTATCTATTCAGTTACCATCTTTAATAGCCACATAAATGGGTTTTTAAGGGAAAGGAAAGGTAGCTAAGAGATTGAAAACAACTGGCACAGGGTTTGAGAGGAATCTCAGAGGGTTAAACCAGGCTGAACATAAATATGAGAGAGAGAGAGAGAGAGAGAGAGAGAGAGAGAGAGAGAGAGAGAGAGAGAGAGAGAGAGAGAGCGCGAGCGCCATTCCCCACAAAATGAAAAATAGGTTTGCTCATTTCTGAGACGAACCAGATAGGAGCCATGAGTAGCTCACATATACCTACAGGAGTTGTTGGATTTCTAGTAATTAGGACTATACTCATTACTGCAATCTTATTCTTTCTGGCTTACATTTATTGTAAAGAAAGATTATTCATTTGTAAAGAAATTGATTGTTTTGTTGTTGTTCTTATACAGATGCTATGAATCTCCATGGCCATCTTTTCCTGAAGGCATTCATTATATAAAACTTGCTCAAAACTCTGCAGTAATAGAAGAGGATGAGGATGAAGATGAGGATGAGGAAGATGACAATATGGCCAGGATTCAGATAGTCTCTTTTATGAGCATTTGAAGGTATTTCACATCCTGTTAGGAGACTGGATTCCACTTAGCATGTAAATATGAAGTGAGAAAATAGTATGACCCAAGCATTACATGCACAACACAGAGCTTATATCTTTCATAATGAATCAAATTTAGATTATTCATTATCAGACATAAATTATATGGTTAAGGAAATGGTAAGCCATTATGGGAGATTAAAATATACTTTATAAAATCAATTAAAATATACTTTATAAAAATCAGAGTTTTAGACAAAAGTTTTTACCTTTGAAAAGGGCAATTTTCAATTTAGAAATCAGCTGATTAAAACAATGGCCACTTGGATTTTTAACATCCTACATATCAGTGCACAGAAAAGGAAGCAAAGGTTACTTAGAAGAAAAGATGTATTGCTGTAGATAAGCCTTTAGCATAACTAGAATAACTTTCAGTGGGCCCATTTTCTGTAAATGATTTTTTTATTACTTTCAGTCACTCTCCATACCTAAGTCCCATTTTAATGGCAAGGTGAAATGTGGAACATTCACACATAGAAATAAAAGGTCTGAGTGTATTTTACAGTGGCTATGTGTAGTTTTCTCAAGGGCTTCTACTGACACATCTTAAGAATTTTAGATGACAATGTTATCACAGTGCAGACCCATCCTATGCATATTTACAAAGTCCCAAGTAATCATACACAGTCCCACTTTGTTTGAGGTAAGAATGCAACAGTCTGTAGCCACAGGTGAACATTTTCTGCTTTCCACCAGTTATTTTTTTTTTAATGAAACATTATTTTAAACAGACACAGCTTCAGTGTTCAGTGTACTGGTCTTCTGTTTGGGAAGTACTTAATGAAACTAGTGCATCAGTGAGCAAAGCACACACATTTTTGCAATCTCATGTTTTTAAAATGTTGTTCTGTGCACCTCAGTGGAAAAAAATCAATTATTTAAGAGTCAAGAGCTAGGAGAGTCTCCTTGGAGTGCGGGGCGGCAGGTGGAGGAAAATCAATAGCAGCAGCAGCAGCAGCAGCAGCTGCAGCAGCAGCAGCAACCCTTGATACCAGCAGAAAGGCTAACTAAAATAAAATTATTACCTGGAGGATTTGAGGTTATATCTCAAATCAACCACATCAGACACCAGGAAACTATCTGCTCATACTTACAATGATTCCTGGACTTTATATTCGATAAATATGTCCAGTCAACAAGGCTACAAAATTTTCAGAGATTATTAACCACCAGAAATTCTACTATTTTCTTTCATTTTTGGATAATCTGTAATACCAACTAAAGCAAAATATTTGCCATGTCAAGCTATACGGCTTCAGTGAACCAGAACAGCGAAGGAGTCCAGAGATGTTGACAGTGTTCTTAGAAACAGATAAATAAATGTGAATCTTTTTCCTCTTTATGATACAAATATAGCTGGCATCTGGCAAATTGATATCAATTATTTTAATAGAAATTTGCATTGACTTTTTATTTTAATGAGCTGGAACAGCTTAAGATGATGCCTTCTTTCCCCCATGTTCAAAGTACCATATTAAAACCAGATCATGTTCTTTATGATTTTCTGCTGTGTCTGACATGATGTGTCTAATATGTAATGATTGTTATTTCACAGAGTAAATAACAAAGCTAAGCATGTTTAGAAACGCAGATGGCTGATATGATTACAAAGTTAAGACTATTTTGTGTCTTTTACAATCTAGTTTACTTCTGTTTGTCCACCATGTTCTTGAGTGGCTATGATGCCAAGTGAATTGCTTGGTTTTTAATTAAAATGTCTGTTATCAATAAGCCAAACCGATCTAGCCAGAGGTGTCTGAGTAATAGCATGATCTTATTTTGTAGCCTTGACATGGATATTGCTATATATTTGTTAAGGCAAAGCCAGGGTCTATTCAGCAACATTGTGTCAGCATTACTCACCAAGTGGAATTAAAAACTGAACTAGAGTTACCATGACAACCAGCTGTCTCCTACATACAGCATCAGTTTGGATTTGTGCAGGCCATTTATAACAAAGATTTAAGTCAACAAATTCAGTCTTACCCTGAGGAAAACCTGGTTTAAGAACAAACAAATAAAATTATGAAACTGAACATACTTCAGCTCCATATATTTACTTTTCCTGAATCATTATTATGCATTTGTCCTTCAGTTCTCTTCAGTGACTTTAGCCACAGGTAAAGTGGGCGAGGTTTCAGACAAATAACTGGAGATCAATAAACTATCCACCCAGCTTTACACCAGTCTTTACCAGCCTCATTTCACTGAATAAGACTTTCCTCTGAGTAGACAGAGAGTGTGAAGCTAATGGGCAGTTTTTAAACAAAATTAATAATACATTGATAAATAAATAGGATTACACTGTAAGTATAATGAACCCATGCTATGTTATGTAGATAGCTGGTTCCCAAATCCTACCAGACACTCAGATACTTGCTCATACACCATAGCCATGTCATTGTTACCAATTGCAGCACCCCAAAACACCCCAAAAGCAATTGGCCAGAGTAAGGCCCCAAAAGTAGTTGGCCAGAGGAAGGCCACATAGTAAAAACACCTCAGTTATACTGTCCCAGAAGGGAGGGCGGATAAGAACAAAATGAACTTTGTGTAACCCACAGCTAACACGCTAGCCTGACCTTGAATACAGTAATCAAAGGGACAGTGGAAACTGGCTCTAGCCGCCATGAAAGTTGCAAATGTGCAGGGAGTAAGAACATGGGAAGCCTGTGTGAATCTCAAGCAGATAAGAAATAGACATGGGAAATGTCTGGTCTTTGACAGAAGAAAGGATTCTTTCTCCAGCATGGGAGGGGGTACATACATTGATGTATCGATGTATTAGATGTGTATTAGGTGACCTAACTGGTTACCTAGGGTATAACATGCATGTACTGGGGTGCAACTTTTGAGACACTGCTTTGGGCTGAATGTCCCCTTTCGTCTCCCTTTATTCTATAGTGCACTAGAATAAAGCTGATTTTGGCTCTAAGTCTCGTCTCAGGCTCTGTTTGGCTCTGGTCTGGGGTCCACCCGGGTTTGCCCCAGCTGTTGACTGGCTCAGTCCGGTAACATCATAAATGAAAATATATGTGCAATATCAACATTTGCAGCTGCATTTTAAGTCACAATAATTCAAAATGTATTATAATTACAGAGAAAGACACTGCAGATCTTTGTTTGCTTTAACAATTTTGCAAACTAGACATTGAACTGAAGAGTAAAGCTTGCATAGCTAAATAAACAATTTAGGGCAAGTTGGTTAGGAAAGACAGCACTGTCCCCAATAGTCCAATACATTATATGCTAATATTTATCACCATCTAATTATGTTCTAAAACAGTGCCTGGATTTTCTTTTAGAAAGACACTGTATTATTACCCACTAGGGGAGAGGCTTACATGATTACTTTCCTTCCAGAGAGACAGGGAGAAAGGCAGGCATAGTGAATTCAAAGGTATTTATATACCTATATATATAAATAAGAGCTGCTGTCTAAGGCTCTGTGAATCCCAGACAGTCCTGAGGAATGCTTCAGGAGCAGAAGCAGCGGCATTCACATCACTAATGGTGTCATGGTAATGGGTGCCTATGGCACATGGTCATACACATATGGATTGCTCCCTAATATGCGGCACATGCCTCATCCAGTGCATGTGCTTCAGGCCCGTTAAATGTAGTGAATGGTTAAATTATGAAGAAAATTCACTTCAGGCTGAGAAGATAATGCAAAATGTACGATTAGAACATCTGAAAAATATGACATAGTGAGATCCAAGTATTAAACTTAGAAATAAAAAACCTATAGCGCTACATTGGCTAGTTTCTGTTGTCTATTACAAATAGGGGTTTATAGGTCATCAATGCACCTTAAATTGGGATTTGACTTCAATTGGCAGTCAGTGTAGATAGGCAGCCTGTTATAATATTAAAGACACACTTTCTAATCTATGGAGGATAAATATAAGCCAAGTTTGTACCAGGACTACTTCTTCATGGCACCTATCCTGAGAAGGTCCTTCTATCAAAGGCCTGATCCATGGCAGATTCATTGCCTATGTTCCAGAGGCAGGGCCCCATGTATTTCTAGAGTACTTAACTAAATTTGAAGACCCTCTGGAACAGCACCTTGTGATGCACAAAGTGCTGCCATCAGAAGGAGTAATTCATATACCAGCATCACCAGATCCCTGCCCAAGGAAAATAAGGTAAATCTCTGATTCATCTTCCTCGATTATTTATATTTTGGCAGTTCAATGACCCATTTTTAATATAAATTAATAATGTTCATATAGGTATGTCAGAAGGACATTGCCAATGCTACCAAAACCAGAATCCACTGAAACAGAGGGTGCTGAAATATTCTTACTATCAAAAGCAACTGCATAAGCAATCATATTAACAGTGACACATTGACTCAAAAGTAACCCTGTATGAGAGCAAGATGTCTAAAGTAAAACAAACTTCTGAGCAGAGGGAACGTGCTAGCTTCAGAATGAAATTCAGTGGGGACAAATGCCAAGTTTTCCACCTGGGCAAAATAATAATACATAAAATAAAATAAAATCAGCTGCACAGATACAAGATGGGGAATACTTGGCTCAACAGTACTGAGAGTGAAAGGGACCTTGAAGTTGTCATAGATAACAAGCTTAATGTGAGCCAGCAGCGTGGTGCAGCCACAAAAAAGGCAAACGCTATTTTGGGATGCATAAATAAAGATATCACTTCCAGAAACAGAGAAGAACTCATTCTCCTCTGCTCTGCACTAGTAATCTGGCCAGGCAACTTCTTCTGATCTGGCCAGGGCAACTTCTTCTTCCTTCTCTTTCTCCTCCTATATTTTTATTTTATACTGATAATTTTAATTTTATTTTTGTAAATCAATGTATTCTTTGTATTTTTATATTTAATGGTAATTTATTATGTACTATTGTATTTCAATGTATTTTATCATGTTGTATGCCGCCCCTTGCCGAAACCTCGGGGCGGCTTACAACATGATAAAATA
>NW_025335317.1:28575350-28648510 GCF_004798865.1 Varanus komodoensis
ATAATAATAATAATAATAATAATAATAATAATAATAATAATACCTCACCTGGAATATGCATTCAGTTTTGGGCACCCGAGTTTTAAAAAGATGCTGACAATCTGGAGAGGGTTCAGGGGAGAGCAACAAAGGTTATACAGGGCCTGGAAAATAAGTCTTATGACAAGAGGCTGAAAAAGCTGGGCCTATTCAGCCTTGAGAAAAGAGGACAGGTACCTCAAAGGTTGTCCCGAAGAAGAAGTAAAAGACTTCTCACTCATCCCAGATTGTAGGACAAGGAACAATGAACTTAAACTACAGTACAACATGTTCAGGCTAGACACAAGGAAGAATTTCCTGACTGTGAGAGCAGTTTGACAGTGGAACCAGCTACCAGGAGAGGTTGTGTGTTCTTCAACATTAGAGACATTTAAGAAGCAACTAGACAGTCATCTGAGTGGGGTCGTGTAACTGGCATCCAGCACCAGTGTGTGTGTGTGGGGGGGGGGTGTCAATGCAATGGCCTTCATGGCCCCTTCTGACCCAACTACTCTATGATTTTATTCCCTTTTTCTCAGGTTGATCACCTTCTATTTGTAGAGGGCAACTATCTGAAATGGACAGGCTCTCCCCATGGTTAAGAATATACTAAACAGGAAAATCAAAAGGGCCAACTCTGTAGACCAGTTAACATTCTAGTCACTAACACTGGCCCAGAAATAAACACCAAAAGGCAAGCACATATAGAGGTGGTAGACATTCATTGGTCAGAGGGTTATTACTAAGATCATATTAACCCCCATACTGTCATGGGTCAGTTGGAATAGGTTGGTCAGTTCTGGCAAAGGAGCTGAGGAAGAAGACGACAATGGCAGAAATGAAGCATGCCACTGAGAAAGAGGAGTGGCTAGAAGTTGTGGAAGGTGCAAAAGGTGTAGAACTGCTTCTCTCCCTGATATGTGGGATATACCAAGTCTTAGAAGCTTTCTGTGCCAGTTAAAGATGCATTTGTTTACCATGGCTTGTGAATGAAATCTCCTCCTCCTCCTCCTCCTGCATTGTGTAAACTGGTATTTTTCTCCACTGTGTAATTATGTATTGTTGTTGCTTTTGGTCAATGCTACATTATTTTATTGGATTTTATTGTTTAAACCTCACTTTAGGATTACTTTATAATGAAAAATAGCTAAGAAAACTCTTAAACAAATAATTAAATAAGGAAACCAACAGAGAGAGGAAGACACAGAAAAGCTTCAGGTGAGAATTATGTGAAAGGCAGTTGGCCTTTAGAAGCCAAAAGACTTTGGTGAAGTCAATTGAATATCTTCTTTGCCTTGTCCTGGTCATCAAGTTCTGACTAGAAGGAATGTTTCAGGAAAAACAGAAGCAAACTCATCAGTTAAGGGCCATTCATCTCAAGATGCTGCAAGTCCACTGTAAGAGTAAAAAGACTTTGCTTAAGCCTATATCCCACCAGTGGCCAGAGAAAAAAGCTCAGTTTTATCCTCTGAGTCATTGTTGGGCAGCTAAGGAGGGTGAGGAATAGACAATGGCATTGAGTTATATATTAGTAAATTTTATTACATCTAAGATTTAAATTAATACAATTAAAAATTACTTGCAAGTTAGCTCATTCCATCCCTATAGCTTATACCTGCGTTGTTGTGTCTACTACAGAACTGAATTTTCACTGGACATTTTATGGTGGCAGCAACAATTTAAGGGATTAAGAATGAAGGTGTATCAATAAAATATATAATTTTACACACACACACACACACACACACACACACACAGCACACTTACCTGGGAGCTAAGTCTGTTGAACACAAAATTGAACACAGCAGGGGTTCTTTTCTGGGCCCTCCCAACCCAACATAAGCCATTCCCTTGGCTTCATCAGAGAAGTGGACAATGGTATAATACTGTACAAGCTTAGACAGAAACTAAGTTCCTGCAGTCCTCAGGCAGCCTGGCTAAATGCGAAATACTGCAATTGTAGGACATTTTTTCTGTCTAAATATGCATAAGCGTATACCCAGAGAGACTAAGACACAAGTACATCTACAGTAAACTAGTACTAGAGTGAACATCTCTTTTAAAACCAGCCAGCCAGGGCAGCTGCCACTTCTGGCATCTTTGCAAACACCTAAACAGTATGTTCCCTTGGGCTAAATTGCAGATCAGAATTCAATTATATTACATTACATTTGTATTCCATCTTTTTTCCCCAGGTGAATTACAGAATCCTCCACCACCATCTCTTCCATTTGGTCCTCACAGCAATCCTTAGACATAGGTCAGTCTGAGCATAAGTCACCCAGTGAACTTTATGGATAAATGAGAGCTAGAACAGATCTCCCAAATCTCAGTCCAACTCTCTAACCACCATGCTACTGATATCATGCTCCTCTGAATATTGCTATATAAGATTCAGATGTTTGTAGTGAATAAAGGATCTAAATACATATCAGAAGCCACTTCCTTCCTGCTCTAAAGTGCCATACTTAGAAGGCTGCAGTGGGTTGAGAAGAGCACAGTAGCAATTAGGATGTCTACCCTGAGATCTTTGGCTATTGGGAAGTAGAGAAATATAATAACAATATGTCAGAGGGTCATTTTGAAATTAACCTAGGAAAAATGTTTATGCTTCCACATTTAGACAAATTATGAATAGAATGTATTATGTAACCAAATTGAATAAAGTAGGGAAAAGCAGTAGGCCACTCAGGTATGAAAGGCAATAGCAAGATCTATTCATCCTACCGAAACACTTGACACCTTGCCACATATTCTTGATTTGTGCTAGGTGAGCAAGAGGGAGGAAATGGTGGTGCAAGGAAAAAATTATTTACTATGCCTTCTGTCATCTAATTTTTTCTCTACACAGCTATAATTTTTGTTAAACCTTTCTAAGGAGGTTAAGCAAAGCTCCTTAAATATTATGTTATAAAATCAACAGCTAGCTATTTGGTGATACAGAAATGCATATGACTTGGCTTTCACTAATATAACCAAAATTATTCCAGCCAGGACTTCAGAGAGGAAGGCACCAGAGGAATAAAGAGATGAAATAACTCCTCTCACAATTAACTAAAAGTAATTGAGGAAGGGTGTGTGTAATATTGTTGCGCCAAAAACTTAATTTCTTTGTAAACACAGGCTGTTACATGAGAGGGAGTTCAATTCTAAACTGAACACTTCTCTAGTAGCCCTTAAGTTCCAGAACATCTGGAGACACTGTATCCTTTTTTCATAGACTCTGGCAACATGCAGTGCTATGTTTCACTGTGGTAGTACAACTAAATTGTCAGTCTTCAGATGCAGTTGGCTGGCTGCTTAATAGACAATCTAGGTCAGCTGCCGCATATTCCCCTTACTTTGTTATGCACAGATTTTGCTATATACATACCCAAGATTTCTGCTCTGTTTCATTTCAAACCTGCACTCTGCACATGTAGAAGTTCAAAAGATCAAAGAAAGGCAATAGCTGCCACCAAACCTGAAAAAAAATCTAATTCACACATATACTCAATTAAATGTATGCATTTTTTAAAAGATGCCCACCACTCTACAGTCCTTTTCCAAAGTGATACAAATATTTAAGTCTGATGGATAGTGATACTGCCGTGACATCCTTGGAAAAGGAGTATATTGCACTTATTAGTATCCTGAAAATACAGTGCAATGGTTTTCTATAAATTAAAAAGCAATGTTGTTAATAAATATAGACTATTAACTAATAAACTATTCTTAGAATATTAGATGAATATTTCAGCTGCAACAAATGGCAGCTCTCTCAAAATTCTAAATCTAGAAAAATCATTTTCTTACATCAGTGCTACAGCACATATATCAGAGGTAGTCCACAAGTAGCCCACTAGATGTTTATTCCTACAACTCCTTTCAGTCCTAGCCAGCAAAGCCAGAGATGGATTACCATGAGAGCTGCAGACCAAAAATCTGGAGGGCTGCAAGTTGCTCACCTTAACTACGTTATCCAGGAAGTGAGAAGTACCAAAATACAGAAGACAATAGTTCCTGGAACAACTCTGGTTGGAACTGGTGAAAGAATGGATCAAAGGCATTAGGTAACTTTATTATGAAGATAAATTTAGATTACCTTTCTCCTTTCTTTCCTTCTCTAATTCCCTTTTTCCTTTTTTTTTCTTTTTAAAATCTCTCTCTTATATGAGGAGGTATATAATTAAAGGTTAAACATAATAATAATAGCTATGGGAATTAAAAAGATGGGGAATATAAATATCTCACTTCTAAATATCTTAGAAGTGAGATAAATATGGGAAGATTAAGATATTATCATAAAGTAGGATAATGGGAATAGAGATGAAATTGGGTAGAGGTGATCAATTTTGTAATTTGGGTACTTAAAATTCTTGGGATTAATCAGGATTAGTTAATAACATGATAGAGGCATTAGGAGTTTGAATATTGTGAGCAACTATGATAGGTGGTTCTTCCCCCTCCCTTTGCTAGGGGTCTTAGCAGTGCCCAGGAGGAAATTTCTTTGGGGAAGAAAGCGGGGGATGTAGGTGTGTGTTAGGGCAAAGGGAAGGTGGGTGGGGAATTAGTATTATAGAGAAATTTGTTTTTCTTTTCTTTTTCTTCTACATAGTTGTGTGGGGAAACGCAAGTCCTCAAAATGATATGTTTAAAACTGTGAGATTATTATCTTTGAATGCTGAAGGACCTAGGGAATGTAATCAAAAGGAAACAAATTGAAGCAATGTTAAATAAAGAAAAAGCAGAAATTGTATTTTTACAAGAATCACATAAACAAAAAGGTATTCATGAACTTGGACAATTTATTTATGAAATAGATTTTGGGAATTCAAAGTCAAGCAATTGTTTCCAAAAAAAGCTGGATATAAGTTAAAGAAAGTAAAGAAAGACAAAAAGTAGATTTTTGATCTTAGAGGAGGAAATGAGAGGAGAAAATTATATATTAGTTAATATGTATTTGCCAAATGATGATCAAATGCCTTTTAAAAAAAGGTGTTTAAAGAATTGGAGGCAATAAAGGAAGGATTTGTGATAATGGATGGAAATTTTAATATGGTAATGAATAAATAAATGATAAACTAAACCCTATTAAAGAGGAAAGAAGATATAATATTATATTGATAATGTTAAATAAAATGGGTTGAAAGATATATGGAGAGAGTTCAATGGAGATAAAAATGGTTTATTTTTTATTCTTCAATTCATAAACTTATTCTAGATTATATGTTGTGTCTAATGATTTGTTTTCTAGAATGTATTGGATTTCAGTGTGATAAAAATGACAGATCATGCCCTGGTAAACATGGATTTTAGAATTAAATGTGATTGCAAAGAAGCTAAAAGATGGAGGATGAATCCTAACATTTTATAATATAGGTATATGGTAGATAACATGGAAGAATTGGAAGAATTGGAAGAAATCTGGGAAATTAATCATAGGGAAGGTAGTGAGGAAAGTTAGTTTGGGACACAATGAAGGTGGTCTCAAAGGGAATAAGTATTAAGGAGCCATATAATTTAAAAAGAAAGAGGATTAGACAGGTGGAAAATTTGGAAAGGGAAATAGGAGAATCAGACAGGAAATATATACAAGAGAGGGATTATAAAAATTTAAGAGAAATACAAGCTAAAAGAAAGGAATTGCAAAATGCAGAAGTTGAAAATACAGAGGAATTTACTATATTTGGAGATGGCGTATTTTGAATTGCATGAAAATGGGAAAATGGGAAAAAGTGTAACCTATTAAGAGATAAATTAAGAATATTTGATAGATTTTTAAAAAGTTGTATACTGTTAGAAAATTATCATTGGATAAAGTTAGTCTGTACATAGAGAAAAATGTTGAGAAAAAACTACAACAGATGGCTAGAGACTAAATGAAACAAACAGTTAAAGAGGAAGAAATAAAAAAGAGCATTAACAAATTAAAAGTAGGAAAATTCCTGGGGTAGGTGCACTAGGATCAAAATACTATAGTTTTTAAGATCTTGATTCCAAAATTATAATTGTTGTTTAATAAAATATTGGAAGGAGGAAAGACACCAGCATCTTAGAAATACTCTTCAATAGTTTTAATCCCAAAAGACTTGACAGATCCAGGGACTTATAGACATGTATCAGTGATACACCAAGATGCAAAAAATTTTTACAAACAGTATTTTACAAAAAAGTATTTGTAAACAGACTGAATAAATTCATTGATAAATATATTGAAGTGGATTGCAATGGTTTTATAGTAGGGAGATAGATCTGACTAGAAGAGTATTGCATATATTAGAGGTTATACATAAAGAGAAGAGAGGCAGGTGGTGCAGTGGTTTAAACTGCTGTGCTGCTGGGCTGGTTGAACGAAAGGTTGCCGGGTCGAATCTGCACAATGGGTTGAGTTCTCATTGTTCCATCCCAGCTCCTGCCAACTTGCAGTTCGAAAGCATGCAAATGCAAGTAGATAAATAGGTACCACTTCAGTGAGAAGGTAACAGCATGTTGTGTCTAATGATTTGTTTTCTAGAATGTACTGGATTTCAGTGTGATAAAAGTGATAAAAGTGACAAATCATGCCCTGGTAAACATGGATTTTAGAATTAAATGTGATTACAAAGAAGCTAAAAGATGGAGGATGAATCCTAACATTTTATAATATAGGTATATGGTAGATAACATGGAGAAAGAATTGGGAGAAATCTGGGAAATTAATCATAGGGAAACCTTTACCTTTATACATAAAGAAAAATTAAAAGCTGGCATTGATTGTGTGGAATGGCCAACAATAAAGATTTTAATAGAAGCATTAGGATTTGGAAAACAATTTAAAGGTACAACAGAGCAACTATATTCAGGAAATTTGGCAAATGTGACAGTAAATGATCACATCATACCATTTCAGATGTCCATCTGCTACAGTCATTTAGGCGCCAGTTAAATATGAATTTATCTGTTCAAGCTTAGGGGCTTCCAAAAAAAACCCTCTGGTTAGTTTTTGGTTGTTGGTACTGATTTTATTGTATTTCATTATGCATTTGTGATGTAAAAGTTATGTGTTTAATGGCAGTATATGTTGTATGGAGCTTTAAGTAGGCTGTTAGACACCTTGGGCTCTTTGGAAGGAATGCCAGGATAGAAAGCAACCTCCTTTCCCCAAAGAATACTGTGGCTTTGATACTAAAATGATTTAGTACTACAAGCAGGTGAGATGAGTCTACTTCAAAGGCAATCTATATCTCCTCAAGGTGCCACAAAGTCCTGAGCAAACAGCCCAAGGAATCACCAGTTACCTAAAAGATGTTCATCAACCCTAACAGTAGTAAATATTCTCACACTTGCCTTCCATGCTTAGTCTCTCACCAAGCAGGGAGCTACAGGGACTCTGGGGTTATATAACATGTGGAGGGCACCCGCAACCCACCTTATTCCCATATGGAAATTTTTCCTGCCCATATCTGTACAGGTGTGGAAAGAGAATAGATAAGCCTTCATGTGTACATGAGCTTTGAATTGGTACTTCCTGTGTGATCACTTGCATTGTTCCAGGGATACCACCAAAAAAAAAAAAAAAAAAGTGGATGGCACCATATTTGCATCCCAGATGTTTTTTTACATAGCTTAAATCATGCCAGTCACCATTCCATAAACTGTACCTCTGGCTAAGCACATGGCAGTCTCTAGATCTGGTATAGTATGGAGCTTGCTGTTGAAAAGAAGTCTAGTTATCCTGGATATTGTGTTGTTCTGGAACATACGGGTGTGGAATGGCAACTTCCACAAGATCATGCTGTCACCTTTTTGTAGAGCTTCACCATGAGAAAAAGATTGAGAGCATACATTGCATGACAGTGCAGTACAGTTTCCTGTTGTTATCTAGTCTCTTGATACGTTCATTTTGTAGGGAAAACACAGCTGGGTGAGAGCTGGTGTGGTAGTGTGATTAATTGTTTTCCCACCCACAGGGGAAAACAGAAAGACTTTAGGGGATGGATAGATTTCAATTAAAAAAAATGCCCAGCCTGTAGAGAAACATGTTGATAATTGTACTATTGTGTTGTGGGTACTTAATGGATGACACCTATGCTATAACAGTCAGGAGTGTTACTAGCTGCACATTTTGAATGCCCATGATTTGTGTGTACAAACGTATGCACACAAACACAACTACACTTTTTCTTTATTTCAAGAGTAGTATGACCCTCTGATAATTTCTAAATATATAATACTTATTATATATTATATTATATATTATAAATAAATACTTAGTGATTTCCAGCATCAGGGCTTTCTCTTCACTAGAAAACACAAGACTGACTGACACCTTTATGTAGGGACATGGTTCTTGCAACTGAACTATACTTTTGCAGGATTACTGCTGGGCCACCAATCTCTAACAAGGAATTTCCAAAATTGTTTAAGAGTTGCTAGTATTGTGCAAATCTTACGATGGTTCCTATTTAAGGTGAACGTATTTGCTTGCTTTGCTTAGCACCTATTGTATCCAGGAACTTGATAATGGAAGGTGGGACGAAAAGTCCTAGAATGTTATCATTTTGTCAAAATAGTAATACAGCAAATACAGATTATATTAAGAAAAACTGTTTGAGCCATTTCTATCTGTGTCTGAAGGCTATAAAATTCAAAGCTCTCAGCAGATGTAAATTGGATTCTCAGTAAAGATTTTGACTATGGCATGTTCTGGTTGCAATTTCAAATTATTTCTGTTTACTTATAGCAGTTGCCAAAGGACAATAGCCAGAAAAATAAACAAAATCAAGTGTGCATCAGTAAAAAAGCAGCAAGAGAAAAGCATTTACTCCTGGACCATTCTGGACATATTTGTTATTAGTGACAGGTAATGTGAAATGAAGCATAAACTGAAATCAAGCCCATCTTTAGTTACATTAAACCAAACTGACAAGAACACTCCATGCAGGGAAGAAGGAGAAAAGAATGGTTATATATGGCTTTTGATCTCTCAAAATGAGACTGCACAGTACTTGATTTTAAAAACACGGTGGAAACAAGCTAGGAGTGTCAAGAACAGCATATGCTTACACATTTAATCTGGAGTACATTATATCCCTAGTATGCAACAATTTTTGTTTTGTTTTATTTTGGTCTGTTGAAAGAAATCTAGAGGGAAAATATGTATGTATTTATTCTTTTTATAACCTACCTTTTCTTCTTCAAAAAACTCAAAGTGGCTCACATCATCTCCTGCTCCTTCTCTCAATCTTATCTCTGTAACAACAACCCTGTGAAGTAGTGTGGGCTGAGAGCCTATGACCTATTTGGCTCCATGGCTAAGTGGAGACTAGAACCCAGAGCACATAAGTTCCAGACCCACACTCTTAACCACTACACTACACTGGTTCTCATGAAATAATAATCATGCAGAGCCATTAATGGATGTATCTTGCTTATAACACCAGAGTTTCCAACATGTTCCATCTTAGGTTTAGAGGCATATTAAGAGGTAAAAATACTCACTTTCCCCCACCTCCACAAACAAATCAAAAATGGTCCCAAATCCAATGGACGCTTGTAGATTAATCAAGAATGGCAACTCAGCCATGACCACCTTTACACACCACAAATATAATTCACTCAATATTTTGAAGGCATATCTTTCACTCTCTTCTCCTTCCTATACAGTGAATGAAGCTGTTGATTAATATTTACTCTAGCTTTTTAAGTCTTAAAGTACCACTTTGGATATTTGAATCAGGAAGATATTAAACTATGTAAAAGGATGATTAAAAATATCTGCAGGCACATGTTGACTGCGTTTAATGTGAGTGTATGCTAGCTGACAGCAAGAAATCACATAAAGGAATTATCTATGGAAAACTAGGTTTGTGAAAAAATGCAGAACACTTGCTTTCGTTTTCTTTTTTGTCATATATAACCACTGTGGGAACCACTGTAAACTAAAGGCATGTACCTAAAGGTCTCATGAATTATCAGATCAATAAGCCGTCAGGACTCACCAGGTCAAGTCATTCTCATGCTTCCCATCAAGCCCTATATTTTTGAGAAGCATCAAATCCACTTTAATTCCTAAAATTAAATGTCTTTTGGTTTGTTTGTATTTAATCCAGTTAAAATGACATACCAAATAATATGAGTCACTGCAGAAAATGTAATGTTGGTAAACCATATGACTTGTTTTAAATGCAATAACTGAATAGTATTTCAGGATCAAATGACTGAATGGTGAGGAAGTCAAGGATATCTATTTGGTTCTGACAATTTTTTACTCTCTTTTGATATGTACAATAAGAATATTGGATGAGGACTGATTTGCTATTTCTACACACAGAGAAGAACATTCAGTTGTGCAGATAACCAAATGAGAGATTTATAAGCCTTGGCTGACTGAGCCAATTATGTCAGTCCAAGCTTTGTGTTTCAGATAAGCAAATTAGTCTATAATGAACAACTGTGTTCCTAAAAGAAGTTTTAATTATCTAGAGTGGAGTAGAGTGGAATGGAGTGGGCAGTAAAATTAAATCTCAAAGTACTGATACATAGATTTTTGCAGATAAATTCATCTGTAGTATACACAGTTTCTATAGACAGGCGCACACACATGTATATGCAAATATATTTTCCGTATCATTATAAAGCAGATTCTGCTGACTACTTTAATGAAACATCAAGGAAACTACTACCTCAGTGAATAAATGAATTAACTAGATAAATGAGGCAAATGTGATAGAATATAATCATGCATTTCTAGCATATAGTGATTTTTCTCCGGCACCACTATAAACATGGGACACATTTCTTGGAGGAAACCCTGCTCATTTCCTCAGCCATGTATGATGTTCCCACTGGATTGTTCCATTGCTTATATCAGGGGTCTCAAACTCGTGGCCCACAGGCCAATTGCCGGGACAGGTGGGGCACGGGGGAGGGGCCCTGTGGCCTTCAAAGCGCTAGTGGTGCCCGGGCCGGCCTCCGGGAGCGACGCGGGATGAGTGGCCCACCACCACCACGGTGGTGGAATACTTGATGCGGCCCAGCCTCACCCAGACTGCCCCCAGGTAAGTTGAATTTGAGACCCCTGGCTTATATTAATTAGCACAATTCCATTCTGTGGAGTATTATCTTTAAATTAAGCTTAAATTGCCAAATATTCTTTATGTTACAACTGTCATTATTAAATAAGTATTCTTAAAACAATAATGGATCATTATTCAGTTACCATGAGAGAATTTTAGCCATGTTAAAGAACTGGTAAAGGGGGCAGGCACATAATTGACTTTCTGTCCACATTTGGCTAAAACCAACCATCTCAGTTCAGGAAAGGTGCATTTGAACCATCAGAAATACCTGTCACTCCAGGTTGTTGCAGAGGTTGGAAATTCAGGATTAAAATGAAACAAAATCCTTAGTTTTAATTGTTCTTACAGAAGGTAATCCAGAATATTTGGTTCACACATGACAGCTTAATAGGACTGAAAGGAAGAGAGTCCTGAGGCAATGAGACAGCAGGGAGAGATTGGATCTTCAAGGGTGGAAAGAGATGGACCAACAGAAATAAAGACAAAGTTCAAAGTTCCATTGAAAATAGGGCGATTTTGAAAAAGCCTTCCTTGTGTAACTTTTTCTGAACAGCTCATCATTTCTGCCCATTCTAAACACATCCCAACCATCAAAATCTTATCAGGACACTTTGTTTTTGTAACCCTAATAGAGGGTGAAAGTTTTCACTGGCAAGACCAGTGAGAAGTTGGGTTTGCACTCACTAATTATACTCACATTTTTGTGTTCATCTCTACCGTACAGTGGATGTCTTACTAGTAATAATAAGAATTAAATGTATAAGAGCACAATCCTATTAATGTTTGGCCAGAAACAGACAACTTCTGGTATTCCTGACCAGTCAGGTTCTGATTAAACCTGCAGAGGATTTAGGGAACTGGAATTAAAACTGAGCTGTAAAACATGATCTAGCTCAGTATGTGCAGTGCTTGTTAATCTAAAAAATTCATCATAGCTCAGTCTGAAAGCACTTTCTCACATTCAGCTTTAAAGTAGCAGTAGTAAAAACAACCCAATACTGATTAAGAATCTCATTTTAAGGAACACATGTAAAAGAAAAAAGAGTGGGGAAAAAACCTTCTATGACTACAAGATATGTACAGAATGCGTGCTGTGAAATAGCATCTGAAATATTTACTAGAGGTTACAGTGAAATTGTACAAGTATAGGTATTGTCAAATATAGAAAGCGCTTACAGATTACCATGCAAAGCACTTCACTCTTTCTACTGAATGTTCAAGAGAGTATTCAGATGAATACTGTTGACATTAATTATCACTTACAGTTGCACATGATTAAAAAATATTTCCAACAAATCATACAAAAATACCCAAGACTATAAATGCCAAGTTTTGTTAAATTTGCTTTTTGGAGAGGGGCACTGTCATATTGGAGAATGTTAATGCTGAAATGTATTTGCAAACATGTGTGCATGTACACAGAGGAACATGAACTGGTGCTTGAGTTTGCTAGCGCTCTCATGCTGCTAGTGCACTGCCAGTTCAATTGAAAATTAGCACTTGCTAGAACCCCAGAAGTTCTCTCAAACAAGTATTTCTGGAATGGTGCATGTCAACTAAGCTTCTTCTAGAAGTTCTGCTGAATTTTTCCATACCATGAATCAGTGATGGCGAACTTTTTAGAGACCGAGTGCCCAAACTGCAACCCAAACCCCACTTATTTATCGCAAAGTGCCAACACTACAATAAAACCTGAAAACTGAGGTTTTAGTTTAGAAAAAACAACTCACAGCCAGTCCAAGCAAAATACATATATATCCTTGGCAGCACACTGGCCATGCGAAAGTTTGGAAGAGTCGCGGAAACTGAGTCGTAGCTCATGACATCATCGCCTGGCGCTGCTACTCCTTTCAGAGCATGCTCATGGCCCCGATGTGCGTACTTATCCGATGCTCAGCTGGTGGGGCAATGTTGGGGCAACCTGGCTCGCATGCCGACAGAGAGGGCTCTGCGTGCTCCCTGTGGCATGCATGCCATAGGTTCACTATCACTGCCATTAATGCTAGTTTAGAGCAGTTGCTCTCTGGAGCAGCAAACACTAGCTTTCTGTTGTGCATTCAATCTTTCCCATGCAATGGTTCCACTGAGTGCAGTCCAATTTGTAAAGAAACTAATAGATATTCAATCCTATGCACGTTCAAGTCTATTGATAGGGGCTTTCCTTCCTCCTTCTCTTTACTGCATCCCCTTTTCCTGCCTGAAAAAAATTCTTGTGGAGGTCAATAGCTTGTAGCAGACAGAGAGATTCAGTGAAAATCAGGTGGAGGCAGTTTGGGCAAGCAACTTCCCATTTGCAGAAATTTCTCCACCCAATTTTTGAAACTCCCTTTCTCTCTGCAGCCCTTGTGCTACATTTTGGAATATTAATGCATGACCCATTCTGGCAACTAGATGGAAGGAGGTAGTGACTCTGTCTGGTTGGTTCTGGACTTTTAATACCATCAACCATAATATCTCCTTGGGCTACCTGATAGCATAGAGTCTTGTGGGCATCATTTTCTCATAAGGCACAAAGCTTCTGCACAACATCTTGGCCTTTAGCCTATGATGCCCTACAAGGTTCCTTAAATAAGTAAATACATTTAGGCCTTTCCTGAGATTCTTGGAAACTCAGGGGAGGATTTTGGGGAGCACTGGAGGTCTGCATGAAGAACAAGAGGTAGGAAAGCCGTCTTGTGGAAGCAGACTTGTTTGCACAGCTGTGGATACCTACAGCCTCCAGTGTCTATGAACTAATACAGAGAGCATAGAAAGCAATGGGATGAACTTGAAATCCTACTGTAGGAATATAGATGCCATCTGAAAGGTAATACTGAGACTTAGAGGGATGAGAGTTATGACTGGAAAATAGGATCTGAAACAGAAAGAGAAGGGGAACAGTATTATATATAAAGAATATAGACAAGTGCACAGAAGTTCATAAATCTGAGAGACAAATCCTGTTGAAAGCAAGGGGCCAAAGCAGAGAGAAGCAGAAGTGATATTATTGTGGCAGCATGATATAGACTGCCAATGGATTATGCTTTCCTGAAACAAATCACAAAACTTTCAAGAGGCGAGCCACTTGGGGATTCCAACTATCCTGACATGTGCTCCAAGATTAGCTCTGCTAACTTGCCACATAACCATGAGAGGGCCAGAGAGGAGAGGGACAAGAAATTTTGATTTGCTAACTATGGAGCTGGGAGGGCACCACAGAAATGGTGCAGTGGTCTTTGGGAGGCCCATCTGCAGCTAGATAAGAACAGGGAGGGTTAGGGCTAAACAACTGTAGTTTCACTTCCTGGCTAGTTGTAGCTACTTGGAAAATCACATTGGACACAGGCTACCAGGGCATCAATTGCCTTTTGGGCTTAGTCTTTGTGGGACCAGGGGCCTCCACATGTTTCCACCTATTTAAAAGCTGATAAATCAAAACATATTTGGATAAAGGCAATAATAGAGAAATAAGCTAACTGGCTAAGAAACTGTTAGCAGCCCACACTAATACAGATTGCCATTCTTGAAAAGCAAGCATTGGAACACTGCCTCTCCTTAAACCCTGACTTACTAAAATAAGTAACTATATATAAATAACAAACATGGAGACTAGTAAGGCAAGGAAGGAAGACTTGCTAAAACAGCAAGGTAGTACAAGCGTCTAACCTCTACAACGATTACTTATGCAGCTTAGCCACACAGGTAACATTTGAATCATCCCTCAAATATGCTGTGTCAAGGCATCCAATCCAAGCAGTATATAAGATTCCTCAGCTCAGTTACATATCTGATAGGGACCACCAGAGAACTAGCAAGGATTATATGGAACCCTGTTTTCAATGCAAATGTATCCAAAGCAATCCAAAGCAGACAATGTGTTTTGTTTCCCAAGCCAAATAATCCACAGCAGAATCGAACTGCTGACCACCTGAATTTCAGCCTTTCCTTGATCCACTTTAGACTTCTTGGAGCTCAGGTTTTTGCCTTCTTTCCTCCTCGCTGCCTTTTACATTTATAAATGTTCCTTATAGGTTGCCACAATTTTTACAAGAAAGCAAGCCCCATAATTGTTTCGATGAGGCTCATGAACTATGCTTCTTGATTTTCTCCTTGGTGATCTAATTCTTTCACCTATGCCCTTTCATTGTCCCTGTTTTACCTGCATGTATAGCTTTTCCTGAAATTGTCCTCTGCTTGATTCTTCCATCTATATATGATTTTTGCCTTCAGGATCTGATTCTAGAAAAAGCCAGATCTAGAAAACGCTGATTCAAGAAGAAATCAGGAAGCCTGAGGACACCTCCAATATGGGCATGGTAGCACTGGATAAGAAACTTGGAAAGCTGTCAACATGCAAGGAAGAAAACAAGTGTTCTTCCCTCTTATATAGCACAACTTTATTAGGACCAATAGCTTGGCTGATTACTATTCAATATTGACTAATATTTATTTGTGCAATTCCAATGCAACACAGCCAAATTGTCATTGATAAATATGTGCATTTGGAGTCAATATTTGATCAGAGGCACTGGTCCTATGTGTTTTCTCAGCATAAAATGTGACCTGAAAAATACGATTATAAAAGGCTCCCTGAACAATGAGACCACCTGTCATAATTATACTATGAACAAAAGTCCTATACACCAGATATACTCCCAGTGAGCATTATTAATTTGAGTATGTTGAAAATAAAACCCAGACTATAATGCCCAAATGTCTGGTGTTCATGATTTCAGAGGAAGCCAAAGGTCTCATATTTATTCTCCTGAACTGACTGTAACACCATTCACTGCTCCATATTTGAAACAACAGTATGGATTAGACTGAGACGGAATCCATCTGATTCAAGTATCTGTAGAGCATGCGGAAGAGTGGTAGTTAGGGATAAACAACATAACAGCATTTGGAGACATGTTTTCTGCACCTCCTTTTAAAGCTGTCAAAGAGAGTTTGTTGCCTTGGTCTTGTTAAGGGCTGTGCTTTCTAGCCAATCTCTCACCATCTATGTCTTCCATCACCTGGTAGACTTGGACTAGTTACAGTGGATTCCTAAAGGCTTATGCCCAACACATCATTCCTTAATCATTATAGAAGCAACCTTGTATTGATCAAATCAAGATAATCGGGATGTGCTAATGATTTTTGCATTTCCTAAGATAGTATTTGCACAAAGAACCCTCACTACAGGGCACTGCTGGTAATCATGTCACATTTGTGTCACAACAACTTTAACAGTTTCATGAAAAACAGTTCCTGATCCTTGAAAATGAATTGGCAGACAGCATATATCTCTGTTCAGTGCATGTTCACCACCTTTAAATGCATTGTCCATGAGTGAGTTATGGTATTATAGATATGAACATATGCACAGGGAGACAGATCAACTTCAGTGAAGAAATTGACATATGTTTGGCTTAAATCAGTGTGGTAAAGGGTTTACAAGAAAACCAGAGGACATACAACATTAAAGTCTATCAACTGAATTATTCATTTTTTGCTTGTTTAACAGTTTTATGCCTTTTACTTTCTAATTTTATTGCTACATTGAACCTCTCTGATAATTTTCATAACATTGTTGATGCTGCTTAGGGATTCCTGGAAGATGAGAAATAGTTTAGAAATGTTAACATTAAATACATATATGATTTGTACCCTAGTTCTTATATGTACTTATTATCCTTGCAAGTAAGTATGGAGTCAAAACCTGAATTACTAGGCTCTGCATATCATTGGCTTTATTTCCATTTACTGTTGGCTACAATTCCTTCCATCCTACTGGACCCAATTTGCAACTATGGTCAAAGACATGGATAACACAAGAAGCAATAAAATAAAACATGTTTTATTTATTTAGTACTTAGCAGCATAACTAAGCAAAGCATCTAAAGTATCTAAACAATGTATTTACAAAATGTCAAAAAGTTACTCCTAAATAGTGCAAGCTTACATAATTGTCAAAAGTGCAAAGCTATGGGGAGAAACTGTACACAGTGCAAGTTGAATGCAAGCACCGATGACACAATTCATTCACCATTCCCCAGGTGGGATCCCCAGTTAAGATGGACGTTTTGTTTGGAAATAAAAATACATGTTATTATACATGTTGTATTTTTGTATTTTTAATTTAATGTTTATATTTATTGTAATTTATATTATAATTACTTTTAATTTACTGTTGTAAGCCGCCCCGAGGCTTCGGCGAATGGGGCGGCAGAAAAATGTTTTAATAAACAAATAAATAAATAATTTCAGATCTAGAATCATTGACCTAGAATCAAGGTCAGTGAAGAGAGTGAATATTTGTTATTGGATGTTATTAGATGTTTTAAATTGTTCTTTTAACTTGCTGTGAGCCGTCCTGAGATATTTATATAAAAGACGGCATACAAAAGTGTTATAAATAAATAAATAAATAAATAAATAAATAAATAAATAAATAACTGTGTGAATCTCTGCAATTAAAGAGAAAATAGGACAGTTTACTCCAGAGGGATTGAAAATAAATAAACTTGCTAATGGTGTGACTCAGTGATACTGATGTTTGCAAGGGACATACCAGTTTTACATGTTTTAAGTCCATCTATCTTTTAAACAATCAATACATTTCTTTATTGGTTTCAGATCTAACAAAGATGGAAGGTCACATATACCATAGCGGTTAAAAATGAGCTGAGCTAGTTTTGGGGCAACTGTCTAATACATCCTTCTTTTTTCACATACAGAACTTCTGGTGCTTTTTCAGCTATTGATAAAAGAAATGTTTGTTTCATTATATGGAAATGATTAATATATTGCCTAGGAATTAATTTAACAGACAAATTTGGAAAATCTGCCTGTAGAAAATATTCCTTTTAGAAGCACAGTGTAGTTCTAAGCAAGTTTCTCATAGTCTAGTGGTACTTAGGGTGCAATCCTGTACCCACTTACCCACAGAACTCAATGAGACTTTCCAAGTAAATACAGATGGTATTGCACCATTAGATTCTATAAGAGGCTTTAGTGTATTTAGGACACATTTTAATATCTCCATATGGGATTTATGATTGAAGGGATAGTGATAATTCTTTCTATAATGCAATGCATTTTCTATCTCAGCTTTATTTTTTTTAAATAGTTATATGTATCCTAAGCACAGGTGAGAGAGGAACTCTGTTATACTCTCATCTATAAAATAGAGGGCTAGCCTCCTTTATGAATCACAGAAGGAAGAGTGCCAAATGGCTGCACAGAAAGCACTCCCCCCAGAAGGTAGACTAGAAAATGAATACATGATGACTTTCCCGGAGGCAACTTTTCTGGCAGATGGAGAGGGATACTGGTAGCATTCTATTAAGTAGGTCACATATAGTTAGAAATGGGATGGTGCCTTTGTTGCAGCCCGAGAGTAATTGTTCAGGTAAAAACAAGAATTTATGGGAGATTTTGTATTATGGTATTTATGGAGATTGGGCTCTCTGCTACTGTACTCAATTTTGTAACAAGGTGTTGAATTAGTGAGATTATTTTTTAAAGGGAAGTCAGAACTGTGGAACTCCCTAAGAACCTTCAGTATATTTTAAGTGTCTGAAAGATGTACAGAGGGGAGAAGGGGTGGAGACCTTCACTTCAAGGCATTTTGGGCTAAAAAATGATGCTATGATCTAATCGAATAGGGTTGATCTCACTATCCACTCTGTGATTCTGGAATGCTCTCCCCACAACATGAATTTGATTCAATTTTATTCCTCATGTCTAAAAACTTTCTAAAATAGCATTGAAGATAATACAAAAAGATGCCACGGTCACTCAGAAAAATAATTGCTTTCAGAAAGATTCCTTCCCCCATACAACTAGCAAATCAGAAAATGGTTCTTGCCACTCTCTAAGCCTTAATAGTGCAATTATTGAAACGTTCAAACAACTAATTTAATTGTAGAAACAAGTACAGAAATTGGATCTCCCTATGAAGGAAGTTTGAGTTTAAAGTACCTGTAAGTCAACTATCTGAATAAGTTCCCAAATCTAAAATTCCATTGATTCTGAACTCAGATTTGAAAGTGAGTTTTAAATGTAGTCAGATTTTTTTTTCCAGCCATTTAATAGTTTGAACTGGAAATATGCCCGGATCAATAGACTGTAATACAAGAGGAAATTTCCAGGCCTTCCCAGCTGCCACTGAAACTTATGCTGGGTTCTTACTTTCCTTGAGGTTTCACCATGGAATAGATAAAACAATATGCCACTATCAATTGGAGGGTGGTGGGGGGGCATTTTTTAAAAATTCAAAATTAAATTATGCCAAAATCTACCCACATTCCTCTGAAGAAACCAGTGCCCTTATTTTAAGGTGCTTAAAATAAGGGCACCTTTTAAAAACTGAATGCAGAACAGCTTCATAAAACTGTTTTCAGTGTCACTGTTGGGGAAATACTGAAGTTAATAAACTATGATGCATTTTATCAGTTTCTCTTTTAGTCTGACTTTTTCATTATAGCAAGAACTATGTCTTGCTGAACAACAAAATGCTTTACTGTTGAATTGCAATGCCCCTTTAGGGGTTTTTCCCCTGATATTGTTAATTTGAATGAAGTGGTTTGTGTACCTAATTATTTCCACAGCAGCACCTAGCACTTGGATAGCAGTTCACCTTAATAGAAAGTGTTGCTTTGTTTTGACACAAATATTGCATTTACTTTATTATACATTTTAAGGAAATTATTTATCAAGATTGAATTTATAAGGTTGGTGAGGCTAAGTGATCAGACTCCAAATCTCTGCTTTTCTGAACCTTTGTTCGGAGAGCAAAATTTACAGCCCGGAGTGAATTTTGGTTTCAGAATGGTGGCTTCATATACTCCATCTAATCCAGTTTTTCAGATGGCTTACAAATATCTGAAAGCAATAGAAACATCTGAAAGTAAAGTGTAGCTATAGAAGGCCTTCCTCAATTAAGAACACACACACACATATTTCTAAAGTATATTTAAAGGCAAAGATCCAGAGAACTTGCTGTACTCTCCAGGGAAGGAAGTCCATAATTTAGGTACCACAGTTGAAAAGGCACTGACTCTGATATATACCAATTAGGTCTGCTTGAAAGGGAGACTGGATAGAATGTCCCAAGAAGATTGTCTTAAGTATTGGGTAGATTCATATTGGTAATGGAAATTCTTTAGGAAAACCAGTCCCAGAGCTTTGCAACTTTACAGGTCAACACCAGCACCATAACTGAGTTCAGAAGTAAATTGGTAACCACTGAAACTGGTTAAAGAGAACTATAACATGAATTGGTCACTAGCTCCTGCCAACATCTTTGTGGTCCTGTTCAATTTTGCTAGCAGAATGTGTGTCAGTGGTATGATAAAAGAATGGTGCACATAAATACGAGTAGAAGTAAACCAAACTGCAACCAGAAACCACAGCCACTGTTTAGAATTACAATGCATGCACTAAGAGACAGCCACACATAAGCACAATATTTTACCAGTTGACCATGTATCAACTCTCTGGCCTGTTTCACAAGCTACAGTGATCCATGGTTTATTTAACCCATTGTTTCTTACCCCAACATGGATTTCTGGCAAGCAAACAACCATTTGTTTTCTCAATCCTTGAGTGAGTTGTTCCCCTCTTTCTTTGCCCTCTTACTCCCCATACGCAGAAAACCTCGCTTCAATACTGGTCTGCCCTACATGCAGGACAACAAATACTTCTCTCCTACTCCTGAAACCATTTGCATCTTTTTGAAGAACGGCTCCCCTCCCTCATCATGAAGAAGAGTGCTGGAAGCTTTGCATTCAGAAAAATTCAATCCTTTCTCACCATACTGAAACAAGCACCTCTGAGGAGACTTTGCTATCACTGCCCACTCAGGAAAGGGGCAAGCAAGAGTGCAACTGTATGTAAAGGGGCTGGAGGTTTGGATTTTTTTTTATCAGTCCTGCCCTGTAGCCTAGCCAAAAACAAAAGCAAAAACACCCCTCATTTTAGAGTTTGCATAGATTGCTTGTAATTAACAGTTATATTAGTGCAGATGTATTTACATGACATGATAAACCACACTGTGGGTTTTTTGAGCTGCAAACCAGCTGAGTGAAACAATCAACAGTGTGATATGGGGACAATAATTTAGTAACCGTACACCTATAGATCCAAGCAGCAAAATATTCTGTGAAACAATTCTTCTGCTGTAGTAGCTGGGACGTATCAACAGAGGGTCGTCCTACTCCACAACATATTTTATTTCCATATAAAAGCTGTATGACAGAAGAAGCAGACAAAGCCTAAGAGATTGGAGTTTACAGCAGGACAGAGCAAACTTTGTTCAGTAGAGGAACCCAGTGGGCATCAATGTCCCTGCATTTTAGTTTATGAATAATGTAAAGTAACAAGCGTGCTTGTTCAGGTGGTCTTGAGGTCCATGTTTTATATCAAACACATTCATTTAAAACATCCAAAGCTGTTGGGCAAATTAGATAAGATCTACCAGGGAAACCAGTATACAGAAATTTGCTTGCTACTTGTGTCTAGCAGGGATGACGGTAATTGCTGGTCTGTGCACACATATAAGAGATCTCATGGAACTAACATTAACTCCCCATGCTGCCTTCCACTAGGATAAGGAATTTTTGTAGTTCTTACAAAGAAAAAAAACATTATGGATGTGATATAAAGTAGGGGAGGATAGGATGTGTTACCCATTTCCTACACTTCTGTGCCTCATACTAAATTGATCTTCTACTTCTTTTTAAACTGGAGCTTAGGATAATGAACCAACCTCTGCTCCCTGGATACACTTATTTGCTTCTTGACTGAGGGAAGCTTATATCACAGTTGGGGAACAACTGCTCTAAATCAGTTTCCTTGTTTTATTCCAGGACAACAAAAGGGCCAAGTTTTCCTCTTTATTCATTATATTTATATCTAACCCTTTTTCTGTAAAGAACTCAGGGCAACTTACACAAACCCCCCTCCTCTCAATTTTATCCTTAAAATAACCCTGTAAGATAGGTTAAGCTGATTCAACAACTGGCTCAAAGTCACCCAGTGAACTTCATGGCTGAGTGGGGACTACTCACATCTCTTGAGCCCAAGTCCAACACTCTAACCACTATACAACACTGCCAATTTTTATTGTTATCAAATGTTGAAGGTACCTTTTGGTAATTAAAATAATATTCCTGCCACTAGGTTGCTTTTAAGACAGATCTAGGCAAGTGCAACTTCTCAGGCAGACATCTAAGCTTAAAATAAGTGTATGAAAAATAGCTAAAAATGAATGTATTTCAAGTATGTGTGGAATGGATATGGAAACCCATTATATTTATTTATTTAAAATATTTTATGCCATCCAATTACTAATGTCTCTGGATGGCTAATAGCATAAATAAATTGACGACCCACTCTGGCTGCAAATTAATAAAATACAATAATAAAATTCAATATTAAAACATATAAAAATATTGATTAAATGAAAAGGTCTTATCCTGGTGCCGAAAAACATATAATGACAGTGCCAGGTGGACCTCTCTGGGGAACGCATTCCATAGTCTGCAAGAGGATTATATCCTCTTGCAGAAACATTTTCCCCTCATCATCATTGCAAAGATTTAATGTGGATGGCAAATGCATGTGGCTATGTAAAAGGCAAATAAATTTAACGAAAAGGAGATAATAGTCTTCTGCAAGGGTGTGAACCATTACATTATTTTCTTGGCAACTATTTCTATGTTTATAGTGTAGTGGCAAGCCTTGTTTAAAACTTAAACAGAAGTTTTGGGAAGCAAATCCATGTAATCACTTGTCCTGATACTCTGATGTTGGCTACCTTTCTGCACTTAAAGGCAGAATGCATTATTTGCATATGCAAAGTGTCTTCTACAGAAAAATAAAGTTTTCCTTTTAAATACTGATCTAAGGATAAATGCTTGCAAACGTGTAATCTGTTACAACTGCACTGAACGTCTACACAGTAGACAGCATATGATAACTTATGTTGAAATACACTACCTCCCTAGATATCACAGACCTCTCTCTCTCTCTCTCTCTCTCTCTCTCTCTCTCTCTCTCTCTCTCTCTCTCTCTCTCTCTCTGTGTGTGTGTGTGTGTGTGTGTGTGTGTGTGTGTGTGTGTTTCTTTCTGATTTTGCCTGAATGCATGAACTGCATTCTTTTTTGCTGTCTGCTTGTAAATTGCTGGCACAAGTCTGAAAAATGTAATTTCAACTTGGTAGCAATCCATTCCTTTCAGTTACCTTTTCTTCAACAAGGGTGGGGGGGATTCTGTAGAAACAGATGCATGACTAGACATTCTGAATCATTTATTTATTTATTTTATTAAAACATTTTTATGCCACCCCATTCGCCGAAGCCTCGGGGCGGCTTACAACAATAAGTTAAAATAATTATAATATAAATCAAAAATATAAACATAAAATTAAAAATACAAAAATACAGTATAGAATAAGCCGCCCTGGCCAGATAAAATCCAATAATATTAACAGTTAAAATGCCGCTTGAATAAAAAGGTCTTCGCCTGGCGCCGAAAAACAAATAACGATGGCGCCAGGCGGACCTCTCTGGGGAGCGCGTTCCATAACTTTGGCGCCACCGCAGAGAAAGCCCTCCTCCGAGTACCCACCCTCCTAATTTCTTTCACTGAGGGTTCCCGGAGAAGGGCCTCCCCCGCTGATCTCAAGGGGCGGCTGGGCATATATGGATGCAGCGCTTCTTCAGGTAACCAGGACCCAAGCTGTTTAGGGCGTTATAGGTCATCACCAACACCTTGAATTGGGCCTGGACTTCAATGGGAAGCCAGTGAAGCTGATGGAGAACTGGAGTCATGTGAACATAACGCCCAGTCCCCGTCAGCAGCCTGGCAGCTCTATTTTGAACCAATTGAAGTATCCGGACCGTCTTCAAGGATAGCCCCATGTAGAGCGCGTTACAGAAGTCAAGACGGGAAGTCACCAGTGCATGTGTCACTGTCGCGAGGCAGTCGTACTCCAGATAGGGGCGCAGCTGGTGAATCAGCCGAAGCTGGAGGAAAGTGCTCCTCGCCGCTGCTGTCACCTGAGCTTCTAGTGAAAGCTCCGGGTCGAGGAGCACTCCCAAGCTGCGGACCATTCAGAACAAGGTTCAGTTCACCCTCTCCGAAGCCCGAACCACCAACCAACAGGACCTCCGTCTTGTCTGGATTGAGTTTCAGTTTATTGGCCCTCATCCAGCCCATTACCTCGGCCAGGCACTGGTTCAGTACAGCCACTGCCTCACCTGGATTGGTGGAAAACGAGAGGTAGAGCTGGGTATCATCAGCGTACTGATGGTTCCGCAGCCCACACCTCCTGATGACCTCTCCCAGCGGTTTCATGTAGATGTTGAACAGCAACGGGGACAAAATGGACCCCTGCGGTACTCCATGGCATAACTGCCATGGCGCAAAGCCATAGTTCCCCAGCACCACCTTCTGGAACCGGCCATTGAGATAGGAGCGGAACCACTGCAAAGCAGTGCCTCCGACCCCCAATCCTGCTAGCCTATCCAGAAGGATACCATGGTCGATGGTATCGAAAGCTGCTGAGAGGTCCAGGAGAACCAACAGGGACACACTCCCCCTGTCTTTCGCCCTGCACAGGTCATCGTACAGGGCGACCAAGGCAGATTCAGTACCGTACCCAGGTCTGAAGCCAGACTGAAATGGGTCCAGATAATCAGTTTCATCCAAGAGTGCTTGGAGTTGTCCCGCCACCACTTGCTCTAACACCTTGCCCAGAAACGGGATGTTGGCCACTGGTCTATAATTAGTGGCCATCTCTGGATCCAGTGACGCCTTCTTCAGGACCAGTCGGACTACCGCCTCCTTTAAAGGGGCAGGCACCCGACCCTCCCTCAGAGAAGCGTTAATCACTTCCAAAATCCAGGTCCCAATCCCGTGCTTGGAATTATTTATTAACCAAGACGGGCAAGGGTCCAATAGGCAAGTGGTGGGACATACTCATCCAAGCACCTTGTCCACATCATTGGGCCACAATAACTGAAATTCATCCAATAAATCTGGACCAGACGGCGGCATTGCCGTCTCCCTTAAAACCTCTGAATCAATAGTGGAATCCAGCTCGTGACGAATCTGAGCGATTTTCTCCCTGAAATGCCTAGCAAAGTCGTCACAGCGGGCCTTTGAGGGTGGAACCAGGTTTTCTTTCAGACCTGGACAAACCAGGCCCTGCACCACTCAAAAGAGCTCCGCCGGACGGCATTGTGAGGAGGCAATGGAAGCGGAAAAAAAATCTCATTTTCGCCGCCCTCACCGCCACGGCATAGGCCCGATAGTGGGCTCTCAAGTGTGTTCGGTCAGATTCATCATGTGATTTCCTCCACCTACGCTCTAGTTGTCTCCCAACCTGCTTCATCGCTCTCAATTCAGGAGTATACCAAGGGGAAGAGCGGGCTCTGCCTGGTGGGAGAGGGCACTTAGGAGCGATCGTGTCTACAGCCCTGGTCATCTCCCCATTCCACAGTTCGACCAGAGCCTCGACAGGAGCACCAGTCTTGTCAGCTGGAAACTCCCCCAGGGCCTTCAGGAATCCTTCTGGATCCATCCGGCTCCGGGGGTGGACCCACACAATCAGGTCCGCACCCTTACAGAGGGAGAGGTTGCTCTCGAGCACAAACCTCACCAGGAAGTGATCTGACCATGACAGGGGAGTCAAACATAAATTCCTCACCCTCAGATCACCCTCTTCCTGCCCCGTCGAGAAAACCAGGTCCAGAGTGTGTCCACGTTCATGGGTCGGGCCGATGACATGTTGAGACAGCCCCATGGCCGCCATGGAGGCCATGAAGTCCTGAGCTGCCCCGGTCAGATCAGTCTCGGCATGGAGATTGAAGTCCCCCAGGACCAACATCCTGGGGGTCCTCAACACCAGGTCCAAGACAGTCTCCATCAGCTCAGGTAGGGAGACTGTTGGGCAGAAGGGTGCACAGTACACCAACAGAATCCCCAATCTGTCTCGGTCGCCCAACACCAAGTAGAGACACTCCAGCCCTGGCCTCGTGAGAGAGATGGAGGCTCGGTAAACTAAAGCGACCCCCCCTCCCCTCCCCTCTGGGCGCAAACAGTGCTGAACCAGATACCCGGGCGGGCACAGTTGGGAGAGAGCCACATCCCCCCCTCTCCCACCCAGGTCTCTGTTATACAAGCCAGGTCGGCCCCCTCATCCACAATCAAGTCATGGATGAGGGAAGATTTGTTATTGACCGACCTGGCGTTAAGCAACAGCACCGTCAAGCCCGAGGGGCGGCTGACAAGACTCCCTGGCACCCTCTGGCTGGGAGCAAAACCAGAAGTAGGGACAGGTGTCAACCATCTGTCCCTCCTTCTTCTATGCGGACATGTTAAGCTTCCACCGCTGTTACGTCCATTGCCCAAGACTACCCCAACTGCAGTGCCCGTGCGCTCCCCAGGAAGCGCAAGCGGCAACGTGGCCAGGGACGACTCCATAAAACAAGTTAAAATACCATAAAATTATAAAAACAGTTAAAAACTTACGATGACACGCAGCGCAGCAGGAAGGCTAAATATCACACAGCCAAACAAAGCCCCCTGGCCAGCGCAGCCCCCTGCTCGGCCCCCTGCTCGGCTCCCAAACGGCGGCGACCACCGCCCTTTGGCTGACGCCCTTCGGCCGCCGGCACTTTTCAGGGCACAGGGCCTCCGATGCTCGCCGCGCCCGGGCACGCCTCTCACGCGTGCAGGACATGGCGTCCAGTCAGGTGGTGGAGTCCGGGGCGCGGGCGTTCGCTGCCGCTGCCGGGCACGCAGGTGTCTCTTCTGCCGGCGTTCTTTCCCCTGCCGCCGCCGGCGCTTTTCAGGGCGCAGGGCCTCCGACGCTCGCCGCGCCCGGGCACGCCTCTCACGCGTGCAGGGCGTGGCGGCAGTCAGCTGGTGGAGTCCGGGGCGCGGGCGTTCGCTGCCACTGCCGGGCACGCAGGTGTCTCTTCTGCCGGCGCTTAATGATCACTATGGAGGCAGTTTGATATAAACTACTTTCTTGCAAATGCTCTTGTTGGAACTATGTTTGGTCTTTGGAATGCAGAACCAGGTAGTTCACACACTTGCTCTAAAGTATACCCTCTCTGCTGTAGAAATGAAATCTATAATCTTAATCTTAATCATAATATATATTTGACAGTTGGTGTGTCATTGTGACTACAGTGCTAGACTGGACTCAGCAGATCTGGATTTTAGTTCCATTCATTCATGGAAGCTCACTGGGTGACTTTGGGCCAGTCACTGACTCTCAACTTAACCCAGCCTACAGGATTGTTGTGAAGATAATATAGAGAAGAGGAGAAGGACCATGTAAGCTGCCTTGCCTTCATGGCAGAAAAAAAGAGGGTATAGATATAATGACTGAATGACTAAACAAATGTTTTATAAAAGCACACATCAAATCAGTTGACAAACTTTTCCACAGTTGTGACTCTACTGAGCTATAAAGGGGACATGGAAAGGCATTAAGGCAAAAACCCTGCATCATTTTCCTTTTCTTCATTATCCTGGGGAATGGGAGATGGGGTTCAGGAATTGTGATTGTATTCTGTAATCCATAACTATGGGACTCAACGCGTTCTTGATTGAAGAGTAAAATAGATCCTTGAAAAAAAGTTTTTAATTGTACCTGTCTTCTATTAATGTTATTCAGTGGTTCCAGGGTTTGCTTAATATAAAGACTTTAATATTAAGATAATGTTTCCTGATCATTAGATCTAGACCAACCCTGTCTTTTTCGGATTAACTCTAAGAAGGCCATTAGTCTACAGATTTTTATTAGATTACCTAAGTATGCCTCATATTATGAGATGCTATTTTGTTTAATGGATTAATTAAGTTAATTAACCCTTAAAAAGCAAGCCAGCAATTCATTAGAAAAGAAATAAATTTGATGACATATTGTTTATTTACTGTTGCATATTTAGAAGGTATATACTCTGAAAAGCAAAAGCTTGCACATCAGTTTGGTAACTAGATATTACTAGGAAAGTAATGTGATTCCCAAGTGAAAACATGTTTCACTTATACAGGGATGCTTTCAAAATACCACTTCTGCAGCTGAAAATTTATATAGAATGTTCAAGAAGAGAGCAAAACAAAGCATGTTTTTTGCCTTTGAGTCAGAGAATAATCTTGGTAACTATTCATGGAAAGATCAGAAAGAAAGAAAGAAAGCAGGCCACAGTAGTTAGCCTGAATAATCAGCCATGTGACACTAAGGATCTTGGAAAAGAAAAGCTAGTCATCTTTACAATCAGCAAAGCATAATAGACTGCGCAAATAGAATAGAACTTCTTTGTGAGCCGTTGCTGCAAATAACCCAAAGAATATCTTTATGGGAAATAGTGAGTAAGGGCATGTGTCAAACTGGAATATTAAAGAACCCTTGTTAGGTACAGGGATGTGATATAAATCAAGTGACCTTGCACACTCTCACAGCTGAAGCTATATGTGGTGGTCTCTCTTGTTAAAGATGTCAAGCTTATTTTCAGTTAGCTTGATATCAGCCTTGAGGTGATAAAAAGGATCAAGAGCTCTGTAAACTTACAACACAAAGACTCTGATAGATAAAGAATATAAAGAATAAAGTGCTGGCTTTCTGTAACTTCTTAAAATTAGTGAAAGGATGTAGAAGGGAGAGAATGACTAAGACTTTTTGCTCCTTTCAAAGCAGTATGAAAAGATTCCTTACATGAAACAAATAATTCAAACATATGAGCACAATGACAGGTAAGAAAGAGTCTACAAAAGAGGAAAACTTGTAAAGGAGAAGTAGAATGGGGAAAGAAAAGAAACCATTCTGACAAAACAAAACTGGATCTCTGATATGTCATTCATGGAAATAACACCCAGTAAATCTTCCAAATCTTCCAAGGCTAATGCCTTGAAAAATTAAGCAATTTGTGCTTAAGCCAATTAAGCTTTGTGAACTACTGTTTCTTACCAAAATACTGAATAAGAAGTAACCTGAGTTTCACAGATGCTTCAGATAAATACACTAAGGCATTAATTTATTGATTTGCAAAACTGGACAGTTCAGTTCCCTGTTCTATTCCACCTAGCAGTTTGAGTATCATATTTAGTCATCAATAGTAAGTATTTATAAACATAGATCATGGGATCACATAACTGATAACCTTCAGCTGGTGCTTCTAATAGCAAAGGAGAGTCTGAAGCTGTAAAAGCAGCGCAGCCAAACCTAGCTTATTGCAGCCAAATGTTGCAGCTGTAAGCATTGCCATTCAGTCATAGTAGGCCAATCCTATTAGGCTGAGAATGACGAAAACTCATCTTCAATGCCCACTAATTGATTCTCTCTCCAGATTAATGGTAGTAGGTAGTCAGCCCATTAAAATGGATCAAGTTGCTACCACATTGAGAAGCCACAGCTGTTAAGGAACACAACCTTAACAGATGCATCATTTAGGCAATTTTTGAAGCCAGCAAACTGTCCTTGGGTAGTGAGGGTAGACCTGAACACCACATTCATCTCTTTGACAGAACAGACATACTATGTAACTAAACTGAAGCTGTCATGCATGTAATTAAAGATTCCATATCACATTACAACTGGCAACCAATGCCATTTACACAAAAATAATAAAGTTGAATGAAGTCGATAAAGCTTTAAACAGACTTGAAGAATAAATGCTTTTAGTCTTGCCAATATTTTGTGCCTAACTAGATGGACAAAAATCTATAGTTTTAGCTACATGGAAAGTTCTACCATTGCACAAGATGGTGCTGAACTCAGTAAGCCTGCTCAAGCTCCCTGGGGTGCCTGCTGGCACCACCAAATATACCCCAGACAAGTTGAAGAGGAAAAGGATGAAGGAAATGGAATCAAAGAATCACAGAATACTAGAGTTAGAAAGAGCCAGAGGGTCTAACTCTCAGATGGCTGTCTACTTGCATCTGCAATGCCCCTAGAGTAGGAGAGCCCACAACCTCCCCAGGTAATTGGTTCCATTGTCATACTGCTCTAACAGTCAGGAAGTTCTTCATGTTGTTCAGCTGGGACCTGGCTTCCTGTAATTTGACCCTGTTATTCTGTGTCCTGAAGTCTGGGATGATTGAGAAGAGATCCCGGCCTTCCTCTTTGTGACAACCTTTCAAGTACTTGAAGAATGCTATCATATCTCCCCTCAGTGTTCTCTTCTCAAGGCTAAAGATGCCCAGTTCTTTCAATCTCTCCTCACAGGGCTTTGTTTCCAGTCCCTGAATCATCCTTGTCACCCTCCTTTAACCCTTTTGAGCTAGTCTGAATCTTTCTTAAATTGTGGTGCCCAGAACTGGTCTTGGTACTCCAGATGAGGCCTAACCAGTGCTGAGTAAAGCGGAACCAGTATTTCATGGGATTTGGAAGTTATATCTCTATTAAGACCAGAGATTTAGGGGCACAGATCAGAGTTACCCCCTATAAAGTCAAGGAGCTCCTCAGGGTACTGGATACACAGGTGCTGATGGGTTACACCCAAGGGTACTTCAGGCATTGGCAAGGGTACTCTGGTGCCCATTGGTCTCTATTTTTGAGGCCTCATAGAGAACAGGTGAGGTTCCAGAGGACTGGAGGGTGGCATCAGTGGTTCCAATCTTCAAAAAGGGTAGTAGAGGGGACATGGGGAATTACAGGCCAGTTAGCCTTATGTCCATTCTGGGAAAGATGATGGAAAGGCTCATGACAGGGAGATAGCTAGTAACCCTAGACAGAGAAGGAAGGTTAGTGGCCATGCAACATGGCTTCCACAAAAAAAGTTCCTGCCAGACAAACCTTGTGGAATTCTTTGACAAGCTTTTTAGGTGGCTAGACAGAGGGGACATGGTGGATGTGGTTTACCTGGATTTCAGCAAGACCTTTGAGAAAGTGCCGCATGATATCCTGGTTTTGAAATTGAAGAATTTTGGGAAAGATCAATGCACTGTCCAATGGGTTAGGACAGTGCCAGTGACAAGCAGGGATCCCCCGGAGCTCTGTCCTGGGACTGATCCTGTTCAATCTTTTCAACAATGACCTGGAAGAAGGGATGACCAGTCTGCTGATCAAATTTTCAGATGATATTAAAATGGGTGTGCTGGCCGCAACTGAGGAGCAGGAAATCCAAAAGGATCTGGACAGACTATGGAAGTGAGCTGAGAACAACAGGATGGTGTTTAGTGCAGATAACTGCAAGGTTTTGCACTTGGAACACAGGAATAGGTATCACAGGTACAGGATGGGGGACAAGTAGCTGGAGAGCAGCACTTGTGAGAAGGATCATGGGTACTGATTGACTACAGGCTAAACATGAGTCAGCTTTTATGGTGTGGTCAACAGGGTGAATGCCAGCCTTGGTTGCATAGCCAGAAGCGTGGCTTCTAGATTAAGAGAAGTATTCCACTCTATATGACTCTAGTGTGCCTGCAACTGGAATATCAAAACCTTTTTATTTAATCACTATTTTAAAAAATAATATTTGAATTGTGTCAAACAGTCACTTTGATTTTGCCCTTTATGTAAATTTTTATTGAATTATGTTATTTATACATGTGATTTTATTTCATTTCAATTTTATGGATTGTGAGCCATCCCGAGATGCCAAGCCATAAGGGACAGCATACAAAAGTTTTAAATGAATAAATAAATAAATTGTGTTCAGTTCTGGGTTCCACATTACAGGAAGGATATAGCCAGGCTGGAAATGGTGCAGCACAGGGCCACAGGGATGGTGGCTGGATTGCAGGGGAAGCCATAGGAGGTGAGACTGGGGGAACTGGGTCCTTTCACCCTGGAGAAGAGGAGACTCTGAGGGGATCTGTTTGCGACATACAGGTATGTGAGAGGGCGTCACACGGAGGTGGGTAGAGACCTGTTCTCCCCTGCAGAGGAGGGAAGGATGTGTTCCAATGGAGCAAAGCTCAGGGAACCAAAGTACAATTTGGATGTCATGAAGTACTTCCTGACAGTTAGGACCCCTAGGGGAAGGAATGAACTTCCACAGGAGGTGGTTGAATCCCCATTGCTGAGGGTGTTCAAGAATAGGCTGGACATGCAGATGGTAGACATGTCATGAGCAGAGCTGGCTCGAGCTAGAGGTCAGGCTTGGTGGCCCAGGAGGTCCCTTCTGACTCACTCCTTTTCTGTGGTTCAGAATACTAAAGTATTTGTAACTAAATTAAATAGAACAGAAAGCAATAATAAGTCAAAGTAGCCATGAAAAGCATGTCTTTGTATGTGTGAACATGTATATGACTATGTATATGCTGACATGTTTTATATATGTATGTCTATGGGATAAAGAGAGAATGAGGTGACGTATCAGAAAAGCAAAACCAGAAGGAAGGCTGCTTCACTTTGTGCCATCAACCACACATCAGTAACTTGGGGAGAGGGGAACACTTTAAAACTATGTAGTCCTCAAACTATGGCCCACGGGCCACAACCGGCCTGTCGTGCTGATTTATCTGGCTGGCCTCAGAGCTTTTGGCCTCGCTTGGAGAAAGCAATCTCTGAGCAAGTCCAAAAGCTCTGACCTGGCGCAGGTGTACTCAGTGGGGAGATGGCCGCAATCACAGTCGCACTCGTGCAGGGAAGACGGATGTGATCACGGTGGTGCTTGCGGGGGGTATGACCTCAGTCATGCTGGGGGGTGGGGGAGATGGCCGCAATTGTACTCGTGGTGGGGAGATGGCTGTGATCGCACCCGCCTTCCCTGCACAAGCGTGATCATGTCCGTCTCCCCTCCCCGAGCACGATCGCACCCATCTTCCCCACCAGCACAATTGCAGATTTTGTAGCTATGTCCCTTGAATATGGACATGCTCTTCCCCACCTCATCTTGGGCTTCTGCTGTAGCCCAAGTGAGCGGAACAAACATTTTTTAATTTTTAATTATTTTTTTAAAATTTTAATTATTTTACATTAATTTTAATTTTAATTAATTTTTAAATGTGCATGTGCATAGGAATTTGTTCATATTTTTTTCAAACTATAGTCCACCTCCCCAACAGTCTGAGGGACAGTGAACTGGCCCCTTGTTTAAAAAGTTTGAGGACCCCTGCTTTAAAAGAATGCCTTTGATTTTTAATACATTGAATGAATGCCACACAGTCAAGACCATTTTTTTATTAAAAGATATTCTTACAGAGCTTGGCAGGAGAGGCATTGAAAACCACACCCATTTCATAAAATTGCTTAATGAATCAAAAATATTCAAGTTGGTTTATATTCATTCATATAAATATATAATTAATAAAGTAAATCCCTCAGAAGTTATGCTTTCCTTCTGAGTATATTTTCTTTAGTACAATTATTTGAGTTCATTGCCATTTCGCCACCTCAAGTTGCTTGATGTCAGTTTTAGGTCATTATTGTGGGGTGTTACATAGGAAACTGTTTTATATGGAGTCAGTTCAGTGATAAATCTTGCTCAGAGTTATCAACACCAAGTAGCAGTGGTTCTCCAGGTTTTCAGACTAGTCCAGCCTGGAGAGAGTAAATACTGGAGATTATCTATATGCAAAGTACATGTTCTACCACTGTATCACAGTTATTTTCCAAAGAAAGGCCCTGCACAGCATTACTAGTTCGGCCAATCTCTTCTACCTTTCTTCATTTCAGGCTTTTCTCTTACTTTAAGTGAGAACATATACTCCAGTACTGCACTACCTGGGGGCAGGAGGGAAACATTTGTGGATAGGGTGAGGGAGAAAATGACAAGTTTAGAGTTATTGTTATTTTTATAGGAATGAAAACTCTGAAATAAAAGTTTATTATTGTTAATGATAAAATACAAAGGGGTGATTTACTGAAATATACAATCATAGAATAGTAGAGTTGGAAGGAGCCTAAAAGGCCATCAGCCCCTGCTGTTGCAGGGCACCATTTTGGATCATCCCACTCAGATGGCTGTCTGCTTCGAATGTCTTGCTTCAAATGTCTCTAGTATGGAAGAGCCCATGGCCTCTCTAGGCAACTGCTTTCACTCTCATATTGCTGTGATAGTTAGGAATTTTTTTCCAGGTATCTAGCCTGAATCTGGGTTGTTGCAACTTGAATTGATTATTCTGTGTCCTACATTCTGGTATCAGCAAGAAAAGATCATAGAATCATAGAACAGAAGAGTTGGAAGGGGCCACGAAGGCTATTGTACCCAACACCCTTTTGTTGCAGGACACCAATTTATACCATCTCACGCAGATGTCTGCCCAGTTTCACCTTGAATGTCTCTAGAGCGGGAGAGCCCACCACAAGATCTTGACCTTCCTCTTTGTGACAGCCTTTGAGGTACTTATAGAGTGATATCATGTGACCAACTCAGTATTCTCTTCTCAAGGCAGAACACTGCCAGTTCTCTCAGTCTCTCCTCACAGGGCAGTGTTTCCAAATCCTGGATCATTTTTGTTTCCCACCTCTAGACCCTTTCTTACTTTTCTGCATCTTGCTTAAATTTGGGTGCCCAGGGCTGGGCACAGTATTCTAGATGAGGTCTGACTAGAACGGAGTATAGGGGAACTATTACTTCTCATGATTTGGAAGTAATGCTTGTTTTAATGCATCCCAAAATAGCATTTGCCCTTTTTGCAGCTGCATTGCACTGTTGGTTCATATTTAACCTGTTGTCCACAAGAACTCCAAGGTCTTTTTCCTTTTCAGTTCACTGAAAAGGAAACTATTATTTATTGAGTATGCACTGACTATTAACTGGAATAGTCTGTGTAATTCAACTTGTATAAGCCAGCATTATAATAAGTGCAAATTAGCTCATTGAAAAGAAGTACATTTGCATATATGCTGTGCATTACAGTTCAAGTATCATCATGTTTGTGTAATTATACAGAGTCCATTTTGAGACTATGCATTAACAACAAGCAATCATCTGGGTATGATTCTTGCAGGTAGACCTGGTCTGTGCAGGGTCCTGCTTGAAATAAGAGCAACCATCCTTCAAGCAGGACTTGTTCAACCTAATACAAGAGAGTCAATGTGGCATAATGGATAGCGTTTGGGCCTGAGATTCAGAAGATCCAAGTTCTAGCCCCACATGACCATGAAACTAACTGGGTGACTTTCTCCAGTCACTGCCAGCCAGTGTAATCTATTTCACAGAGTTATGATGGGGATAAAATGGAGATGAGGAGGAAGATTATGCAAGCTATTGGGCTCTTTTCAGGAAAAAAGGAAGGATAAAATATAATAAACACTCCAAATCCTATCACCATCTCCAGTACTACACATCTTGCCCAGCCATGCCCTGCCTGGAAAGAAGAGTCCTTACCTGCAGAAGAAATTAATGTGGCCAACATCTGCCCTACAGCTGCTTCACCCCCTTTCCTGCCTTGGCTAAGATAAGAGAAGGAGTCGCCAGAGGAAACAGCCCATGAATGCTGTGTGCACAGTAACCATTAATACATGATGTGCTTGCATGTTTGAGTATGCACAAACGACTGACTCCCTGTCCAGGTGAATTGAGTCCCTAAGCTGAAATACCCCTTTCCTAAACTAAAATGGACATGCCATGCTTGAGAAAAAACCTAAAAGCCCCAAACAAGTTATTTTAGTGTATGTGTATTCATCATAAACATATGTAAGAATAAGAGATGCTTCATACTGTATAAAGTGCATGCTTTGGGGTAGTGATGGCACCAGAGAAAAATCATTCACCATGGCCTTTGCTTCTACAGTGCTATCCAGCAAAACTCTTAATTCCTGAGTTGCTTAGACATTCTCAGACCTGATTTGCAAGGCACTGTAGAGGAAACAACACTGATCTGCTAAGACTTATTTGCTGGACACATGGGGGCCACATAGGCTTGCATCCACCTCAATTAGATATTGCAGGTTCTGTAGATCATTCTATGACTATCCAAAGCACCATCTAGTCCCATTTTGTTGGATGACTTCCAGTTGATCAAAAAAGCACTTAGGAGTTGAAACATATGCATTTTGCTTTTTGAGTTGCTCCTTGGGTTTTAATCTTTTCCCAAGGTTAAAACCAGGAAAAGTGCCTTCTGGGTCTTGGCACCATGCACTCTTGAAGCACTCTTCCCAAGCAAGGCTGCCTGTCACCAGCTTTTGATATTTCTGGTGCCTCATGGAGAACTTTTCATTTTACAATTGCATTTTCTAATAATTGCATTTTATTTTGCTGTCGCTATGGTTCCTGCTACTTTAATATGTTTTATATTGGTTTTATTGTTTATTATCCTGTGAAGTGCCCAGGAAATAGAAATACCTGCAGGTGACAAACATTTCTTAAAGAACCACATTCATCAAATGTTTCAGCATAAAAAGGGATCTTGGGCAGTGGAGCTGGCAAGATGTCCATAAAAGATCTTGAGAGATGTCGGGGAGAAGACAAGTACTAAATAGACCAGAGACCCAACTCAGCTTCCTGCGCTTTTTCATATGTCCGTAAAAGTATTGATGGCATCATAAAAATATGGGCAGACTTTAGATGGACAAAGTGACATTCCAAGGTGATGTCCTTTGTCCCACATGATATTTCAGGTGAAGGAAAAAAAGCTTAAATAGAATAAGTAGAGGGGGAGTCAGTATCCCTCTGATGCTGTCCACACCTACAAGGCAGTGATCCTGATATTTAAGACAAAGAAACAAATATGACTGCCAGTGCAGATTTCTTTCTTGATGTTACTTCATCTTTCATCACCTGATGCAGCTGAGACTGTTAGGGAATGATTTTTTTTTTTATAATCCAGGGCAAAAATGAAATGGCTGTAAATGTTGCTAAAATCAATGGGGCTTCTACAGGTTGTACGACTGCAGCCCAAGCTGCTAGTTTATATGACACTTAAGGTGAGGGGAATCTCCAATACATTTTAAGAGTATCATATAAATTATGATAGTTTTCCAATATTAGTCTTCAGCTGACTGATTCCTGGTATTCCACTGAATCATTGTGCAATATATTCTTAAATACACTTCAATATATACTTTCTGAACTGTCAAGAGAGATTCATGTGTTAACATTGCATAGCAATATAAGACACACTGTCGTGAAAGGGTTGTATAAACATTCAACTCTCCACAGAGCAATAAAACTAAAGTCCTTTAATGTTAATTGTCTACAAGATTTACGATACTATAGATAAGTTCCCTAATAGCGGTCCCTGCAGAGCAGATGTCAGTCCTATAATGGCTTCTCCTTCTGAGCCCACGTGGGAGCATTCTCCCAAGTCACGCCTTTCCTCTCTCTTACGCTGCCTGCTTTGTATTTGTTTAAATCTGCGTAAAAGACTTCTGTTTTCAGCTTTTGAGAAATCTATGACACCTATAGTGTCTTCTGTTTCTGGCTCGGGGAGATCAGCGTCAGGAGGGGAGGAGGCAGTTTGCTCTGCCTCTTTCTCATGACTCTCTGTCTCTGATAAAGGTCCAGGCGTTTGCTCAATGAGCTGGGGCTCAGGGGAAGACGCAATAGCTGGTTCAGCTGCTCCTGCATTGGGTTGTGGGGGCGACTCTTGGGTGCAGGGTGCCAAGTGCAAGGTCTCCTCGTGAGTCACTGTTTCTGTCGGGGCTTTGTGCATGACACACACATACAAACACAACCTGATACAGATTCTACAGATTTAGAGTGTATCCTTCCTGAGCACAATTTTATATATTGGCAGCTGGAGTACTTATTTTTTTGTGACTGAGGTAGCTCATTCTGTCATCACTGTAAAATGCTCATGGTTTGACCAGAGCAAAGTGGACTATTTTGTACTGACTCATACACATATCAAAGCACAAAATTAATTTGATCCATTTCTGAGAAAAGAAGGAATGCTTTATTCTAAGCAGAAACATCCTACATATAATGTTTCCGAACATTTCACTTTTGAAAATTAACTGAAGGAAAGGAATCTTTGCATTTTTCTACAAAAATGAAAAATAGAAACAGTTCATCCCTTTTCCCATTCCCAATGATCAACACTTTAAATCTATCCCTAGTTTATATAATTATTGAGTGTAAGTTCTCTTGGACTTAGTAGAAATGCATTGGATCAGAGGTTTGCACTATATAATGTGCAAAGTAAATATAAGGAAGAGGGACAATTCCAGAGTCTTTGCTAAGGTACTCTTTTACCAGAGTAAAAATATGAATTTAAAAATAGAATAATGTATGTTTGCTCTACCTGCCACAGTCCCATCTATTAAAAAAAAATAGGGCTGCAATATATGACTGGTTAAGGATGCAGTCCTGTACATTCATCCTATCTGGGGAATTCTGAGGTTGTAGCACATTTTGTGTCCAAATTTGCATGAGATGCATCCTAAATGGTTAAATGACTGAATTAAAAAGTTTTGATCAGTTGATGTTCCTGATGAACTGAGCAGAGTACTTTAAAATAAAGCTTACCTATAAAAACTGTATGAAAGTACAAAACAAGTACAAAATAGTGGCAACTCTTATTTCCAAGATTATGCCTATACTAATGTATGAGAGAATATTCCAAAGAAATGAAGTACAAAAGGAAGAAAAACATAATCCAAATCTATGAAAATTTACGTATATTGGGAGTAGTAATCATATGCTATTTTGGAAAGCTGCTGAAGGATGGTGGATGTTGTGGATGTCCTTTACCCATGCCCCAAAGTACAGCTTTCTGCTGCTCTGGCTAGAGATATGGGAGAAATTTGCATCATTCACATTTTAATAAGAACTTACTTGATTTCTTTGTTTTGAACCATTATATGAATCAAAATTTGCACCTCTCTGATTTTTGCAATGGAATTCTTGTATAAAATATGCATGCAGAATCTTTATCTTTTGGGAGGAGCACACAAAATGTGCATTTTAGTGAAAATAATGCTAAAAATTGTACATTTTGAAAACTGTTTGCAAAAATTTGTATATTAGGCAAAACTGTATACAAAAATGCATCTGGAGGCATACCAAACTGCATAAAAATTTTCATGTTCATTTACAAAAGAAAAAAAATCCACAAGTTATGGATGAATTATTTTTAAATTGGAAAAATTATGAAAGTTCAGGACAAATGATTTACAAGTGGAATAATGAGAAACTAAGAAACTGAAAAAACCCAGCATCGACAGATCCATCCATACCTAGGCAGGGCTGGCCTGCCAACAATGCCTCTGAAAATTGGCCAGGTTCACAGCACCCCAGGATCCACATGTCCTAGGGCCCTTCTTCCACCTAATTCCCCACCACAGAAAGCAGGAAAATACACCAGTCTGAAAGCTGGTATAGTAAACTAGGTTCTTTGGGAAGAAGCAGGATGGGGAGAAAGCCTCAACTCTTCCCAAATAACTTCTGCCATAGGTAACACATCCTGGTAGGCCCTGGGAGTCATCCATCCCACCATCACCTTAGGGCATGCCTGCTAATTAATTTGAGAGTGAAAAAATTTCATTAGCACCAATTGGGGATCTTCCTCTGCATTTAGCTGTACTGGGTGAGGCAATTTTCTGGGGAGTAGAAGCACAAGAACACAGCATTTCTGACTGGAGCGTCCTCTACTCTGCCATGTGCCAGTAACTAATTTAAACAAAACCAATATCATACCTACATGATACAAATTTACAGAAGTATCTACTTTGATCATAATTTAGATCATATATGCTTTCATCTTTCTTCCCTTCTGTTCTTTCTGGCAAAATTATACGTTTATTTTTTTAATCCTTACCTTTTTAATATCACCCCTGTTCTTCCAATTTTCATTTAGTGTAGAAATGGACCTGAAAAGTTCTGCTATGAACTAAAGAAAAGGGTATATAAACCTTTTTCTGAGCTCAATGAAAATACCAAGGTACAAAGACAGCCAGATTTGTGAAATACAGTGCAAAATGTCAGCTCATTTTTCTTACTATAAATAATGCTTGGAGTTTTAAAGAGTTCCCCAGGATAATTCCCCAGTGTCCTCTGAGTTCAGCTGACTATTTGATAAAGCAACATGTGCTCACAGGCTCAGTTTAAAAGAAGAAGAAAAAGAAACATGAGGCAGTAAACATCACCCACAGGGGTTTTGTCCAACTCAGCAATTCCAGCAAGTTGGCAAAGTATAGAACAAGCAAGGTCCATAAATAAGATCTGTTTGTGTTCAAAGTAAGGGACATCATTCCATTAATGTGCAAGGAATAAAACAAGAAACTCTGGTGAGAGAAATAAGCAAAAACAAATAAGACAAGCCCCACACAAATAAGGGATAGGAAAATGTTGGAAATACCAATGATAAATTACTTTGAAATGAACCTATCTCAGAATTATTACCTTGCCTGAGCATACAACAAATTGTTCCTAGCAATAAATTCACAGGGATCTATTCTGAAGAATGCACACATATATGCCACCAATAGTATAAGCAGAGTTCACACCATTTATTGCTACCAGAATGTGTGTGTGTGTGTGTGTGTGTGTGTAGAGAGGTGTATATAAAATCACTGATTCTGTCAGAATTATTGTTAATAGTAACAACAAGAAAAACATTGTGTGCAAATGGCCATCTTGCATATCATTTAGGTACAATTTAGTAATAGTAATAGGAATGCTCCCAAAAGTTATGCACCCCGCTGCAAGGCTCTTTACTTCCCCAAAAGAGCCAGTGTGGTACAGTGGTTAACACTGTGAGATGGTGACCCAGGCAATCTGGGTTCTAGCCCTCATGCAACCATGGTGCCAACCGGGCAACTTTGGGCCAGTCACAGACTCTTAGCCCAACCTGCCTCACACAGGGTGGTTGTTGTGTGGATAAGATAGAGAGTAGGAGCAGGAGAATGATGTAAGCCACTTCAAGTTCTTTTTAAAAATGGTGGGGGAAGGCAGGATATAAATCTAATGAATGAATGAATGAATGAATGAATGAATGAATGACTCTCCTGGGGCTTTGAAACCCACAAGAAAAAGCCTGATATATTATATTTCATGGGAGTCTTCATGATAACTGGGCAGAAGTAGCTTCGGCAAGCTAAAAGTTGTAAACAGGTAGAGCGATACAAGAGACTTTCTGCATCATTTTCTAAATTTGCACTATGGAGTTGGCCAACGTATCCCCTTTGCTAGAAGAATAGGGGAAGTTACTGCACACACATTTCTTAGGAAATGTAATTTGTTGCTGATAATGCGTAACTGCAGTAATTGCACAAGTCACTATGATTGCAAGCTGCAGTTTATAATGTCGTTTGTGCCTGAGAGCATGGCAGCTCATTTTCCCTGATCATTCATGTTTGTCAAAGATGCTATGTACAGTCATAAAAACGGCTGACAAGCTGTTTCCTCTAATATTCCATACCTAGTTATATGCTGAAATGCTTAAGTGAGAACCAGTGCAGCATAGTGGTTACAGTATTGGGGGAATGGGACTTGGGAGATGGAGATTCTAGTACCTGCTCATCCAGGAAGCTCACTGTGTGATTCTGAGCCATTCATTGACTCTCAACCTAGCCTACTGCAAAGGGTCGTTGTGAAGATAAAATGGAAAGCAGGAGATTTATGTAAGCTGCCTTGGGTTCCTTTGAGAAAGGAAGGTGGGATATGAATTAAGTAAATGAATCCCTCTTGGCTTCTCTGAGATGTACTTTTGTGGTTTCTTGCCCATTTTTTTTACTTTCAAATAGCTGATTTCCAATCTTTTGTTCCTCTACGCTCCCATTCCAACAATGGGCAGTACAATGCAAGGTGGCTGCCTGTAGTCATCTAAGTGTGGAGAGTTATGGACATCCTACTGAGAGTGAGAAGAAGTCTGGAGGCACATGGTTTCTCCCACCCTGCAAAAGGCTTAGATAGCTGATTTGGCCATCAAAGCTTTTTTCTCTGGCTCGCAAGGAGGACAGGCTGAGGCACAGACAAGCTACCTTGTACCTTGGTGGAGCCTCACTCCTGTGCTCTCTAGTCCCTGGAATGTCCACCTTACACTTCAGGGTAGCCTTCAGGGTAGCCACAGCTACTGTGGTTCTTTCCAGACCAGCTTCAAAGGCAGACAGAGGGCACTGTAAATTTGGAAACACACCTCCATCCTTGAAGTGTATTTCCAAAGACAGATTTAGGGATCTGAATTTTCCTATGGCTGTCTAGACTCTGTCTAGTGGTCATAGGATTACAGCTTGACTATAGCTTTATTGTTTTATCAAGATTGTATGCTGGTGTGTTAAAACTCCAAAGCACCACTGAGGCATCCCTTGGACATGATTCTGTTTCCTCCTTCAGATTTTAATGTGCACCTGTAAGCATTTCCCTAGTTTAATACAGAACTAAATGGATATACTTAACACGTATAAAATGGAGCAATGCAAGCCACCTTGAATTCCTCGCATTCATATTAGCACTAATACTAATATGGATACCTAATTCTGTGTTGCACATTCTGTATGTTAGGGACATTCGTATGTTACTTTCTCACCGAGAGTACACAACCTCATTTTGTGTTGCTGTTGTCAAATGAGTGGTAAACATGCTTTTCAGCCAAAAGAAAAAAAAATCACAATGTGCTTACATTGTGATGCTACTATCAGGAGACAGTAAGAGAAAGGTCATACCTGCAGAGCACAGACACATCACCATTGTAAGCCTTATGCATGAATTCATGTGCATACAAGTAAAGCTATGCTATGTAGGAAAAATGGATGTACATGTATGCCCTGCCCCCTGCCCCACCACATCCCCACACATGATTTAGATCTTCCTAGGTTCAACAATGCCATTACAGAGCTCCTATGATCAAAGCCCTGGCAAAGCAGGCCTTCACTTCTGACCGCAGGTGCTTGGTGTGTCCCACAGAATGTGCCAAGATCTATTGCGGGGGTGACATTTGGGGGCAGGGCTTGCATGCTCTCCCTTGCACACTTGAGACACTATGCTCAGGAGAAGAACCTGGCCACACTGAGCAATCTTTACATCATCTCTGTGCCATGATTGGCTGAGCCTCCCCCAAGGATCTCTCTGGTTTATTCAGAATGCTGCTATTGAAATAGCAATTTTTAAGGGCCTGCATGGGTTTGGCCACATCAGGTGAGAATGTGGAACTGCTCTGCACGTGCCCCACAAATCTGGACAGGAGGAAAGGGTGGAATAGAGGGAAGGACCAAACAAGACAAACTGGCCATGCTGTTCGTCCACACGTGGATCCTCAGAAGTACCTGGTGACCTCCTGAGGGAAGAAGATGCTCTACGCTGTCACACGCCAGATGCGTGTGCCTGGCAGGCAACAGACTGCCCTCGGGAGTCCATGACAATGATCACCCACTGCCATCTCCTCCTGGTGGTGGTAGATGGACGTACCTTGGCCCTTGCCTCTTCTGCAGTGTCCCCCTGGTCACATTTGAGCCCAGACTGGAGATCCTGGACAGGTCAGTCCCCCCAGTCCTCATCATCCCCAGCTTTCCCAAGAGGAGAAATCCTGTTTCCCAGCTCCAGGTTGGCATCAGAAGACCCTAAAGCTTTGAAGAAGTCTGGAATGCTTGACTTGATAAGTGTCCTAATTCTTCATGCACACACAACCAGGAAAGATCAGGATAAATATACAATACATATTATGGAAGATTCTGTTCTCCCTCGGTACTTAAATAAGTCTGGCTGAATCCATTGCCAGCACCTTCCATACCCAACCAACCAAGCCAAATCATTCATCCTACCAGAAAGTATTTTTGATTGTACTTAGCTTACATTTATATATCTTTCTCTGTTCATCTTTTTGGTTTCTCAACTAGGAGGTTCAAAGAATTCATTGAGAAGAATCAAGGTCAAACCTATTAGACTCACTTCAGCTCACATCAATTACACCCATCAGTGAAGGTGAGGTAACTATAATTCCAGCTAATTGGGTTTGTTCTAGTGAGATGAAGTGCTTAATAAGGCTTAGCACAGGAGAATCAAGTTAACGCTGTCAGTTTCTATTGTACTAACATAGTTTGCATTTAAACAGTCCGAATGATTGTTACCCAATATGGAGCATTTCTAGACTAATTCCCATGCCAAGCCTCTACACCCACATATTGCAATCTTAGTTTGTTTTTCTCTGCCTCTTGACTTACTTGAAGGTGAACCTAGACAGGCTATCCCTTCTCTGCTATTTGTGGCAAAAGCACAGGCAGTATTTTACATGGCTTAGAACCAGGCTATCTTCTCCCATATGAGCCTGCCTATCTTAAGAATTGCAGGTTGCTTATCTGTAACTGTCATTCTTTGAGTGGTCATATGTGCATTCACACGTATGGGTGCTGTGCTGGTGCAGTGCCTCATTCAGGAAGATTCTCTAGCTAGCCTAGAACTTTGCGTGGGAGCCTCGCCCCCCTCCCTCTCCATATAAAAGGCAGGTTCTCGCCATTTTGTCAGTTCTATTGGAGACCAAAGTTTGCAATTAATACACCAAACCAATCATGGTTGAATGACATTTATATAAACATTGAATTATCTTATCTGAAACCAACACAACCATTCAACTGTTGGGTAACATCTCTACCTTGTGTGTAAACCTCTTGAATCAGACATCAGAACAGTACCTATAGACACTGACATGGGGCAAGTGGGTGGGTTGTGTGAATGCACAGATGACCACTCGAAGAACGACAGTTACAGGTATGCAACCTGCATTTCTTTGTTGTGGTCTCTGTGGATCACACTTATGGATGATTAGCAAGCATCCCTCCATGGCAGTGGAAAGTATCATTAACACAATATATACATTATCATAAACTCAGCTATTTATGACCACTATCAGAACAAGTGCTCTCCATAAAATACTGTGTGAGGTTCCTTTGAACTATATACAGAAACAAACAACTTGACGCCAAAGTTCATTAAAGTACAAATGTCCCTATTGCAGGGGCAGGTCTGATCAGTACTGTTCAAGTCTGTAAACTTTTAAACAGCAAAGTTTGGGTAGAACTGTGCAGTGCTCACTAAGAGGAGAAAGTCAATGGAAAAGAGTACAGTTTTCCTGAAAGAGCCATCTTTTCTAGTTTTAACATCAAGTTTGTAATGTTGCACAAACATTGATGGTTTCAACCATGTTGCCACCTTGCATGGGATGCCTGCATGGAGGGCCATAGATGTTGAGACAACTCTCATAGAATGAGCTTGAGGTTCTCCAGGTAATGCTAGAGAGGATAATTCATATGCCAGCTTAATGGTGCTCACAATCCAAGGTGCCCAATGCTGTGGACTGACTGGATCCCCTATGTGATGGTCAGAATATTTGACAAACAGATGTTTTGTTTTCTGAATGGATTCCATTTGGGACCAATCAAATGCTAGTGCCCAGCAAACATTGTGTAACTCTCTTTCAATGTCTGAAGAAGGTGATGGATAGAAAGCTGGCAACACAATTTCCTGATTTATGTGGAAAGTAGGAACTTTAGGAAGAAATGACACGTTGGTTAAGAGAACAGCTTTTTCTCTGTGGAACATTAAATACGGAGGGTCTACCCACAAAGCACAAAGCTCACTTGCCTGGCAGACTGATGTGACTGCTACAAGGAAGGAGACCTTCCAAGACAGCAAATGAAGTTTGACTGTTGCTAGTGGCTCAAATGGTGTCTTCGTAGAACATGCAACACCACAGAGAGGCTCCAGGTCAGGCCCAGTGGTCAGGTTGGAGGGTGTAAGTTTTTTAGTCCTTTCATAAAGCACTTAGATATAGGATGGGAGAAGGCAGAATGTCCCTCAATAGGACCGTGGGATGAGGAAATAGTTGATAAATAAGTCTGACTCACTGACGTAGATCTCAGTACAGACTCACAAAGTGAGTGCAGAAATGTCAAAAAATTCTGGATGGGAGCAGCGAATGGATCAAAGCCATGGAGTGAGGCAAAATTCTGAAATGTCATTCACTTAGAAAAATAGGAGCATCTAGTGGAGGGACGAAGGGCTGCCAAAGGGACTCATTGTACTCCAGGGTCCCAGTCCCATGCTCTAGACATAAAACAGTCACAATTATCCCATATGGCCACTAGCACGTCACCATGGTCATCACAGTTTGAAATGGCCGTGACCAAGTCTATCAGATCTGAAGGTGCCAGAATGGTAGGATTGGAATGGGGTAGCAGATAAAAACCCTTTGGAATGGAAGTAGCTGTAGAAGGCTGCTGCTCCATCGGGTTGGTAGTCTGCACAGCTCAAAGCAGTCAAAGTATTCTCTAGGCCATCATTCGGAGTGTCTGCACACTGGGATGAAGGATCTTTCTTTGTGCTTGCGACAAGAGGGTGGGGATGTCCGGGAGATGCTTGTATGTCTGGTTAGAGAGTTGCAGGATGGATGGAAACCATGGCTGCCTTCTCATTTTGGCAAGTGTTCTTGTAATGAGAGGGAATGGTGGAAAGGCATAAAACAGGGTCCCTGCCCAAGATGTAGGAATGAATCCCCTTTCAAAGAGTGGCCAATCCCTGCTTTTGAGCAGTATGTTTCACACACTGCATTTGACTGTGTGGCAAAAAGGTCCACCAAAGGTATCCCCCATAGATTGAAAAGATCCCGGAGAAACTGAGAGTTCAGCTCCCAGTCATGAACTTGATGAAGGGAATCCACCGTAACATTGTCTGTTCCGGCCATATGAATGGCCACCAGGCTGATCTTGCAGTTGATACACCATTCCCATATTCAGTCTTGTCAGTGGTGAAAACTACAGACCTATTGTCTGAGATAACTTGGACATGCTTGCCCAACAACATATTTTGACATGCTACTAGATCTTTGAACATTGCTAGCAGCTTGAGCTGGTTGATGTGAAGATCCTTTTCTGGTCTCAACCAAGTCCCTTGAGTCAACAAGTTGTCCAAGTGGGCACCCCAGCCACTCAGAGAAGTCTCGGTGGTTGCAATGGTAATAGGCTCCTGTGGCTGGAATGGTAAGCCCCAGGAAAGATTGGTCTCCTGAGCCCACCAGGCGAGACTTGCACTCATTCAAATCAGTGCAACCAGCATCGTTCTTGGAGAATCGAGACCTGGTTGGAACACTTTTAGAAACCATAGCTGTAAGGTTCTCATTGCAGCCTTGCAAATTTGGACCATTGTGACTGTTGATGCCATGTGTCTCAGGAGTTGCTAGATCTTTGCTCATTCTCGATCTCAGAGACTGCCTGTATTAGTCTGAGCATTCTGTCCCTTGGCAGGAAGGCCCGGGCTGAGATCGAATCCAAAACTGCTCCGATGTAACAAATATTCTGCGTAGGAATGAGAACAGTTTTTTCGATGTTAATGCACAGTTCCAGCTTGGTCAGGGTGGTACAAGTTGTTTTGATAGATTGGAGTAGTGCATCCCTCATTTCTGCTATGAGGAGCCAATTCTCAAGGTAAAGGTAAATATGAACTCCTTTTAACTGCAAGTAATCACACACTGGGACCATACATTTTGTGAATAGCCTTGGTGCCATGCCTAGTCTGAAGGGGAGCACTACAAAGTCTTATGTGCCCATTCCAATCTGGAAACACAGAAAGTGTCTGTACTGTTGTTGGATGCTTATATGAAAGTATGCATCCTTCAAGTCAATGGAGGCAAACCAATCCCCCTTTCTAAGTTAGAGGCATTATTCACTGTAGGGAAACCATTCAGAATTTTTTGTAGGGTATAAAAAAATTTACTCCCTGCAGATCTAATATTGGCCGCTTACTGCTGTCTTTCTTTGGAACAGTAAAATACCGTGAATATAAGCCACTCTTGATCTCAGGGCGGTGAATGGGATGGATGGCCCCTTTGGTTAGTAACGAAGTTACCTCCTCTATTGAAGCTGCTGAAGGAGGAGTCAAATGGAGCAATTCGAGCAGTGTCAGGGTTTTAAATTCAATTCTGTAGCCATCACGTATGATGGATAGCACCTACTTATCAGATGTTATAGATTGCCAGGCCGATGCGTAATGGCTTAGGTGGTCTCTGAATGGGGTAGAAATGCTAGAACTGGGATTGGTTCACCAAGACCATCAATGCTGCCTCTTTTCTGTCTCAGGTTGTCTTCTGAGGGGTTGACTTCTTGTCCCTTCCCACCTGTGCTTTTGACCCAGAAAACAGCCATATGCAGGTCAGGGCAGTGGAAAAACTTGCTGGCTCCCTTGTATAGCATGGTATGGGGCATAACAATCCCATGGCCACTTACTTCCCCTTGGTTGGGTGGCTCCAATTCCCATCTGCTTTGCTGTCAGCCTCACTTTTTGAATTGTGTGCAGGCACTCATCTGTCTGATTATGGAAAAAGGCCCTCTCTGTTAAATGGCATGGCTTCTATGCGGGATCGTGTCTCCTGGGGGAGATTCACTGCCCTAAGCCATGGGTGTCTGTAGAAGGCCACCACACTGACCAGAATTCTCAAGTTGCAGTTGTCGTGATGCTGCACTGTGGCGATCTCTTGCTCGGACAGCTGCAGTTCTTCAGCTAGGAAGACCCTAGCAAGCTCCCTTTGCTGGTCTGGTAGAAAAGCTGCTTGTGTCTCCATTTTCTGCCCCAGAAAGGCCTGGTACCTCCCCATAGAAACAGAGCGAGTCAGAAGGGGCCTCTCGGGCCATCTAGTCTGACCTCCGGCACCAGCTGGCTCCGCTCACAACATGCCCACCATGTGGACGTCCAGCCTATCCTTGAACACCCGCACCGATGGGGCCTCAACAACCTCTCATGGAAGCCCATTCCACACCCTCGGGGTCCTGACTGTCAGGAAGTGCTTCCTGGCATCCAAATGGAACCTTGGCTCCCTGAGCTTTGCTCCGTTGGAGCGTGTCTTGCCTTCCTCTGCAGGGGAGAACAGGTCTCTACCCATCTCCATGTGACATCCCCTCACATACCTGTATGTCGCCAACATGTCCCCTCTGAGTCGCCTCTTCTCCAGGTGGAAGAGACCCAGTTCCCTCAGTCTCGCATCATATGGCATCCCCTGCAAACCGGCCACCAACCTTGTGGCCCTACGCTGCACTGACTCCAACCTGGCTATATCCTTTCTGTAATGAGGGGCCCAAAACTGAGCACAATACTCCAGTTGTGGGCGCACCAGAGTCATATAGAATGGTAGTAATACCTCTCTTGATCTAGAAGCCACACTTCTGGCTATGCAACCAAGGGTGGCATTCGCCCTCTTGACCACCGCATCACACTGCTGACTCATGTTTAGCCTGCAGTCAACCAGTACCTCGAGGTCCCTTTCACAAGTGCTGCTCTCCAGCCACTTGTCCCCTAACCTGTACTTATGACACCCATTCCTATGCCCCAAGTGCAAGACCTTGGACTTATCCACACTGAATGCCATCCTGTTGTCTCCTACCCACTTCCATAGTCTGTCCAGATCCTGTCCGGTCTATAATTCCCTGTCCTTTCTACTACCTTTTTGAAAATTGGAACCACTGATGCCACCCTCCAGTCCTCTGGAACTTCACCCATTCTCCACGAGGTCTCAAAAATGGAGGCCAGCGGGCGTGAGAGAACCTCTGCCAACTCTCTAAATACTCTCGGGTGTAACCCATCAGGGCCTGGCGCCTTTGTAATGTCCAATGCCCTGAGGAGCCCCTCAACTTCAAGGGGGATGACTGGATCTCCTTCCTCCTTATTTAGTGGTCCCACCACTTGTCTCCCCTTCCTCTTCACATGCTGAAAGAAGCCCTTTTTGTTGCTCTTGATATTCTTGGCAAGTCTCAGCTCATAATCAGCCTTAGCCTTGTGAAGAATCCTTCTGCAATGGGCCTCCTCCTCCCGGTATACCCTTTTGTCTATTTGCCCCAGTGCCCCAGTACCCATTTCCTACGGAGGTTCCTCTTTCGTCTAATCCCTCTAACCACCTCCTTTCGCATACATGGTGGCACTCTCCTCCGCCTCCCTACCTTACTGACTAGAGGTATCGTCAAGGCTTGCGCCTCCAAAACCTCCCTTTTGAGTGCTATCCACCCCTCCTCAACTCGCTTACCTTCCAGTAACCTATCCCAGGAGACTTTCCCCAGTCTGGCCTTCAGTTGGCCAAAGTTGGCCCTCTTGCAGTCTCAGCTTCTAGTGCTCGACCTGCTGCACGTCCCCAGTCCCCTGATCTCAAAGCAAAGGATGGAGTGATCACTCGCATCCAGAGCTCCCCTAATCTGTACTTCATCTATCAGCTCCTCCCTATTGGTCAAGACCAAGTCAAGGATGTTTCCCCCCCTCGTCGCCTCTCGGACCTCTGTGTGAAAAACCCTCCCTCTATAGCCTTCAGGAAGCAACGTGACCTGGCTGTCACCGCCGAGTGAGTCTCCCAAGTAATATCCAGGAGATTGAAATCTCCCATAATTACTGTGTCTCTCCCCCGAGATATCCTTAGAATCTGGCCTGTCAGGACATCATCCAGGCTCTCAAGTTGACCTGGAGGGCAATAACATACCCCCACTGTCAGGTCTCTTTCCCTGTCAAAACCCCTAAGTTTCACCCAGACTGCCTCTACCGAATCCCCATCTGTGCTGCATTCTATCTCACTGCATCCCATCCCTTCCCTGACATATAAAGCCACGCCCCCACCTCTCTTTCTCTTCCTGTCCTTTCTAAAAAGGTGATACCCTTCTATGTTCACATTCCAGACTTGCCTTTCATCCCACCAAGTTTCTGTGATTCCCACCAGATCATACCCTCCTATTCCCAGGAAAGCTTCAAGCTCTTCCTGCTTATTACCCATGCTCCTAGCATTGGTGTACATGCACCTCAACTCCTTCCCACCGCTTCCTTTCCTTGGAGTTCCCAGCCTCCTCCTTCCTCCCTTCCTCCCTGATACCTGGCCCCTCTCTATAGGAGTCCTGTCAGTCCCTGCAGTACCTCTAAAACCCTGCTCCCAGAGCCCTGATCCTCCCCCCACACTTGTCCAGTGCAGACACGTTACTGGGGGGCCTGAACCCGCCCCCCCCGGCTCAGTTTAAAGTCTTCCAGACGAAGCTCGCTAGAGCATCTCCAAAGGACCTTTTCCCCATCCTCGTGAGGTGTAATCATAGCTTCATAGCTGGAAACTCAGAGGCCCAGGCCTGTTGCCAAGTAGATTTGGTGTGCCATCACATCTAGTCTTCAGCCTTCTCAGTCAGTCAATGAGGTGTGATCCCTCTACTGTATGCCTTGTGTGGACGCAACAAACATGGGAGTTTGGGCAGGGATGGTGCAACAAGTATGGAATGTTCTTTTCCTGGACACAGTACATCCCCTCCAACTGACAAGACATTTGGTGTGGATGTTTCTGGGGTCTCCCAGAGCTCTTTGATTGCTTTCAACAGGGGAAGAATGAGAGGTATCACTATTGGAACAGTGTTCTCTGTATGGATAAGATCATACACAATGTCTTCCATCTGATCTGTCACCTGTTGGACTTGCATGCCAAGTGACTTGGCCATACAGAGGACCTGTTCCGAGAACTGTCCCAAACTCTCTCCAGGAGATCCTTGGTCCTGGCGCTGGGAGGAGATGACCTTGTCAGGTGAAATGGAGATCAGTTTGATAGGCTCTGAGGAATCTGATTCTACACAGTCCAATGATGGAGAGGGAGACTGAAGACCAACTTCTCTTGCTGTTGGGTCCTGGAGACAGTTGGCCTCTGGTTGTCTGGAAGGAGCTGGCCCAGAGGTGACTGCTGTTGCAGCATGTGTCCAGGTGGTGCTGGCCAGTGATATCATTGCAGACCGATGGTAGGGTCATATTGGTAGCTATGGCAGAAGTGTGATGGAGGTGGGTACCAATATGGGTGCACCCCAAATGGATGTGATGCCACTTCATTCATAGGAACCAACTGGTGAGACAAGGCCAGGGATGGATGAGGATCTGTAGTATAGTCATGGTATGCAAGGTATGGGATCTGGAGCATCTTGTTGTTGCTCAGCAGGAGACTTCAAAGGTGATCAGATTGGAGAGTTCCTGATTTTACCATCTGAAAAAAAATTGGGGCACAGAAGCAGGTGGGACCTCTGGCTCACATTCGATTGGTGTTGGGGACCTATGGATTGGAGACCCGTGGAATGGTCGCTGTCTTGGTTCAGAGAGGCATCTTGGAGAAATCTCCTTGGTGGGAGATTGGTGGGAGAATAAGTCAACTGTTTAGAATGCTTCTTCAATTATTTAGCCTTCTTAACTGTTCCAGCACTCTCGGATTCGAGATGCTTCCTTTTCTCTTTTTAGATACCTCCAAGTCAGTGGGAGGTTTGGAACAGGAGGCAGTCAGCTGAAGTGCTGGCTGCTGGCTGCTTCTTAGTTGCCTCTTTCAGGGCTGATTGTTCTCTTTTCTCCACCTCATGCATGGCTCCCAGGGCATAGTCCCACTTTTCCATGCAGAGTCTTCCAGCTCTGTTCCTGTGAGCCTGCTTGGTAAATGCCTGTCAATGCTGGCATTGTAGCTATATTTAAGCAGATTGTTGTAGCTTAAGTATATTTAAGTAGATTGTTGGCTGGATGCTGCTTTTATTCTATTATTTTTTTCTTTTAATTTTTTATTATTGTAATCAATTTTTATGTTTGTAATTTGCCTTTTTGGTAGAAAAATAGGGAAATCAAATAAATAAACTAACTGATTCTGTTATCAGTACTGAAATAGTTTGGCCACTGGTCATGGAAATCCAGAATGTAGTAGGTCATTCTTTGGTCCCAGATAAAACTCGGAATTATTCTGGACAGGTCTCCATCATCATCATCATCATCATCAGCAGCAGCAGCAGCAGCAGCATTACATTTTTATGCCACCCCATAGCCCATAGGGATTTCTGGGCAGCTTACAATAAAACAGGAATAATACATATTCAGTTTAATATAAACCAATATAATCAAACCAAAAATACAGTATTAACTACAAAAACAATGAAAGAATCAAAACAGGGATACTTAATACAATAATATCAGACATAATATAATGCAATAATAAAATACACCTACAACCCCCCCCCCACACACACACACACAAAACCCAGTGCAAACCAGTAGAGCTGGCTGAATAGGCATGGCCAGAGTGGCCCCAACTCAGCATCTCCTCTACCCCATGGCTACAAGAGGGTGGCCCAAATTGGCCTTGAACGGGTGCGGAACAGGTGCAAGCAGGTGGCACCCTTTGGCATCCCCTCAGCCACTGCCCAAGGCCACTGCCCTCCCCAGCATCTGTAAGGAAAGGGTCTGGTCTCTGAGGCTCCCCCAGGAGGCAGACCCAGTGCAGCATGGCTCCCTGCTCCTCTTCAACTGCCTCTCCCCTCCCCCGCCTCCTTGGCAGCCTCAACACTCCTCTCACAAGAAGGTCAAGGTGGACAACATGGGGAGAAGTCACAGCTAGCCCTGCTTAACTGCCTGTTTCTTCCCCTGACTCCTCCCAAATCCAGCATAGAATTCCTCAAGGATTTCTTTTCATGGGCTCATTCATTATAGCAGCAGGTCTGTATGACTACCTTGAGTTAGAAAATGTGTCAGAAACAGAGGTTCAGTGTAAAATGCAATAAAGGTTTACATGGTTACACGCATCATAATGTCATCACTTCAGAAAAAGATATTGGACCACAAACTATGCCAACACTGGCAGCAAAACATATCTAGGATTGCAAAAATTGTAACTAAGTCTTCCCTGGTAAAACAGCTACATCAGCCAAGTGTGACCTTAAATGGAACAAACAGCTCATTGTGCGTGATTTTTTAAAAAACCTTTTGTACAAGACATCAGTTTTAAATGATAAAACCACACTGCCTACTTCAAATAGATAAAGTCTAGCCTTAGAAACTGTTGTTTGCAAATCTTTACATTTGGAGACTTATTGAATGCAATGGTTAAGTTACAATCAAGAAATCATGAAGTCTTGGTTCAAATATTGCCACTGCCATATACTCAACAGCAGCACAATAAATGCAACTCCTATTACCCTCCTAAACCAGGAGCATGTTATGAGTATCCTATGGAAGATGGAAGGAGTATGTAGGTATAGATCACATCTATACTTCCCCCACCCTGTAAAACACCAAGTTTGGCCTTCAAAGTGCTTTGAAATAGAGTGTGAGGAGGTGCATAGTGAGGAGGAGAGACTGAGGTGCTGGCAGGATACTATCCATACTAATGGATCCTGTCACCTCCCCTCCCCACCTCCAGAAATGCCCACAAAATATCACCTCCAAGGTCACAGCTCTTTCTGCACCACTTGAGAAGGTGCAGGAAGGTCACTCCAACTTTGGATTCCCACCACGAAACTTGGAGTGAGTTTCCAAGTTTGGAGCTGGCACTCTGAAGTCTCTTAAGTCTAGTGGCTACTGGATTGCACCCTAGATGGCTTAGGCATGTCAGTTTCTCTCTGCAATTTGGAATAATGATACTTATCTACCATACAGGGTTGTTGGGTGGATTATAAGCCCTAATGTACGATTAGCTTTTTGAGACTTTTAAAGTGTCATATGCATTCTTATTTAGCATGTTATTCCTTCTGTTGAAGGTAACTAAATAAATTGTTGTTGAAAAACTGACTTGACTTTCTGTATGTGCTCTATTAATATTATTTTCATTCTTTCATATGCTTTCATTCAGTTCTACATCTGACTATTTCCATCCATTATGAGATGAATTCAGATACAGCTGTTCTGGTTTAATGGTAACAGATGTTTAATATGCATGAATAATTATACTTTTTGAGCATAAATGTAGCTGTATAATTGCATTTAGTTTAAAATACAAGGGATACCATCAACCATTGGATGACAAATTAACATGCAACCCATGCCACTAACAGAACGTCATTAATTACACCTAGACAGGCACAACAAAGATAACAGGTGTCTCATTTAGGGTCATATAGAGCACTTCATATTCAGTCTGAATGGAGGAAAGGCTGATTTAATGCTCTGCAAAAATGATTTTGAAATATTATTTATTTATATTGCGATTTATATCCTGCCTTTTTCCTACAAAGGGCTCAAGGCAGCTTGCATCATCTCTCCTCCTCCATCTTATCCCCACAACAACAACCCTGTGAAGTAGGTTGGGCTGAGAGTCTGTCACTGGCCCTACGTCACCCAGTTGGCTCCATGGCTGAGCGGGGACTAGATCCCAGGTCGTCTGAGTCCCAGTCCCATGCTCTTAACCACTACACCACACTGACTCTCTATCTATGAGGCTATCTTCACAATGACTACTGTTCCTGAGCAATACAAAAAGTCATTCATTAGATAACACAACTGTAAGACCAAGATCATCTGTGAGGACATCTTTAGCTAGGAGAGGGGCAGGACTGAATGGGCTCATGGGAAGTGATGTCTGCATTACTGGCAACCACAAGTCAAAGAGACAGTGGTAGACAGTCTTTCCAAAAAGGTCTACAGAGAAGCTACAGCAGAGAGAAACAGGTGGACTACTTGGGATTAAGAGTAAAACTACACAGTTTATTAAATACACAGTCCACAGGTCTCTTCCTCTTCTCTGCTAGATGTGTGAGCTCCCAAGCCAGACTGGGATCACTGCAACTCAGTTGGGCAAATTTGCACTTTTCCCCCATAGCCACTTGTTCTCAGATCTGCCCTCCCACTAGACACACACACACACACACACACACACACACACACACAGAGAGAGAGAGAGAGAGAGAGAGAGAGAGAGAGAGAGAGAGAGAGGGAGAGAGAGAGAGAGAGAGAACTTGTTAAAACAACAACAAAAAAGCTAGTTCCCATGTGGAGGATGGTAATAATTTTGGGGGGGAAAGTGGCTGGCAGCAGGAAATGTTCAAATCTCCTCTGCCCATATGTAGTGGTTCAGATCCAGAACAGGGCCTGTATGAAAATTTCTCTCCACCTCCACAAAAAAAGTCAACAAGGTCAGCTGTCAGATACTTCTCCTGGATCTAACAGCCTTCCATCACTAAACAGCAATCATGGCATTATGGGTTGCATTTGGTGCAACCCATAATGCCACAATGGGCTTAATGACATAGCAAGCACATTACAAGCATTAACACTATAATACTTTTAAATTCATATCTTTGTAGATGAGGTGCAGTTTTTGATATATTACATCATCAAGTTTATCATGATTTTCCTTTTGAATGACTATAATATGATTTAGGAAATTGTTTGAATGAATTTCAGCTATTACTTAAGCTTAGTGTCCTTCATGTATTTACACCAGTGAATAGATGTTAAACAAAGAGAGGAAGCATGTTTCATTCCTCTCAAAAAGAGTTAATGCACCAAAGCTGACCTACTGTTCTTTTAATTTGTGTTAAAGCTTCACTTCCTGCATGACATCACAAACAGAATACTATTTAAAACTGATGTTTTAGTGACAACTGTATTGATTTGTTTTTAAATCTCATCCAAATTACATGATTTTTTTCAAACTGTGCATGCAAACAGTAATATATGTATTAATAATTGGCACTGAGCTCTCTGTATGAATGATAATCTAATTTGTAATAGTTTTGCTTAGAAATGTCTGTACACGTTCTAACTTTGTTTTTAGTTTACCTAGCCCTCTAGCCACTTATTTAAAGCTGATTCCAATAAATTTCTTGTTTTAAACAAGTGGATTATCCTTTTCATTTATTTATTAGACTATTTACCCTACATTTCTGATGCCAAAAGAAAGTGCTTAAGCCAGCTTGCACAATTCAAACCAACATACAATAAAAACAGACTTGTCCCGTGCCTCATTTCTGAAATGACACTCAGGGATCCAATCTCCTTGCAGGCTTTGCTCTGTTGCAGAATTCTATACTATATTGCCCTACAAGTAGCAGCAGCCTTATTGCGGTAGGGATACTTGAAGAATTAAGTTTTACAAGTGAGCTTGAGCCACACCTATTGAACTAATGTGAATACTAACATTTACTTATCTACTGGCTTTTATGTTTCCAAATGTTCCAATGCAGTTTTCAGCTACTCCTCTCCTCCAAAAAGTATCAAAATTGATGCTGTAGTGAAACTGAAATTTGGGATAAATTGATAAACTTGACCTGCTAGTTCAAAGATAAATTGTATTGCAATATGGCTATCCACCTTTGGTCCACCAAGTCCCATTTCATTCACAGAAAAATTCACATACAAGATACATTTGGAGAACAGCACCATATATAGGCATTTCTATGCTTATGCTAGATATCTCTGAGCCAAAAATAGGTCATTTTCCCATTCCACAAATGAACAGGGCTGCCAATTGAAGTCCAGGCCCAATTTAAGGTGCTGGTGATGACCTATAAAGCCCTAAATGGCTTGGGTCTGGGATACCTGAAGGAACACCTTCTTCCCTATGTGTTCTCCTGCCCCTTGAGATCTGAGGCAGAGGTCCTGCTCCAGGAGCCCTTCTTGAAGGAGATTAGGAGGGTGGCTACCCAGAGAAGGGCACGTGCCACTTAGGGTTCATACTATTTATGAATGTGCAGTTAAACATCTGTTAGGAGGAGTGACTTTTATTGGCTTCAACTTTTTTGACAGCAGTGTATCCTATCTAGACCCCACTACATTTACTCATGCACTGGTACATTGAGACCAAATCCACCCAGAACTTGCCTTGCAAGCAACAATGAGAAACTTGAAGTTGTCATTCTTCAGGTACATCATGAGAAGACAAGACTTACTGGAGAAGACAATAATGCTAAAGAATGTTGAAGACAGAAGAAGAAGGGGAAGAACAACTATGAGATGATTTGATTCTATAAAGGAAGCCACAGCCTTGAGTTTACAGGAGCTGAGCAGGGCTGTCAAGGACAGGAAATTTTGGAAGGCATTCATTCAAACGGCTATCAATGCTGAGATGAACTGGCCTGGCCACACATAGCAACAACAAATGGATTGGAGCTTGGCTATTTATTTAGATTATCTTTCTATGTGACCCTGTATGGGCCTTACGGTCAGCCATGGAGTCCCTGCTCAAGGTCCATCAGGTTGCCTTGAGTTAAGACCTGTTCTGTGATGGCCCCATGCTTAAGGAATACCTTTCTGCACAATATACATTTGTCCCCATAACTATTTTTAAATGGGCCTTAAAAAGCTGGATTATTCAGGCTGTTTTTAGTAGAATATTTATGCTAGTTTACATTTATGAAGCTGTAGTATTCACTGTTGCCAATATTGTATTGTACTGAAACAAAGATTCATGTTCTTGTTTAATTTAGTTGCATTGTATATTTCTACTTTTTATGCTTTCTGTTTTGTAAGCTACAGTATAAAATATTTAAACACATAAATATTTGGTTATCTACACCTGCATGCAAAATGGAACATAAGAATCACTATGCTGTGGATTCCCATTTATACATCTATACCACTGTGGGAGCTGCCTCCCCATGTTGTGATCCCATGTTGTTAGGCAGTATGCATGAGTATCACAGCCATGTAGACATCACATAACCTTTTCCCACCCGAGCAGCAACCTGAGGAAAGAGGATGCCAACGGCTGTCCATCCTTTGATTTTGCAGGTGGAGTACAGGCAGTGCCTGTTGCTTGGCCTACTCTTTTCTTTATTCCTTTCTATGGCAGCATATGGTGGTCACTGAAGCATATTTTACACAGCTGTTACCCCAGATGTCTGACCTGCACACACTTAGTCTAGCCACTGTGCTTTTTCCAGTTCTGGTTCACCACATTTTTGGTCTGAGGGGCTGTTATCTATTTATAGTAAAGGAACACAATTCATTGCTATCTCATCTATCCATAATTCATAGCCTGCAGTCTGCTTTAGATTTAGAACAAGTAGTAAATGTACCCTCCACTCATGCTCTTGCTACACAGGAAGGTATTTAAAAAATCCATTACAGAGATTTATGGTAGCAAACATCTAAGGATACTTTTTGATAGAAGCTTCAATTAAGTACTGGTGTAGATGTAGAGTCTTGCAGTTACACACAGAGTTAGAGTCTGTATTTATCAACCAAAGCTCCAACTTTTCAACCATTTTAAAAGGAGGTACCATAGATGCGGGATTATGTAAAAGACAGAGCAAGCACTCATTTTAAATTGGTCATATGAGGAAGGCAATATGGGCAAAGAACTTTTATATTTCATTTCCATTTCTGGTCTTGTAAATTTACTAGACAACATACTTAATATGCTTCTCATTAGATTTAATTGTTGTTTCGTTTCTTCTGCCTGAATACATTAAAAGTGGGGAAAATGTGCCCTAATATCCCCAATACATTCTGGAATATAGAGAGAGGTGTGTGTATGCATGTGCAAGTGCCTAAAATAGAGTAGTGTTCTCCAAAGTTTGGAGCTGATGTTTTGGACCACAACTCACAGCATGCTTAACCATTGGCTATGCTGGTTCGGATTGATGGAAGGTGGCACAAAACATGGGGAGGGTACCAAGTTGGAGAAGGCCATGTGTCATCAAAATGTATTTTCTCCCTCCTTCCTTCCTTCCTTCCTTCCTTCCTTCCTTCCTTCCTTCCTTCCTTCCTATTCTGTGCAGGGGGCACAGTCTGGAGCTTAGAAGCCCATTAACACCCCCCCCCACACACACACACACTAATATTAGGATCTTGGTACAGATTGCCCCCCTCCCTAACTTACTCTGGAGTAAACATTTTAAAAATGCAGGCACATATTTCAATTAAACTGATGTCTGTCCAGAACATTGCTTTCTCCTGGCCCAAGGTTGTGCTTCTGAGTGGCATCAGCAAATCTCACAAAATTCAAGCCCTCTACATTGATACAAGGAAGTAAGATTGTTTCACCATACTCAAACAACCTCTGTCTTTGAAGTTCAAGTTCTTCTAAACACCTGGGCCCACTAAGCATTCATGCCTTTAGATAAGAAGCAGCATTACTGCATACAGCTATTTTCCCCCTGCAATGGCAAGCCTTCTTAAATGTTGTCCATGGGGTCGCAATGGGTCGGACGTGACTTCGCGACTAGCATAGCATATTTGTCTATTTGTATAACTATATCTCTTAAATCTTATAACAGTTATAAATCTTTTCTACAATTTAGTAACACCAAAATTATTTGGCCTTTTGATATCAATCCATTCTTTTACTTTTCTTCTTCTCATTTCCTTTCCTTCTCCAGTTGTTCTTCACCAGTCAAGTTGGGTGTAAGTGTCTGTGAGATTCCCTCCCACTGCTTTCTGTTCCTCTTCTTGTTGATCACCATTCTTTTGATCTGCTCCATCAAACACCGATTCTTGAATCCGCACTGCTGCCAGATCCTTTCTTAAGGTTCTTGACTTCCTTGATCTTCTCCTTCACCCATAAGTACCTATCCACTCAACACGCTTTTGCCCTTTTCTGTCAAATTTATTATATAGATTCTCCCCTTGTACAAAACTTTCATGAATACTGGGTATCCGCAGCTATGTTTGATGCTATTCTTCAATAGCACAGTCTTAATCAGTCTCAATGATCATCTAAACTATGAAGTCTGGAAGCAGAAATTTTGGTACATCTTAATAGGGGCTCCTTTAAATTTCTATTAGCTTGATTTTTCTCACATTATTTTAATAAGTCTTTCTTGAAATAATGTGAGAATCTGATCAAAACATCTCTTGGAAACATCCTAGCTCCTCGCTTGCATCAAACTCGATGCAACCTTTCAAAGTCTACTTGATTCCATTTTAAGTCAGGAATCATTTCTTTAGCCCAATCAGTAATATCATTTTAAAGTTTCTTTTCTTCTGATGATAATTGTTCTAGAAGATTCTTAATTTGAATGTTCAATCTGCAATATGAATTCTGTAAGGAAATGACTTCTATATCTAGTCCAGATATTTTTACTGTCTGACGATCCAATTGTAATGTATTAGCCATCACTACGTTCTCTGTATGTTCTTGAAGTCTCTTGTCCACAGCCAATATTTGTTTCTCCAATCTCGAGAATTTTTTTATCTTCTTTAATTTGAGTAATGTTTTAAAAATTGAGTTCTCCATCATATTTCAGATCTTTAATCAAGTTCTTTATTTCTTTGTTGTTCTCTTCTAATACTTCCTTAACAATATCCATCAACTTCTCCCTCTCCCCTTCCCCCATATCTCCACCTCCTCTTTGAGCTTCCTCCTTTCGGTCACCCCCAACTGCTCCTGCATCAGTCTTGTTGGCTGTCTTTGAACTGGCTGGATCTGTTTCAATTTCTGTGTTCTAAGCTGCTGTCAAGACATTCATCCACTAGGTGGAGCACATTTTTAAAAGTGTGTGCTTCTCATAAATTACCACATCATCAAGTCAGGAGATAATTTCCCTCCACTTCCCTTCAGCACCTTATTATTACCATGATCTCTGTGTTCTTAACATGTTCAGGTATTTAAGTAATGTTGTTTTTATTAGATGACAGTTGAAGAAGGCCATAAAACTCCATTTAAGTTTCTTCTCAAAGAGTTCTGGCATTGTTCCTGGAAAGGGACGGAGGACCTTTAAAGCTTAATTTGTCAGAGTCCATAAATCAATGCCCCCATATTCTGGTCCTTGCATGCTTATTAATCCCATATACAGAATAGGGCTTTCATCTCCTACACAATTAGCTCTAGAACCATTCAGTCTGTCCTTACCAGCTCTTGCCTTGGTACACCAGTTCATGCAGTTTGGCCACACATTCATATTATAGTTTACTTGAGGACAATTTCACTAAAAACCTGACACTGCTAAAAGCATCTCAGACTCACTCTCCATGGTAAATTTTCTTTTATTGTAAAAAATCACAATTATAGCTCTATGAACTGCCCACCATTTTTAAATCTTTTCTAAATGATAGCCATCCATTTATTATACAGAGGTGGAATTTAGAAATACCCATACTATATCACAGGAAGATCATTTAATCTTTTCAGGCTGATATATTTCCGGTAAGCTTGTAAGCAGGCTGAAATGCTTTATTAGTATTGAGGTGACCTAAGCAAATGATATAACTATTGATTTTATCTCTCGGTAGCAATCAGATGTCTGATAGTAATGAAATTTTTGTGCTCGCTGAAGCACACTGCCTAGGTTCATTACATTGGTCTTTACCACTTAGATTTTCACTTCATTTATTGCAGGAAGAGCTTATCATTGTAATGATCTGACATTACAGAGCACGACATAGAGATGCCAGGGCCTTCTCTACTTCTGTTTGAAGAGTGACAGCATTTTCATTAATTTTAAGGATGTGACAGTAAAGATCATATGAGTGATAGAAAATACAAAAGAATAAGAAACTACGATAAGAATAAGGTGTAAATGTCATTATTGCTTATGAGGTGTAGCAAACAAGAAAAGTAGTTTCACCAGCGGCATAACCTAGCCCATTCTTAGTGACTTAATCTGTCTTTAGTGACCTGTTTCTTCTCTTATATCAACTTGCTCATGCATCAGAGGAAGCCTCTGACCATACTTGTGTAAGAGAAGTGCATTTAACATTTACAAAAGAAAACTGGCTTTTCAGTGCTCTCCCAAGAGATTTGCCTGGCATCAATATGTGTATATGTGCAGGCACTGGAAGACAAATTTCCAAAGTGTATACTGCTAAATTCAAATTTATATCTTGTTAGCTGGTTAAAATAGTTTTCTGTCTTTTGAGTGTACTATTTAATGTTTATATTTTACAATGTTTTGTGCATTCTTCTTAGGTGTCTTGTTTTGTCTGAACACTGCAGTGAAACCTTTGGAATGAAGTCTTTTTGCATTTAAACTTTTTAATGAATGAAAGAAACAGTGTTTAATTTAAGCAAGATTTTACAACATATACAGCTAAAGAAGAACAGGGGCATCTCCCCATTCTGCTTCGCTTGCGAACAAGTGTGCAGGCTGTTGTACTACTAAGGAAAGAGTCCTAAAACAAGAGCTGGAAAGTGTGATTTTTTCCATCTCTTTATATTTAGCAAAATCCAATAACTCATGGATGATACCTACAATTGTCTCCCCCCACCACTGATGAGAAGAAACATTCTAAACTAACAAGTGTCAGCAAATGCCAACAGATGGGAGTCAGCTCACTTTTCAAAATTAACAACTTTTTTAGAGCAAAGAAGCCATCTTCAAATGCCACTATAGAGTACATTTCTGCAGTCAAGAAATAAGCCTATGAAAATTTGAGAGAAACTGCCATATCTGTATTCTGTAGTAATATGCAGCTATCTTATTTATAAATTCACACAGTCACTCACAGGATAGGCAGTGATCCGCTTAATAAAGTCATTTCACTGAGGAGACGTAATCCACTTCAAAATTACTTTGCATTCTAAATAAGTGAAATACTTGTTATCAATTTTCATTTTGTTCTTTTGTATTGTATCCAACCCTGTAGCAGAATTTTTTATACAGGTACCAGGGGACTGACTCTAAGTTCCATGTTTGAAGCAGAAAGCATTATTCTAGAGTGGCAAGTACAGTTCCTCTGGGGAATTAGTATTATAACCACATCATTCCATCGGTATCCTTGTTTACTTTGGCTTAGGGCATTGCCTAGGCGTTTAAAAGGCTGTTGCTTGAAGGCAGCAGCATACACTAAAATAGAGTATTCTGCTTTCTGGAGCTCTCCTATGGCCTAATGCATGAAGTATTGTACAGGTAAGTGCCCCTTTCAGAGTCCTCTTCCTCAATGAAAAAGAGGGCCAAGAAATAGCTCCCTTAAGCTCTATTTTATTTTGTTTTTTTTTTAGTAGAATGTCATGGTATAAAGTAAATAAATGGCTACAACTTCCTACTTCATTTACAGGACAATCCTATGTGAACCCTTTATTCAGGTGGACTTACTTCCACAGAACAAGGCATGGGATTTTAGCCACACTAATATGCCTCAGGGCAGCTAAAACATAATAAAAGCAATGCAAAAAACAAAAATTCTAAAAGAATCTGAAAACAACCAACCATCATACAATTTCATATGAATGGCAGCCAATACACCAATTTGGAAACGTCTCTAAAAGCTTGCTGGAATAAGAGTGATCAAACATTTGCAAGTGAGCTGCTTGTAGGAGCTTCTCTGAGGAAGGATTTCTACAATATAGGTTATGGTTACTGAGAAAGCTCTTTTTTCATCCCCAGCTATCTAACCATCCAAAAAGCAGATTCAGAGGAAGATCTTCTCTGTTATTCTGATTATGAAGTGATCTTGATATGACAAAAGATTCCCTCTAAATGCACAGGTTAGCAAGCGTCACCAATTTCAACTTCCCAGATGCTATATCTTTGACATATATGGCTCCATTTCTGTAGCAGCAAATCAAATTCTGGGGGCAAACCATGACCTAAAATGGCATAATTTAATTTGATATAAGGGACACACTTTCTTTTAAATCTAAACCTGGCCATTTTGGGCCTCTATCATGATTCTGTTGGTAAAAGGCTCACACAAAGCATCTATACCAGGGGTCAGCAACCCGTGGCTCCGGAGTCGCGTGTGGCTCTTTCATCCCTCTGTTGCAGTTCCCTGTCACTCAAAATATGCGTCACAACCGCCAATGTGCGACACCCGCCAGCACACGATTTGTTGAGCTTTTCGACTCCCATTAGGCCAACCATGGATAAATCCAAGAAAAGAAACGTTTCAGAAGAAAACAGAACGTTTAATGATATGTGGGCATATTCATTTGCTTTCACTGCTGATGAGACTGGTTTACCAGTATGCTTAATATGTGGTGAGAAATTGGCAAACAAGAATAAGTTGAATGTTGCAAGACATTTCCAGAATAAACACACAGCCTTTGCTGAAAAATATCCAGATGGAGACGAGAGAAAAAAAGCCATTTCAGAACCGATGCGGAAGGTTGATCTGAGCAAAAATAATTTCAAGAAGTGGATTAAGTCTGCAAATTCAACTACACATGGTAGTTTTGTGGCCGCTCAGGAAATAGTCAAGCATAGGAAGACATTCACAGATGGAGATTATATAAATGAACCATTCATTGATTTCATAAATGCAACACACTATAGTTTTTTTATACATAGCATAAAGGTAAAAAATGATATAGGCAGTATTTTCTTCATTTTAGATGTCAAAAGGGTTTTGTGGCTCCTGATGTTTTCTTTTCTGTGGGAAACGGGTCCAAATGGCTCTTTGAGTGTTTAAGGTTGCCAACCCCTGATCTAAACTCATGTCTAGTACAAGCACACCATTCAAACCCCAACATGTATGACATCAAAATGGAGACTTATACTTTTTGCAATGGGTTATCATGATGATGAAACCAAACCTTTTTATACTTTTTGATGGGAAAAAAAGATTGAGCCATCAAAGTTGTTGTTAAAGTTGAAAAGCAAGAAAATGAGAGGAAAATCTAAAATAGGAAACCTTGCTAAGAAGGAAACCTTGCTTCTACTCAATCATTTCATTAATTTTCTCTAATATGTCATAATAACCAGATAACCTTATGTCTTGTATCTACCAGTTCAATGAATAGTTGTAAAATGTTAGTTCTTTTTCCTAAGGGGAGGACTTGGCATTTGTCCCTCTTGAATCTCTTTCTGTTGCTTTCAGCCTAGTGTTCCAGTTTATCAAGTTTATCCTAAACAGGTAAGGCCTGGATCCAGGGTTACTGGATAACTACCAGCCCATTGTTAATCTCCCCTTTTTGGGCAAGGTGTTGGAGCAGGTGGTGGCCAGGCAGCTGCAGGCACTCTTGGAGGACACAGATTATCTAGATCCATTTCAATCAGGCTTTAGGCCAAGTTATTTTCATTATTTTCATTAATATAAATGTTTGTGCACATTTTACCTTAATATTTTCATGTTTGCATACACTTTCTGATTAGAGAACTTTGTTTCAAATTTCAGAGAAGTGGTAATTTCAAAGGATAACTGAGTTTTGGTTTGCATATTGATTCAAAAGTATGAAATTAAGTCGAACAAACTTTTGCCACATCTTTACTTAGCAGTGACCAAAATGCCACAAAATTATGAACCAGCTTTCAAGTTTTCCAGAATTTTTCTTCAGGATGGATGTTAAGAAAATGTTATAGGCTGAGTGAAAAAAACTGTTATGTTAAAGCCACAAAGTCTTTACTGAGTCACAGTTTTTAAAATGATGTGTAGGAGGCTATAGCATTGGATTCTTCATTATTATGTGACATTTTGATTGGTCCTGACAAAGGTATTGCCTATCCATGGGCTTTGAAAATGAACAGGGAGTTAACTTGAAAAATGCATCTTTCTTGCTCATTATATTTATAGGGCAATGCAAACTTAAGGATATTCACGTAATCCATACTCTCATGTAGGCAAGTGAGACTACAGATGCTAAGCCACACTATGTGAGGGAATCATCACCCTTATCTCCTTTTGGGAAATCCTATCAGGCCAAGCTGAATCAGCACATTAATCCTTTACAAGCCAAGCACCACCTATTCTCCTAGAGCAGTGATGGCCAACCTTTTGAGAGACCAAGTGCCCAAACTGTGACCCAAAACCCACTTATTTATTGCACAGTGCCAACACTACAATAAAACATGAAAACTAAGGTTTTAAGTTTAGAAAAAAGAACTCACAGCCAGTCCAAACAATTATACACACACACACACACACACATATATATCCTTGGCAGTGCACGGACCAGCCATGTGAAAGCTCAGACACGTCGTGGCTAATGAGTCGCGGCTCTTGACGTCATCACCTGGCGCCGCTACTTCTTTCCGAGCATGCACATGGGCTCCTATGTGTGCTGTTATCCAATGTTTGGATGCTTGGGTGACTTGGCTCATGTGCCAACAGAGAGGACTCTGCATGCCCACTGTGGTACGCGTGTCATAGGTTCGCTACCATTGTCCTAGAGCATGTTTCTTCCACTAGTTAAAAATGTATGTCTTTTTTCCTTTTCAGTTCTATTACTAATAATGTTTTTCACAGTGAGAATGTGCTTTTGATTTGTCAGGTTGCATTACAGGAAGTGTCTTTATAGCAGAACACTTCAAACTCAGATGGTTTTATAACTTTCAGCATGGCACTGATGCAGAAGACATACAGTAGAGCCCTAAAGTTAATTGACAAGAATATGGCTTGGATCCAATAGAGCAAGTGAAAAAGCATCTGTAGTCATGCTACATTGTATGTTGACTCCAACCTACAATGACATCATGCACCTCACCATTCCCAAGAATCTTTTAATCCTCTACTCTGGCTTTTTGGGATATATAGCAGAATGCAGTGCAAAGCAGAACATGCTTGATCACAATTGTTAGGAACAAAGTTTTCTAACATTGTTTTTAAAACTTAAATTTATGTACTTGAATGCTTATGGTCTTGCTTGGACCATAGTGCATGACTTGTGATATAGAAACATAGCAAGTCAGAAGGAACCTTCTGGGCCATCTAGTCTGACCCCCAGCACAAGCTGGCTTTGCTCATATAATGTCCAACATGTGGTGTTCAGTCTTTCCTTGAACACCATCACTGATGGGACCCCCACAGCCTCTCATGGATGCCCATTACATATCTTAGGGGTCCTAACTGTCAAGAAGTACTTCCTGACATCTAACCTAAAACCTGGTTCCTTTAGCATTGCCCCTTGGATCTGTGACCTGTTCTCTCCCTTTCGCCACCACAGGGGATAACAGGTCACAACCCTCCACCATGCAACACCCCTGAACATATCTGAATGTTGCTATAAGAGCTCCTCAGAGTTTCCTCTTCTCCAGGCTGAAAAATCCCAGTTCTCTCAATCTCATCTCATATAGCACCCACCTCTCCCCCAATCTGGTTATTATCCTTGTGACCCTGCACTGAACTGATTCCAACCTTGCTATGTCCCTCTTGTAATGTGGAGAACTGGTCACAATATTCCTGTTGTTGATGCAGCAGAGTTGTGTAGAGCAGTACCAGCACCTCTCTTCATCTGGAAGCCATGTGTCTGGCCATATATCCAAGGGCAACCCTTTTAACTGCCATGTCAGACTGCTGGCTCATGTTTCGCCTGTTGTTGAGCAGCACCAACTGCGCCCGGCAGCCTACGCCGGAGGAGGGCCGCCTCCTCGCCGTGGAAGACCGCGCCGCGCCGGAGGGGAGCCGCTGCCTCGCCGCGTTAGACCGCGCCGCGCCGCCATCCACCGCCCACTTGGCTGCTCCGGGGCGGCTCAGGACTTCATGGCCTCCATGACGGCCATGGGGCTGTCTCAACATGTCACCGGCCCGACCCATGAACGTGGACACACTCTGGACCTGGTTTTCTCGACGGGGCAGGAAGAGGGTGGTCTGAGGGTGAGTAATTTATGCTTGACTCCCCTGTCATGGTCAGATCACTTCCTGGTGAGGTTTGTGCTCGAGAGCGACTTCTCCCTCTGTAAGGGTGCGGACCCGATTATGTGGGTCCGCCCCCGGAGCCGGATGGATCCGGAAGGATTCCTGAAGGCCCTGGGGGAGTTTCCGGCTGACAAGATGGGTGCTCCTGTCGAGGCTCTGGTCGAACTGTGGAATGGGGAGATGACCAGGGCTGTAGACACGATCGCTCCTAAGCATCCTCTCCCACCGGGCAGAGCCCGCTCTTCCCCTTGGTATACTCTTGAATTGAGCGCGATAAAGCAGGTTGGGAGACGACTAGAGCGTAGGTGGAGGAAATCACAGGATGAATCTGACTGAACACACTTAAGAGCCCACTATCGGGCCTATGCCGTGGCGGTGAGGGCGGCAAAACAGAGATTCTTTTCCACTTCCATTGCCTCCTCACAATGCCGTCTGGCGGAGCTCTTTCAAGTGGTGCAAGGCCTGGTTCGTCCAGGTCCAAAGGAAGACCTGATTCCACCCTCAAAGGCCCGCTGTGACGACTTTGCCAGGCATTTCAGGGAGAAAATCGCTCAGATTCGTCACGAGCTGGACACCACTATTGATTCAGAGGTTTCAAAGGAGACACCAACGCTGCCGTCTGGCCCAGATTTATTGGATGAATTTCAGTTACTGCGGCCCGATGACGTGGACAAGGTGCTTGGGCGAGTACGTCCAACCACTTGCCTTTTGGACCCTTGCCCGTCTTGGTTAATAAATGATTCCAAGCACGGGATTTGAACCTCGATCTTGGAAGTGGTTAACGCTTCTCTGAGGGAGGGTCGGGTGCCTGCCCCTTTAAAGGAGGCGGTAGTCCGACTGGTCCTGAAGAAGGCGTCACTGGATCCAGAGATGGCCACTAATTATAGACCAGTGGCCAACATCCCGTTTCTGGGCAAGGTGTTAGAGCAAGTGGTGGCGGGACAACTCCAAGCACTCTTGGATGAAACTGATTATCTGGACCCATTGCAGTCCGGCTTCAGACCCGGGTACGGTACTGAATCTGCCTTGGTCGCCCTGTACGATGACCTGTGCAGGGCGAAAGACAGGGGGAGTGCGTCTCTGTTGGTTCTTCTGGACCTCTCAGCGGCTTTCGATACCATCGACCATGGTATCCTTCTGGATAGGCTTGCGGGATTGGGGGTTGGAGGCACTGCTTTGCAGTGGTTCCGCTCCTATCTCAATGGCCGGTTCCAGAAGGTGGTGCTGGGGGACTATGGCTCTGCGCCATGGCAGCTATGCCATGGAGTACCGCAGGGGTCCATTTTGTCCCCTTTGCTGTTCAACATATACATGAAACCGCTGGGAGAGGTCATCAGGAGGTGTGGGCTGCGGAACCATCAGTACGCTGATGATACCCAGCTCTACCTCTCGTTTTCCACCAATCCAGGTGAGGCAGTGGCTGTGCTGAACCGGTGCCTGGCCAAGGTAATGGGCTGGATGAGGGCCAATAAACTGAAACTCAATCCAGACAAGACGGAGGTCCTGTTGGTTGGCGGATCGGGCTTTGGAGAGGGTGAATTGAACCTTGTCCTGAACGGGGTTGCACTCCCTCTCAGGGACAAGGTCCGCAGCTTGGGAGTGCTCTTCGACCCGGAGCTTTCACTGGAAGCTCAGGTGATAGCAGCGGCGAGGAGCGCTTTCCTCCAGCTTCGGCTGATTCATCAGCTGCGCCCCTATCTGGAGAACGACTGCCTTGCGACAGTGACACATGCGTTGGTGACTTCCCCTCTGGACTTCTGTAACGCGCTCTACGTGGGGCTACCCTTGAAGACGGTCCGGATACTTCAATTGATCCAAAACAGAGCTGCCAGGCTGCTGACGGGGACTGGATGTTATGTTCACATGACTCCAGTTCTCCGTCAGCTTCACTGGCTTCCCATTGAAGTCCGGGCCCAATTCAAGGTGTTGGTAATGACCTATAAAGCCCTAAACGGCTTGGGTCCTGGTTACCTGAAGGAGCGCTTACATCCTCATATGCCCAGCCGCCCCCTGAGATCGGCGGGAGAGGCCCTTCTCCGGGAGCCCTCCGTGGAAGAAGTTAGGAGGGTGGTTACTTGGAGGAGGGCTTTCTCAGCAGTGGCGCCTAAGTTATGGAATGCACTCCCCAGAGAGGTCCGCCTGGCGCCATCGTTATTTGTTTTTCGGCGCCAGGCGAAGACCTTTTTATTTAAGCAGTAATTTAAATGTTAATATTATTGAATTTTATTTGGCCAGGGCGGCTTGTTTTATATTGTATGTTTTATATTATATATTTGTATTTTACTGTATATATTTTAAAATGTTATTTTAATTTTTTGTTGTAAGCCGCCCCGAGGCTTCGGCGAATGGGGCGGCATAAAAATATTTTAATAAAATAAAATAAATAAATAAAAAGTACCGAGATCCCTTTCATAAGTGCTCCTGTTCTGCCACTTGTCCCCTATCCTGTACCTATGGCACTTATTCCCAATTCCCAAGTACAAGACTTTGCACTTATCTGTATTGAATGCCATCCTGTTTTCCCCTGCTCTCTTCCAAAATCTTTCCAGATTCTTTTGGATTTGGAATGCTTACTCCTCTGTTGAGGCCACCGCCCCCACTTTGGTGTTGTTTGTGAATTTGGTCAGCAGGCTGGTTGTTCCCTCCTCCAGGTAAAGGAGGTTGAACAGAAATAGCCCCAGAACTGAGTCCTAGGAGATTCTGCTTGGCACCAGCTGCCATCCTGATGATTTCCAACTGATAGTTACCTTCTGTTTGAAGCCTGTCAACCATGCTCTAATCCATTGGACAGTACATCAATCTATCCTGAAGCTCATCAATTTCTCAACCAGGTTATCATGTGGGACCTTGTCAAAGATCCTTTGGAAATTCAGGTAAACTATATCCACAGCATCCCCCCACCCCATCTAACCACCTTGAAACCTTGTCATAGAAGGTTTGTCTGGAAGGACCTATTTTTGCAGAAGCCTTGTTGTATGGCTGCCAACCTCTCTTTCCTATCCAGCGTTTCTAGAGATTTCCCTATTATAAACTTTTCCATTGTCTTTCCCAGAATTTAAGGCTAACTAGCCTGTAATTCCTCTATATTCTCTGCTAATCTTTTTGATCACTGACACCACCTGAAGCTCTCCTGTTTTCCATGAGGCCTCAAAAATGAAGGCCAATAGGTGTCAGAGTACCCATGCCAATTCCCAAAGTACCCTCAGGTGTAACCTGTCAAGGCCTGGTGACTTCATAACATCAAGGGCTCTGAGGAGCTTCTCAGCTTCTGGGGGGTGATCCTAATCTGTGCCCCCATCACCTCAACCTCATCTGGCCTCCCAGGCACATCTCCCACAACCTGCTTTGGGGAGAATAAAGTAGCAAAATAATCATTTAACATCTGTGCCTGTTCCCCTACATCAGTTACTAGATCTGTTCCTTCTCTTTTAAGCAATTCCAACACCTGTCTCCATTTCCTCTTATATTTACAAAAGAATTTAGTAACATTCAGCTCATAATCAGCTTTAAACTTGAGAAGAGTCCTTCTGCAATGAGCTGCCTCCTCGTCTGCCCTTTTGTCCACTTGTTCCAGTGTCCCTTTCCAGGGGAGGTCCCTCTTCCTTCTAATCCCTCATAGCACCTCTCTTCACATCTGCAACGGTGCCCTCTCATGCCTGCTCGGTTTGTTAATCAGTGGTATTATTAAGGCTTGCACCTGCAAGACCTCGCTGTTTAGTGCCATCCACCCCTCCTGAAGTTCCTTGCTTTCAAGTACCCTCTCCCAAGATACTTTTTCCAGCCCGGCCTTCAGTTGACCAAAGTTGGCCCTCACGAAGTCCCATGTCCTAGTACTTGACCTACCACTCATCCCTGACCTCCTGAACTTGAAGTATAGGATGGATTAGGCACTCCCATCCAGAGCTCCCCTGGTCTGCACATCGTCCACCAGATCCCCCCTGTGGGTCAAAACCAGGTCTAGGATGTTACCCCCCTTCACTGCTTCCTAGACCCTCTGGGTGAAAAACCCTCCCTCTATAGCTTCCAGGAAGTGATAGGACCTAGCTGCCACTGTCAAGTGCATCTCCCAACTAATATCAGGTTGAAATTTCCTATTATGACAGTGTCCCTCCCCTGGGAAATCCCTCCATTCTGGCCTATCAGAGCATCATCTGGGATCTCAAGTTGACCTGGTGGATGACATACCCCCACTGTTAGATACCTGCCCCCATCTACACCTGTCAATCTTACACAGATTTCCTTCACCTGGTTCCTTTCTACCCTGCTCCCTATCTCTTTGTGCCCTATCCCTTCCTTAACACCCAGTGCTACTGCGGCCCCCCATTTCTGACCTTCCTAAATAGAACATATCCCTCTATGTCAACATTCCAATCCTGTTTTTCATCCCACCAAGTTCCTGTGATCCCACCAGGTCATACCCACCTATTCCCAGGAGAGCCTCAGGTTCTTCCTGCTTGTTGCCCATGCTCCTAAACTTTGGTGTACATACATCTCAGCTCTCTCCGTCAAACCCCATTCCCTAGCTCCCCGCACCTCCTCCTTCCTCCTGTCCTCCCTGGCACTGCAGGAACCATCACTGCAGTTGCTGCACCATCTCCTGCAGTCCCTGCATCACCCTGCCTCTGAGGCTCCAATCCTGATCCCTCACCAGACTGCTCCTGATTGGTTTCTGCAGGTCCAGGTCCCACCCCCTTGGTTTAGTCTAAACCCTTCTGGACATGCTCGCTAGAGCATTCCCCAAGGCCCTTTTCCCCATCCCAGTGAGGTGCACCCCATTCCTTGACAGAACTCCCTTGCTGAGTACCACTTGCTATGGTAGAGGAACCTGAAGCATTCCCTCCAACACATCTCAGGACAAGTACTGCTGTTTTATTTTGAGCACTGAAATTGTTGTTGTTGCTAGTCGCAAAGTCGTGTCCGACCCATCACAACCCCATGGACAACATTCCTCCAGGCCTTCCTGTCCTCCACCATCCCCCAGAGACCATTTAAGCTCACACCAACTGCTTCAGTGACTCCATCTACCCACCTCATCCTCTGCTGTCCCCTTCTTCTTTTGCCATCTATTGTTCCCATCATTAGACTCTTCTCCAGGGAGTCCTTCCTTCTC
>NW_025335317.1:28648610-28658186 GCF_004798865.1 Varanus komodoensis
CCTCAGACAGCCATTTTGCTTCTTGCATTTCTTTTTCTTTGGGATGGTTTTAGTTGCTACCTCTTGTACAATGTTGTGAACCTCCGTCCATAGTTCTTCAGGCACTCTGTCTATCAGATCTAATTCCTTAAATCTATTTGTCACCTCTACTGTATATTCATCAGGGATATGATTTAGGTCATACCTGAGTGGCCTAGTGCTTTCCCCTACTTTCTTCAATTTAAGCCTGAATTTTGCAACGAGAAGCTCATGATCGGAGCCACAGTTGGCTCCTGGTCTACTTTTTACCGACTGTATAGAGCTTCTCCATCTTTGGCTGCAGAGCACATAGTCAATCTGATTTCTGTGTTGACTGTCTGGTGATGTCCATGTGTAGCGTCATCTCTTGCGTTGTTGGAAAAGAGTGTTTGCTATGACCATCCTCTTCTCTTGACAACATTCTACCAGCCTGTGCCTTGCTTCATTTTGTACTCCAAGGCCAAACTTGCCTGTTATTCCAGTTGGCTTCCTACTTTAGCATTTCAATCCCCCATGATGACAAGGACATCATTATTTGGTGTTAATTCTAGAAGGTGTTGTAGGACTTCATAGAACTTGTCAACTTCAGCCTCTTCAGCACCAGTGGTTGGGGCATAGACTTGGACTACTGTGATGTTGAATGGTTTGCCTTGGATTTGAACTGAGATCATTCTGACATTTTGGAGGTTGTATCCCACTACTGCTTTTCGTATTATTTTATTGACTATGAAGGCTACTCCATTTCTTCTGAGGGATTCTTGCCCACAGTAGTATACCTGATGGTCATCTGAATTAAATTCACCCATTCCTGTCCATTTTAGTTCACTGATTCCTAAGTTGTCGATGTTCAGTCTTGTCATTTCTTGTTTGACCACATCCAGCTTCCTTGATTCATGGATCTTACATTCCAGGTTCCTATGGAGTATAGATCTTTGCAGCATTGGACTCTCCTTTCACCACCAGATACATCGGCAACTGAGTGTCCTTCCGGCTTTGACCCAGTCGCTTCATTCTTTCTGGAGCTACTAGTACTAGCCCTCCGCTCTTCCCCAGTAACACATTGGATACCTTCCGACCTGAGGGGCTCATCTTCTGGCGTCATATCTTTTTGCCTTTTGGTACTGTCCATGGGGTTTTCATGGCAAGGGTACTGGAGTGCGTTGCCATTTCCTTCTCCAGTGGATCACGTTTTGTCAGAGCTCTCTGCTATGACCTGTCCATCTTGGGTGGCCCTGCACGGCATATCTCATAGCTTCATTGAGCTACACAAACCCCTTCGCCACGACAAGGTAGTGATCCATGAAGGAGTGAAACAGTCCAAAAAGGAAGGCTTTAAGTGTGTTAGCCTTCTTTCTGGATGGATAGACATTCTAGGCCAGGGATCCTCAAACTTTTTAAACAGGGGGCCAGTTGAAAGGCAGCGGCGGCAGCGGCTGGCATGGGCCGGTGAGCCAGCAGCTTGCTCGCTTGGAGATCTCCCAGAGTGCCCAAAATGATCTCCGAGTGAGCAAGCCGCTGCTTGCACAGCAGGCACAGGCTCGGGAAGTCCAAAATCTCTGAGGTGAGTCAGATAAATGGGCATGGAGGCCCAGATGTGGCCCGCAGGCTGTAGTTTGAGGGCCCATGCTCTAGGCTATGATACAAAGACTAATATGTGCACTTATGCAAAAGTGGAACTCACAGGTCACTCTGCTCTGTATTCTATCTCTGTCCTATTTCAAATATTGAAGATCAAAACATGTGTACCAAAGATAGTTGCACATCCTAAAGAACTGTTAACTGCAGATTGCATTGTAACTTTTGTCTAATTTACATTTCTTCAGAGATAATGTCATAAATGCATGTTAACTATCTGGAGCATAAAAAAGAGGCTATAAATGCTGTTTTGTGTTAGCTTGCCAGAATATGTTTGGGCCACAAGATGGGGATATGACAGCCATGAAGCAGCTTCTGTAACCAATGGCAAGGGCAGGGCAGGCACTTTTAAGCTGCAGTTCTATATCTACTTATGAGAAAATACGCTTTGTAGAACTCAATGGCAGTTACAGCTAAAAAACCTGGATAACATTAAGGGATGGACAACTTGTGGCACTCTGCCAGCATAGCCAGTAATGAGGGATTGTAAGAGTTGCCATGGCAAAGCATTGGATTGGCTTCAAGTTGCCCTGAACAGGGGCAAGAATTAATGACGTTTCTCATAATCATAAGTTTGGGCACAGATTTAGAACAAAGAGAGAACTTTCATAGTTCTGAAATTTGGAAATCTGAGAGTTAGAGTACTGGATTTTCTTGAACATATTGGCTGCCTCATCGATTGTCTCCCTCCTATCCCTCAACATCAAATTAAATGAAAAAATGAGTTGAAGGCAATATAAACTATAACAAATAGTAATACTAGTTCTACTGTGTCCAAGTGTTCTAGTCAGTTGGGATTTTTAAAATGTAAGATGCTTGGGTTGAACTCTTCATAAACATTACTCATTCCTCTTGTATGTCATTTCTTTTATATTTCATCAATACAACATCATGCATTTGAATTCTAATGGATTGAGTCTACAAATACTAGATTTATAGCATGACTAAAAACTATGAAAACTTTCTGGGATTTTTTCACCTCAGAAATGCCCATGTTCAAATTATAAAAATGTGTACTTTCGAGCATTTCTGTTTTTATTTTATTTTATTATTTATTTAAAACATTTCTATGCCACCCCATTCACAAAAAGCCTCAGGATGGCTAACAAAACAAATATCATTCGCACAATTAACCTTAAAAATTTTGGAGACATTTTGTCACAATATAAAACCCAATATAAAACCCAATAAATAATCAACTAACAATTGAAATAACTTTTAAATAAAAATTTCTTGGCCTAGCGCCGAAAAATAAATAACGACAGCACCAGGCGGACCTCTCTGGGGAGCGCATTCCATAGGTGGGGCGCCACCGCAGAGAAGGCCCTCCTCTGGGTACTCACCCTCCTAATATCTTTCACGGAGGGTTCCCGGAGGAGGGCCTCTGCCACCGATCTCAGGGGGCAGGAGGGCATATATGGATGCAAGCGCTCCTTTAGATAAATAAATTTTATAAATTACATCTAGGAATGACTGCAGGTATAGTGGGTAAGAGTGCAGGACTAGAACTTGGGAGATCTGGGTTTTAGACCCCACACAGCCATGGAGGTAATTGGGTAACTTCGGGCCAGTCTCAGCCAAACTTACCCCACAAGGTTGTTACTGTGAGGATAAGCAGCAAGAGGAGAGGAGCAGCAGAATTAGGTAAGCTGCCTTGAGTTCCTTGGAAGGAAAAAAAAGTGGGATATAAATATGATAAATTAAGCTGTGGTGTAATTATACTGAGGTTGCAATCCCATGCATACGTGTACAGAAGTCCCACTGAACCCAGTGGACCTTACTTCTGAGTACATATCATAGAATCATAGAAAAGTAGAGTTGGAAGGGGCCAGAAGACCACTCAGTCCAACTCCCTGTTCTGTGCAGGACCCCCAGTTAAACCATCTCTCTCAGATGGCTGTCCAGATATGTATACAACTGTGCTGCAACTCTCCAAACTTAGATTTTTACTATTGCAAAGACATATTGGTCAATGCAATCCCATGGATGCTTTCTCACAAGTAAATTCCACTGGCTCAATGGACATTACACTCAAAAGAGCACACAGAACTGCTGACTTAAGCATGATAGCACAGCAGTGGGATCAGGACAAGTAAAAGAAGGTTGGTGAAAGGAAGACCGTGGCCACTGATGAGGCAATCAGGATGTTTTTCCCAAGAGATGGTGAAGAATTTTATTCAGTTCTCATTTTGATATGAAATTACTAAACCTAGATTTCATGAATCCATATGCAAGCTAGATAGAGGTATCTGTTCTCAAAATTTGTCAGTTCTATTCCCCCATAATGCACAAAAATATACATATTAGTTAAAGCATGCACAAAAATGCATACAAAACTACACAATAGAATTATAAAAGGGGAAATTGTTTTACATTGCATATATTAGACAAAATGAGCAACAACATCATACATTAGGAGAAGTGCATCTGCCCTTTGGTTTGTTTGGGGAAATGCATATGCAAGTTACATACTGAAGTAGTAAAGGCTAGGAAAACAGGAAAGGGAGAGACAGTGAAATTGACAGATAAGTTCATACCTATTTTCCTCTTGACCTTTGCATGAATTCAAAATAAATGAATATTTCATCTGGTGTTGTGTTTGGGATAATTATAAAATAGTTTAATTGAATCATGTTCTTAAGTAAGGGTGCTTCTGAGTTGACAAAGGAAACAATCTCATGTTCAAGGGAGAATTGTTTCAATATCAATGAACAATGGACTTATGGAAACATAGTCATTGTATGTTAAGATAACCTGCTATAGCAGCAGGACTTAACTTGGATTCCAATTTAGTGGTACCATATGAATAGAACCTCACACCCAGTTATAATTATGGAACCAGTAATGTTCTTAAGAGATGCCTGAAAATGGTACCTGCAGTTTAACAATGCTTTGTTCCCAGAAATGAAACATCCTGAGACCATCCTGAGACTTTTTGTAATAGGACAGGATAGAAAAGCTTTAAATAAATAAGACTTGACAATCCACATTTGGCCAAGAATTTTACTTGTAGTTTTTCAGTAAAACTGGCAAAAATATATAAGAAAAGACTAAGTTTTGCTATAGCTCTGTATACAGTGATGTACTGCCAAGATTTTACACAATGCTTCCAAACAAAATGTTCTGCCTTAGGTTGAGATAAATCCTAGATGCCTACCATGTTCCGGTGGTGGTGATGGGGAGGAACTAATCATCTCTTTTCATTTTAAGGTGAAATGCATTGCCATAACAAAGGAAAGAGGCATCAGTGCTTGGAAGAGAAATATATCTGGAGAAAATGTTAATTTTCTGCACCTGAAATATATGAACAATGCTTTGCTCTAGTTATACTGCAAAGCTTGAAAATGGAATGGCACAATTGGTTGGTTGACAAAGATTTCTTTGAGGCAGTATGTTAAAAATGTCAACGCTGTATATAATTGGATGGTTGGTTGGTGTTCATGTTTTAAGATGTTATTTTTATTGTCCTTAATTGTACACTGCTGCAACCATTTTACAACATATTGGTATAAAATACTATAAATACATACTGTCAAGTTATGCCCACCTTTAATTTCCATATTATTGTTGGCGACTGACTGATGAAAACTTTAAAGTGGGCACATGAAAAGCCTCCTCAAACATTGGATTTTCTCACTCAATATCAGCATGGGCTCTGAAGCACCTCTGTGGAATTGAGAAGGTAAGACAGGCCAGTTTGGGGGAGTCCCCCAGCAGCTCAATACCCCATGTTAGGCACAATTAGGAAAGCAATAAAAAAATAAAACTGCCAATATCACACTCCCCTTATACGAATATATAGTATGACTACACATTGAATACTATGTACAATTCTGGCTGCCACATCTAAACATGATATTGTACAGCTGAAAAACTGCAGAAAAAGGAAGGGAAGGCAGAACAGAACTGCTTAGTATAGAAAAAAGGCAAATGTGGTAAGACATGTTAGAGGTGTACAAAACAGTGCATGGTGTGGAAGAAGTGAAGAGGGAGACATCTTCATTATTCTGTGATAATATCAGAAGCCATGGTCATCTCATGCAGCTAAATGGTAGAGGATTAGGAAGAGAGAAATGGAAATACTTCTTCACTCCACTGACAGTTGAAATTCACTCCAACAAGATGTAGTAGATGGTCACCATTTTGGATGGCTTTAGAAAGTGATTAAACAAATGCATGGAGGAGAAGGCTGTCAACAGCTATATATCCTGATGACTACGTGCCTCCTCCAGTATCAGAGGCAGCACGCCTATGTACACCCATTGCTGGGGATCACAACAAGGATATTGTTGTCACTTTCATATCCTGCATTTGTGTTTTCCACAGTGAGCTGGCTGGCCACTGTGTAAATCGGATGGTGTTGATCGAACATGGACATTTTCTCTGAACCGGCATGGCTCTTCTTAAGTTCTTATGTATTTCCCCTCTGGTAAGAATAATTTTCACTATCTTGGCACTAGTCACTTAGGGCCAAACACATAAGACATTAAATGTGCTTTTGCATTTAACAAGCAGATTTTTTTAATGTTCTGATTTTTGAGATTGGAGCTGGTGTAGAAGGGAAATTTAAGCCTCTCATTCCTTGCTTCGGTCCTGAAGGTAAGTGAGCAGCAGCTTTTTCTTACTTCTTTGAATGAATAGGGTAAGAGAACAATCATGGAGAACAGCAGTGATGGACGCTAGTTGGCAGTGAGTTCTTACAACAGGCTTGGGCAATCTGTCCACACTGGCTGAATTTCATATGGCCCTAACTCTAAAAGCCCTCTCTGGTCCTTCCCACTGCTCCCAACAGATGACAACTGAGGAAACTTGGTTCTGCGCATTAAAAAAAATACTCTGCACCTATGTTGGCTGCTGGTGGTGGTTATCTTGTTCGGTACTCAAGCACCCCTGGTGTGAATGTCACTACAATTTTTGGAGGATCCATTTTGTACTGCACAATTGAAATATTTTAGTAGATTTGAGACATTATGTCCTCAATGAATTCATGCAAGACTCATTTGTCTGCCATAAATTCATATTGTAGAGGATCTGAGGACAGATTTTAAGATGTGTACTCAGGTGAATTGTGTCAGCACTGTAGGCCTCCTCCAGCTTTTTGGGTTTTTTTAAGGGCAGGGTAGCACGATGCTGTGAAAGTTCAACACCAATGCCCCACATGTGACAGTACCCTCACATGCCATTCACATTATTGGGGTTCTGACTTATGTGGAAGCCTAAACATATGAAGCTGTATGCATACAGCATGAACACCAGGAAGACAGTGAGCTTATACATGATGTTGAAGATGGACTGCGTGGTACAGCTCACTCTGCCCTTGCATGTGGATATGAGTTAAATAACACCAAAATAGGTTTGTGGGTGAACTTAAGCTTTCTTAGAACACACTAAGAATGCATTGTAGGAGAATCTAGGTGAAAGATGGATATGCTGTTTAGTTGAATTGGCAGTCTTCTAACCGCAGAATCCCTGATAAACTTGAAATCCACAGAAACAATTTGACATCACTGATCTATACCTTAAGGATCCCCATGTTTTATTTTGTACCCAAAGTAATACAGCAATGAAGCAACAGCTCTTTTTCTCAGATTATGTTTTAATGCAAAATTACATTCTGATCAGCCTGAAGCAGTATCAGTACCAGAATCTCTCCCCTGCCTGCTTTTCAAGAATATATGGAGCATATATTTCTGAAGAATATATATGGAGAATATCGCTGTGGCACAATTGGGCAGCATACAGATGTTTTAAACAAACAAACAAACAAACAAACAAACGTTGGATAGTATCTAAAAAAGTACTTGGAAAATCCTTGCATGGTTCTATTCTTGCTCATTCCACAATAAAAAGATATGAATTTCCAGAGGCATTTCATCAAGTAGTCTTTGGCAAACAAAGGGAAAGGAGGGAGGACCACCTGTAAACATTTCTAAGAGTTCTCCAGCCACCTTTCCAACCTTCTTGGGAAACATAATTCTGTAACCCGCAGAAAATGTTTTTTAAAACATACCTGCTTAGTATATATTTGCTCAGAACCAAGTCTTATTGAGTTCAGTAAGAGTTACTCCCAGGTAAATATACACAGAACTACAATCTAAGCCTATTAAAATAAGACTATATTCAAGGATTGAAGGAGCCTGATTAGTTTAGCTAATGTTATTTGCTTTTAGCCTAACAAACGCCATTTGCTTTCTGTATAACTGCTTGCTTTGAAGAGGAAAAAGGGAAGGCAAAAGAATGTTGATAGGCAGTGAGTGAGACCCATTGCCCTCCCCGCTCCCACGCAAGCTCTGGCACACAGTGATCACGCTCCGCCTGGAGAAAATAAGAGGGCCTGCAGGAGGGCAAGCATGCAGTGGACATGCAGACCTCGCAAGGTGAATGGGTAAAGGGTCAGGCAGACCCTGACAGGGGATTGGGTGAGGGAACAATGGGGGCGAGATTAAGTGGAAAAAGAGAGGAAAAAAGCAGGAATTTGGGTGTTGTTGCTGCCTGACTGCATGTGGGAGCAGTCACCCGGTGCCTTTGCTCAGCTGAATAAAGGAAACGAAATGAATCTCCGCCTTGCTGAACCTTACTGGCATTTGGTTTAGGGGTCTGTAAGTCACCTGGCTAGCAGGGACACCAACAGGATAAGAAGAACTTCAACTCGTAACCTTTCAGATATAATAACACGCATAATCAAATGCAAAATTCTATCATGTGCTAGACCAAAGTCTATTTTTATGAGAAAATGTATGAGAATTTTTCATGAATTTAACATTCACAACTCCAATGCAAACAGGAATGCCATTCACAGGAGATTTTCACAATTTTGCAGATCTGTGTTCATGTTTTAACGTGCCCCTCTTCCAAAGCACGCTTTGTTCCACCCCTCATCTTTCCCCACACACAAATCTGCTTTACCAAACTCCTGGGGCTGTTTCTCTGTGGGGATTTTTTTTAAATTGGGGAAAATGTGAATTTTTTTAGCAACATGCATTTTTCCTAACTGGAAAATAATGCTCTCATTTGGGAACTTGAATAAGATGAACTAGACTTTGAAGGTGAATTTGGAAAGCTTGAGTTTGAACATCCCATTCCTAATATAAACAATATATTCTAATAAGGATTCCACATCTATTTGCTTTCTTAGATTATTATTGCAAGTTTCAGGACTCCTCCCCATTACTTTTTCATATATTTTCTTGTGTTTAATATCTTAATTACAGTTGCTCATACCAACTGAACATTTGATGGGAATCCTGAGAAGTTTTACTTACAATATTTATCTTCTACATTTTCAAACATTTCAAGGCATCTCATACAATATACATCAATAAAAATAGTGCATAACAAACAAAAAATGGCAAGCAACCATTCCCAGTCATAATTCAACAAAGCATAGCATAGATACATAGAAACATAGAACATAGAAACAGAGCGAGTCAGAAGGGGTCTCCCGGGCCATCTAGTCTGACCTCCGGCACCAGCCGGCTCCGCTCACGACATGCCCTCCATGTGGACGTCCAGCCTATCCTTGAACACCCGCACCAATGGGGCCTCAACGACCTCTTGTAGAAGCCCTTTCCACACCCTCGAGGTCCTGACTGTCAGGAAGTGCTTGGCCCCCTGAGCTTTGCTCCATTGGAGCGTGTCCTGCCTTCCTCTGCAGGGGAGAACAGGTCTCTACCCATCTCCATGTGACATCCCCTCACATACCTGTATGTCGCCAACATATCCCCTCTGAGTCTCCTCTTCTCCAGGCTGAACAGACCCAGCTCCCTCAGTCTCGCCACATGCCCCATCCCCTGCAAACCGGCCACCAACCTTGTGGCCCTACGATGCACTGACTCCAACCTGGCTATATCCTTTCTGTAATGAGGGGCCCACAACTGGAGTATTGTGCTCAGTTTTGGGCCCCTCATTACAGAAAGGATATAG
>NW_025335317.1:28658286-28875171 GCF_004798865.1 Varanus komodoensis
TCTAGCATCACTAGATCTCTCTCTATTATGAGCCTTTCCATTGTTTTTCCTACAATGGACGTAAGGCTATCCGGTCTATAATTCCCCATGTCCTTTCTACTACCCTTTGTGAAAATTGGGACCACTGATGCCACCCTCCAGTCCTCTGGAACGTCACCTGTTCTCCACGAGGCCTCAAAAATGGAGGCCAGCGGGCATGAGAGGACCCCTGCCAACTCTCTAAGTACTCTCAGGTGTAGCCCATCAGGGCCTGGCACCTTTGTAATGTCCAATGCCCTGAGGAGCCCCTCGACTTCAAGGGGGGTGACTCTAATCTGTGCCCCTAAGTCCCCAGCCTCATCTAATCTCCTATGAGGTTATCTATATCCCCCATCTCATCTATATCCCCCATCCTGCTTTGGGGAGAACACAGAGGCAAAATAGTCATTTAGCATCTGTGCCTGTTTCCTCATATCAGTCACTGGATCTCAGCATATACTATTTATTAACAACATTTTTTGATATCTGAATGCTTTTATTGCTTTTATAGACTTTCTCATTCTCAGCTATTTTCCCCTCCCTGGAAACCTGTTCCTATGATATAAGAAAATGTTCCCTTACCAACATTGTAACCACAAAGGAACCTCCAGTAAATTAGGGGGAATTTAAACAGATTTAACCAAATTTATGTAAATGGGCTTAAATTCATCTTTTTTCTGAACTGGCCCACAGAATCTGGCAATGCTTTTGAGGGCTGACATAGGTTTTATATTATTTCATATTATGTTAACTAGATTGTTAACATCAATGGCACAAAATCAAGTAAATTCAAGTAATCTAGAGTAATGTGCTTGCAAACTGGGATTGTGCTGAAATCAGTTTTGGGGGTAATCAAGCCTACATTTTAAAATTCAATCATATTTGACAGCATAAATTTACACAGTCAGGCCTGTCAAAAAGTTAGTTTTATATTAGTATCATTATGTAAATAAATGTGCAAAATCAGGCAGAAGTACCAATTATTATCTAAGATAATTTTTGGAGTGATTTCTCCAATTATTGCTTCCAATGCATACTGTAACAATTTATGCATTCCCATTGTAACAATAAATTTACAGTTGCACCACTTACCATTGGAGATAAATTCACCAAGGAGGTTGCATGACTGCCAGCATTGCACTTAAAATTCAAATGCTGGTCTGTCTTCCTGTTCCGAGTATCATGGTTCAGTAAGCTGTCTGGATCTGCAGATATTTTCTGGAAGGCAGTGCAAGTCATCCCCATGAAATTAGATGGCTTGATCATAAAGGCCTCCAGAGCAATATTAAGAGAAGCCTGTCAGAACAAATGCAGGGAACGGGTTTGTTGCTTAAATATTTTTAAGGCAATCCAATCCACAGTATTTATTTCCATATTCTGTAAAATAAAATGTGTGCGTATTCATCATGAACAGCATTCATGTGTGCTCATACATTAATATCACTTAGAAGACAGTGACACTACTTGCAACTCTATTTTAGTTTTAAAAATGTACAAGGGTCTAATTCTCTACATATTTTTTTTTTAGCAAGAACAAGGATGGCCTTAATGGGAATAATTATGCCTGATTCTTAAGAATAACTATCAAAAGTTTTTTGTTTATTTGTTTGTTTTAATAAGACTCAAACCCTTAAACTAAACTACCTTAAAATTAATGAGAACTGTGCAGGAATTAGCAAATTTCATGCCACAGTGCTATGGTAATAATTTGTTTCGTATTACTATGGCAACAAAAATATTGTCAGGGGGAAAAAATCATTCAAGTTTCTCTAGGATATCATTAGCCCAAGTGATGGTCTCTCTGAATCAGCCCATCTTCCTTAATGTCTTGTAGACTGGTGATTAACGGTGGTAGAGAAGATGCAGTGAAAGCACTGGTCAAAAACATTTTCAGATGTTTGATGCAATCATTTACAGCATCAAAAAAACATGCTCTTTTCATATTGAAAGAGAGACACTAATACAGTCTAAATGATTCAGTTCGCTAATTGCTTACTGGCCAGCCTCCAAAGTAAACAGCAGTTGTTTGGTATGTTATGAGGCTAAACTGGGAAGTCTACAGCTTAATTTACGCATTGACTTTACTCTGATTTGACTACAGAAAAGGAGAAAAATGAGGAAATGCTAGAGTAAGCATAGATCTGCAGAATTTCTTCTTAAAGAAGGTAGACAACCTTCTTAAATGAGGGCACAAAAAATTACCAGTGGCATTTGACATCTAAAATAATTAATTTTAGATGAGTAGATCATATGCACTCCTCCTGTCACATGGACATTCTGTACTGGAAAGGCATAAGGTACATTTTATGTATAAAATATACCAATGATTTTCTATTAAATGTCAAGAAAAATTTTAGAGTATTGCTAGGCATCTATTTTTCTCTATGGAAACTTAATAGCCAAAGGCTGTGGTTGTATAAAGGAAGAAAACAATTTATCAGCTTCAAACCAAGTACAAATAAAAAATAGAGAGAGAAAGAAAATCCCAGAACTGGCACCAGTAGACTAAATCACAAAGCAGAGGCCAAGAAATTGACAGAGCAGTAGCAACCTCAGCAGCAGGAACATCTGCTCTTGGCTGAAGATACTCAACAATCAGAACACAAAAGATGGAAGACCCATAAGGAGACAGGAGTGAACACAGAACTGATTTACAATCAGTGTTGTTCAGCAAAGCTGATTCATGTGGTTAAAGGACTCTTGAGCTTAGGCTTTAGAACCCAGTACCCTTAACCTCCAAAACACCCCCTGAAAATAAAATACAACTATCAGGTGCAAAGGAATTACAGATTGAGAGAATAAAGGTGATAGAACCATCTCTGTAGATTTTAGATTGCCCTAACAATGGTCATAGAACAGCCTACATCAGGGGAATTACCCACCAGGGTGGAGGTAGAAGGGCTATGCCTGGCCCTTCTTTCTTTTATACTGGACAACTAAGTATAGACTCCCAAAGAAGCTGTTTACAGCTTTAAAAGTCTCCACTGTTTTTGAGTAGACTCTGTGCTTATTGTTGAGCAAGACAGGGAAAAGAAAACTTGGAGAACGTCAGTGACTGCAGCATGTAATATGCATAACAGTCCAAAAGGTTTGTCTCCCATCTTCTCTAAGAGCTGCACAGTAAAAGTCTGAGCTCAGACCTAGGGCCTAAATATTCAGTCTCCTTGGCCAAAGGCGTAGCTACAGGCATTTACAACAAGGTCCCATCAAAACAAATGTAGTATGTGAGAACTAAATGAGCAACTTGTGGTCTAACTCTTTACCCTCCATCTCATGTATTTCAATATCTGCAAGTGCTACTGTTTACATCTGTGATGGGAGAAGTTTCTGATAGCAAAAAGGCTCTCCCTCTGCCCTGACCTTTCATGACTATTAGAAGAAAGGAGGAAACCTTCGTTCTGTAACAGAAGGTACAGCTTTTGTTTATTGCAGGCCAAACCAAATAGTCAGAGGTAAATGTCACACGTGTTCGTATCAGTAGCAATTCCTTCAAATGATATGTTATTTGATTTGCTTTTTGAATCTTGTGATTTTGAAGGAATACAACTCTCAGTCACATATAAATCATGTTCATATTAAAGTGACTCCTAACAGTGTAATCCTATGCATACCTATTCAGATGTCTACTCTGCTAAAATCAAGGGGTGAACTCCCAGATAACCATGCAGAGTATTTCAGAATATTTAATGTGCTTAGAATGTTTAGGACTGGATGCAGTTATGCCATGAACATACAGAATTAACTAAAACAGATCATGGATCAGGGTTCTTCTGGTATTGGGCATAGACTGTCAGTCCTGCCTTTACTACTATATGGGGGTATTCAGCTAAGGAGTCCTCCTATCTGCTTTTTAAGCACTGAACCAAAAACAAACAGCAACTTCCCACTGAAATAAACAGAGCATTTGAGAAGACTCAGTTATCCCACAGTTATGACCCTTGTTTGATTAATGTAACAAGGAAAAGGTAGGCTCCAATAATGCTATGAAGGTCAGGTCAGAAAAGAAAGGAGTACGAACTTTACAAACCATTAAGCATTATTATATCACTCATAAGACCTGACAACTAACATCATTCCATACACAGATCTGGTGTTACAAAATCAGGTGAGTTATAAAGCAACATAGTATGAGCCTCACATTTTCAAGCACTTTCCTTCCTGGTTCAATATTTCCCAAGTTAGAAAGCAGCAAATAAATCTCAAGAAGTACCTTTGAAATGACCTGTGTATTACTGGTCAGCTTTTGATTTGTAATGTGCTCCACGCATTGTACAATCCTAGTACAAGCTTTATCTTCCTTTTGTGCCATCCATAATATATGGTCATTTACCAGCATTATATTGCTAGCAATCTCAACTACAGCATCTGCAAGCTGGTTGGAGAAAGAAAACAAAAAGATATAATGCAATATATTTTACTGCTGCACAATCATAAAGAGCACAAATAGAAGCATCTGTATTTAACAGGTCTATTGAGCATTCAGGAATTACTACTTCTTACAGCATCAGCTTACATTCGGGTATTACAACCTTAAGACTAAATTGATTTCTTATGGATATGCCTTTTCCCTAGTCAGCGATTATAAAGTTCAAATTATTTCAAAGTTACATGAGCTCAAGCAAATGTTCTATTGAGATAAAACATACAGTATTATAAAGATTTTTTCCTGCCCACCTTCCCAAATGTAGATGCAATTCTATTTTTACAATGTCTCCTTAGAACATCAAGGGACTGTGGGGTCCAAGTAAACAGAAGTAGTACTTCCAAACTAAAAGAATATGCAGTTAATGTTTCTGTAAGAAACACATCTGATAGCAGTAGATACACATCAGCTGATAAGAGACTATGCAGCAGACACTTAAACTAGGTTTAAGTAGATAGTGATTAAGAAACATAGAAACAGAGTGAGTCAGAAGGGGTCTCCTGGGCCATCTAGTCTGACCCCCAGCTCCAGCCAGCTCCACTAATGTCATGCCTCCCATCTGAATGACTGGCCTATCCTTGAACACCCTCACTAATGGGGCTTCATCTACCTCCCATGGAAGCCCATTCCATACCTTAGGGGTCCCAACCGTCAGGAAGTACTTCCTGGCATCCACCCTAAATCCTTGAGATTTGCTCCATTGGAATGTGTCCTGCCCTCCATTGCAGAGGAAAAAAGGTCACCTGTACATTGCTAACAGTTCCCCTCTGAGTCTCCTCCCCTCAAGGCTGAAAAGACCCAGCTCCCTCAGTCTCCTTTTCATATGGTGCAAACCAGCCACCATCCTAGTGGGCCTTCACTGCACTGATGCCAACCTTGCTATATTCCTCTTGTAATGAGAACCAGAACTGAACACAATACTCCAGCTGCAGGTGCAGCAGAGTTGTATAGAGTGGCGTAATACCTCTCTCAATCTAGAAGCTACATTTCAGACTATGCATCCAAGGGTGGAGTTTGCCCTCTTGGCCACCCCATCGCACTGCTGGCTCATGTTTAGCCTGCAGTTGACCAGCATCCCAAGACCCTTTTCACAAGTGCTGTTTTCCAGCCACTTGTTCCCTAACCTGCATTTGTGATGCCCATTCCTATGCCTCAAGTGCAAGACCTTGGACTTATCTGCATTGAATGCCATCTTGTTATCCCTGCCCCACTTACGTACTCTGTCCAGATCCTTTTGGATCCAGAGTATCTGTTCCTCAGTTGTAGCCACCACCCCCATTTTAGTATCATCTGCAAATTTGACCAGCAGACTTCCCCCATCCCTCCTCCAGGTCATTGATGAAAAGATTGAACAGGATCGGTCCCAGAACAGAGCTCTGGGGGACCCCGCTCATCACCATCTGCTATCCTGATGATTCCCCACTAATAGTAACCTTCTGCTTTCAGTCCGTCAGCCATGCCCTCGGACAGTGTATCCGTCTATCCCAATCTATAAACAACTTTTGCTTTCAGTAAAAAAGCCCATTATTTATCCTGTTGATTGGTTTTTGATAATGATGAGCAAACCCAATGAGAAAGGAATTGCCTTGATTAATGCATTTGGGCATGATAATAACACTCCAGTCATGTTTCATGAATGTTTTAGCAAACTGTTTGATCATGGGGGTGTGATTTCAAGAAGAGCTTAAGTCCTCTCTTAGATAGGAATCATGAACCAAGATTCCTCTATAAGTCAAGAAATAGTGGACATTCGATACCCACTGCTGTCTTGACACAACTGAAAGCAGTCATTTCTGAAAGGGGGCAGGTCAGCATAGATCCCTTATATGAGTTCTGCTGAGCAGTCTTTGAAGAAATGCCTGCCTATAACTTTTATGCTTCCTTAATGTGTATATGAATAAGCTTGAGACCTTGTTTGGTTTCTGTCAAAGGTCTGCATAATGCTTAATGAGTGACATTTTGAAGGTAGAAAGAGAGAAAACCATTCTCAGTGGTGATGGGGGTCTGGAACAGGTAAATTCAATTGAGATAGGCTGGAGATTCTTGCTAGATGGAAAAGAGTGACTGGAAAATGAAAGATGAGGTATGGCAATGGGCAGAGGCAGTCAGAGTTAGTTTGTGGAGACAGAGGGAGAAGATCTGGCGACTTGTATGTAGTGTTCCAAAAGAGCTCTATGATAATGCTGAGGAAGAACTGAACTGCTTGAATATTAAGCTATTCTTTTTCTGTGAGATAACCTTATGTGGTTGCTGAAGATGGAGTAGAAAGGTATGGTCCTGTCATGCCAAGATGCTCTATAAGATCTTGCCCAAAGAAGGTCATACAAACAGGCAGTGCTGCTGGTGGTGATGGTGAGTGAGTGTGTGTATGTGTAATAAACAGACCAAGCAACCATAAACCCTGACAGGCAGAATACTAGGACCCTGGTTGTGATTGTATTTGTCAGGAGGCAGAGGTTAGGGAATTTGGCTGAGGTAAAATATGTCCTTAGAGTCTTGTAAGAGCAACAGTGTCTCTTGAATCCAAAATAATGGTTATTACATAACCATCTAAGAATATGTTCATATTAGAATACCCTATGTATAATATATCCCTTTAATAAATTACTTATAACATAGTTCAGCATATCTTTGGTGTTGGTGTCCATTTCATGTGTAAGCCTCTGATACCAGCTACTAGGAGGCCTTAAAGCATTAAAACAATTAGCGGCATTGGGGAAAAGTCAGCTCATGGAACTCTGAGTGTTAGTGGCAGAGTTTCTTGAGCCCAGGAATATAAGCAGTGTCCATAGATAAGAAACCATACTGGCAGGCAGTGCCCACTGAAGGAGTGGTTCCTGCATGGAAGAAGGAAGCAGTGAAGACAGAAAATCCCCATTGCCCCATTCTGGAAATGAGTGGAAACACTAAATCATCATTGCGGAAATGGTGAGGACCCCTAGCACAACATAATCAGTGGACGGGTTGTGCACTGCTAGCTACTGCTGGACACTGGCCTTTGTGTTTCAACATTAAGCAATCAGCTATCGGTTAGCCAAATGTTTTCTTACATCTCTGATTTCATCCATATATGCAGTTAGCTTTTCCAGCATATGAGCCAAGTAGATAATGTCCACCTTGTCTGCAAAGTTGGCAGCATCTCTTGTGTAGGATGAAAGCTGATGAGAAAATTCAAGTACATTGGTGGCATTGAGATGCATCTAAAAAAAAATTAAAATAACAGTTGCATATAACATTCATTTAAGGTCTAACTCTATTTGCTCTTTTAAATATATAAATCCAGTCTGCAAATGAGGAAAGTCATCTTGCAAACATTTAAGTAAAATAAAAACTTAACTGTATTTTATATAAGTTGCTGTGCAACAAGGCTATGCCCAGTTAATATTTCTCAATTATTTTTTTAATCAAAAAACCCATTTTGCCACTTTGGTAGTCCTAATTTTGATCCTGCTTCAGAAGCTTAGAAATTGTACAAATGTATTAAAAGGAAGGAAGGTACCACAAAATATGTTTGAATGGACATCATAAGCAATTTAAATTTACATAGTCAAAACTGGTATACTTGCAAAGATTGAATACTCCAGGGTATTTCAGATCCTCTCCTTTCTACACATCTTGAGATAACAAGAGGTAAGCTTGGGTTACTGTGCAATATGCTGATATGAGATATAAAATGCTTTTTCCGTGTATAATAATGGTGTCATTTTACCTGACTAAAGGCATGGAGGACTTGAGTTGCTTCTTGTGAATAAGGACATTCAGAATAGTTTTCTTCAGCCCACCGACCTGTACGGTTACACTTACGCCATGCTTTTGACTCTTCTGCTCCATTCAGAAAGGAAGCTGAATTGAGTGAAGGCTGAAGACATGGATGGTAAGCAGTAACTCCAGCCAGAGTTTTGGGCCATCTACAACCAAAATAAATAAATTCCATATAGTAAACTATATAAAGTAAACATGCAATCCTGTGCACAACTGCTAGGCCATATCTGCACCACAGATCAGATATCTGCCTTGAACAGAAAGCCATACGCGTATACTGATGGTCCATGCTACCTTGATATTATCAAAATGTGAGGATCTATGCGGAATATGCACACATCACCGATTAGTGATAAAGCGGTAGAATGAATGGAATTCGGAATCCTGAACCTCAAGGCAGGAAGTAGAGTTGCAGGCTGTAGGAGTGCAATCCTAAGGGACTGTCACAAGGTAGAAGTTGAGGTATAGGTAGAGGGTTTCGAGAACAGAGCCCTCCATCTACCCTGGGCAGAAGGAACAAGAGGCATTTTCACCTTGAGTTTCTACCTTTTAATATTTTTAGCTACAAAGCCAGCTTGGCCTGACTAGATAACCTAAATCATGGGGGACAGATAGCAGGGTGGAGGGGATCATCAATACAAGAAATCCATGGCCTTCTTTCAGCATGCTCTCCCACTATTCCAACCCCCTTTTCCTCCTCTCCAACCCTCTTCCAAGGGCACTGATATACAATTGTGGGGAAGAATCAGCATTCAGATTTCCTTCCCTGAAGTTATACTTGTGAAATCTAGACTATCTGTGATTCCTGGCATGCTCTCCCAATCTATAAGATTGCTGTCTTAATCAGTTTAGCCTAAGGTTGCAAGCACTGATCAGTTTATTAAGTAGAAAAACCAACTAAATCACTCTCCTAGCACCAGGAACAACAAATTCTGCACCACTGATCAACTGCACTTTGGCCCTTCCATGCCAGTATTCTTTATGCTAGATCATAACAACCTTCTCTATCGCTTTTCTCTTTACAAATCATATCTACTACATTATAGGCCTATGGAAAAGGCCTGTGTTGTATTCTAATTTTTGTACAGCACCTACAGTTTCTGTGGATAACAACAATGCTGCCAATAATAATATGAGTGTCTCTTTTACACTACAGTTTATTGCTGCCCACACTTTGGTTTATCATTTACGGCTAATCTGTAGTACAGTTTTCATTTAAAAAGAAAATATTATGGATGGCCTTTTCTTCTGACAATGAGTGGCAGTTTAAGTTCTCATATTTTCTTTCCTGTCTGGGAAAGCATATTTTATTAAAGATCTGGTACTAAAAAGGAAGGATAGGCTTGAACCCCTCTCCACGTGCAAAGGACAATGGCAATGAAAGAGGGGGTGGGAAGCCTACCATACTCTTCCTCCTTGTGTATTCACTCCCTAGATATCAGGATGCTTGGAAAATGATTGTGGCATTCAGAATTTCCAGAGCTTGTACAGGCTTTGGAAGGAGAAAAAAGATGTTTGTTGTATGACAGCAACTGTGACAGAATTGAAATTACTTGCTTGACCAACCTATTTATTTATTATAATACTGCTCCATTATACATTAGAAGAATCTTGAATGAATCACATTTTTTAAATTCTAACAAAACTACATCTGGGGGGAAATGGTCTTCATTCTTGATAGCCACTTAAACAACTCATTATGAAAATCTTTGAATGCAAAATTGATCACTGTCAGACATTTATGAAGAATTAAAAAAAATAGGAAACCACAGAGCATTTATTTTTGGCCTCGCTTCTAGAATGAAAGTCACTTTTAAGTGAATGATGACATTAATGCTATTTACTACAGGTCTAGAAAATGTTATTTCAAGTACTCCAGTGTACATTGCACTTTGTCTACAAGAAAAGATCAGTTGTATTCCTCAACAAAAAAGTACTAGAACACTGGAATATCAGGGCGATATTAAATTCTACAGAAGCACCAAAGTAAACTACATTGCATGATCATAAGTGATGTTCAGTATCAGGACAGAAGCTAATTTGGGGAATATTGGGTAATATTCAGGCTGGCACAAGTGCCAATACAAATTATGTGGTGCTAACACATGCAAACTCGAGCCCAAAACCAATGGGGTCAGCTCCTGTGTAGGTTAAAAAAATGCCGCTGGTGTTGCACTCAAGGTCGCTTATACTGCCACAACAAAATTCGTCTTAATGTTTCAGCCAGGTGGGATCTGTGTGTTTAATATTTGGGAATGCAAGGACACAAGACCTTTTTAAAAAATAGCTTATAATGAGAGAAAAAGCACAGCAATCACCTCATAATAGCTTTTGTTCAGTGAGGCTTGCATTACAAATTCTTACTGGAAGTTTTCAATTACAAATACCACCTGGACCTGTCAGCTCAAAGGAATCAACCCTTCCATTACATTTAATGCTTTCCTTTTCTTTTAAAATAAAGAGAGCTCTCTCTCTCTCTCTCTCTCTCTCAGTTTTACTTTTGTGGATGTAATAGCTTGCTTCTTACATATTTGCTGTACTATCAAAACCTTGAAGACTTTTTCATGATAAATTATTGGTATTCAGGCTGTATCCTAGAGAAGAAACCTTTCAAAAAAGCTTCAGATGTTAATGTTAACTTTAGTTCCAAAGATGTTCTCTAGAATTCTGAATTCATTACCTTGAAATGCCAAAGAAATCCATGGACTCAGCATGCTTTTGATGTAAGTTTCTGAAATAAATTTGTGCAGACTTTCTGAAAGATGATCAATAAAGACAGAAATGTGGATCCCACAGCTTTTTGATTTATAGAAAATGAAATGACAAAACACCTTTGGTGTTAGCTAAGCATTTATAATTCTTTTATTTATAAAGAAAAGGATGACATTTACTGGCAAGCAAATGAAGGGTTACTTAATGAAAACTGTTGTAGCAGTCGGTATAAGTGTATTTAATATATTTAAAAGTGACTCATCAAAGAGTCCCCCAAGTTGAGCTTTGCAGTGCTTAGTAGAATTGTAGACTGTCTGCAGGGACAATATCTCCTTCAGCTTAAAAAACAAAACAAAAAACCAAAGCGAGGAAGCTGCATCACATTCTGTGACCCTCACGCCGTTATTTACCATACTGCATGACTATGCTGAAATAATGCTTTGTGTTTAAAGGTGAAAACTACATTTGTGAGAATTCCAACAGGTTGCTACTGAGGTGGTTGAGGACAACTCCAAGGGCAAAAGGAAAGCCTTTTATATACAACTATTTTTAGATTATGCCTTAATTTGCATTTGTAATATGGTGCTGATTATGGTTTATACAGGTTCTGGAGAGGAGGCATTGGCATTCCCTTATAAGTCCAACTTAACTTTCTTTATTGGTATCCTCATAATATTATAAAAAGAGAGAAGAGAAGAGAAGAGAAGAGAAGAGAAGAGAAGAGAAGAGAAGAGAAGAGGAGCTCCAGGAATCTTTGCTATTTGCTTTATAATTGTATATGTTATACATATACAATTGCTTGAACCATAAAAATAAATACAGTAGCAAGAAATTTTCCTGATTCTTTGAATGTGATCCACAGAGTGTTGTGCCACTGTGAATTGCTATGGGCTAATTCACAGGATCAGTGCAATCCACTATGACTTAAAGGCATGGTAGGTTGTGGCATATGCCAGTGGCCATTTTCAATATTCATTCCCTGGTGGAAGGGGGGGATTTGCTATGACTTGCTATGTTGTCCAAACTGAGGCAGCTGTGGTTGTTTTAGGTTAAACAACCTTCAAATAAACTACCAACAACAGACCATGTGCAAACTCCAACAATCATAGAATCAAAGAATAGTAGAACTGGAAGGAGCAGGAAGGCCATTGGGCCCAACCCCCTGCTGTTGTAGGTCACCAGTTTACACCATACCACTCAATGTGTGTTAAAAGGAGCATACTGAGTCTGGACTGAGTTGTTCATTCAGAAAGGTTTGCCTGAAAGGATCAAGGATCTCTGACACATCTGCCAGGGACCAGATGCTATAGTCCTCGCACTCTACAGGCACCAAGCCCATCCTCTAGATAGATTAATGGGTTCTTGGTCCATCCTCTATCCAGACCACAGAAGAGATTACTATGGAATTAGAACACCATGCAACCTCTACGTGACTGCCTTCCTAAGATTCATTTGTGAATGTCAATTTATAAAATATCTAAACAACACACAGCCATTTAAAAATCACTTGTAGTTTTAAACCAATCTGGCTCTTTTGTTTGATTTAAAGGCAATGGAAATCCAAACCCTGTTTTAGGATTACAAAGCATATAATTTCCACTGAAATGTCTAAATCAGTTTTATTCCCTACAGCTTCCAGAGGCAGATACAGTGATACATTGTGCTGCCCTACCTGAGTGAAGCCATGTCCGTGGGATTCCCTGGTTATGGGCCTTACCATGATACAACCATACAGTATCTGTCTATTTGATTTCCCACTCTGTGTATGCTTGTGGGGGAGACTACTTGTAACTTGGACTACTCCCCCCTGGCTTCAGTGACAACTTCTGTGTTGTGTTTCCCAACAACTGGTGCATATAGGTAAACTGTTTCTGGCACTGGAGTGAGCATATAGTCTAAGTAAGTAGCAGACATCATTTGATCAATTGCCTGATTCCATAGGCAAGTTTTAGTTTTCCTAAGTTTCTCTGGTCTAAGCAAATATAAAGACATAGAAACAGAGCGAGTCAGAAGGGGCCTCCCGGGCCATCTAGTCTGACCTCCGGCACCAGCCGGCTCCACTCACGACATGCCCACCATGTGGACGTCCAGCCTATCCTTGATCTGTCTGCCATGGAATATCTGCTAGGCATTACATTTTCTTCTCCTGTATGTTTAGTAATGCTTTTGGCCATCCTTCTGGAAATCACAGAAACCTGTTAGCTATTTAACATGAGCAGGTATTATTTTTAGTTCAAATGTTGCCTTTTAATGAAATAGCATAACACTATAGGCTTCATGAACCATGAATATTTGTTAAACACACACACACACACACACACACACACACACACACACACAGAGAGAGATATGAATAAACGCCACTGGATAAAACCTAGGATCTGATGTGTGCCATCCTATGTTTGCTTAGACAGAAAAAAGTCCGACACATCCCAGCAGAACATTGAGAGTTTCAGAACGTTTTCTTTCTGTCTAAATGTGCACAGGATTGTACCCTTAGCAGCCTTGCAATACTCCAGAGGATTTGCTACTTGTTTTCCTTTGCACAAAAGATCCTTATGTAGCGTGACATGCTGGCTCAGAAAGTGGCTTCACCTCCATGAGTCAGGTTCTATATGGGCTATTCAGCTGCTCTTCAAAACCTCAAACCCAAACCTTCTTGTTACACAGTTCTTTAGGTATAGGTCATTGATTTGCTGTGTGTGTGTTTTCACTGATGCACTTCGTATTAGGAAAAACTCCATAAACCCATGAACTACCTCTTTCTAGGGAATGAAGGAGACAAGAATCTAAATGGATAAACGTATACACAATAACCTGGATGAAGGTACATGGGGTGGACCATGTAGCAACTTTGCACAAGTCCTGCAGTGGTATGCCAGCATGGAGAGCTGATGAGGTAGTGATGGCTCTGGTTGAGTGCTTCTTTGGGTTGATCGGCAGTTCTAATTGGCAAGCAGGTAAGAAAGCTTGATGGTTTTGACCATCCACTTGGACAAACGTTGTGGCCCTACAGGCATTCCTTTGTCATGTCTTGAGTATTTGATGAATAGTCATTTAGTCTTCCGGAATGACTCAGTCTGGGCTTGGTAGAAAGTGAGTGCCCTGCGGACATCCAGTGTGTGGAGTGATCTCTCAATCGGTGTTGATGGTGTTGGAAAATACACTGGTAGAACAAAGTGTTGGTTCAGGTGGAATGTTGTAGACACCTTTGGAAGAAAGATTGGGTCCATTCAGAGAACTACCTTTTCTTTATGGAAATTTAGATACGGAGGTCTGACTTGTAGGGCACATAACTCACTCACTCTTCTTGCAGAAGTTATAGCCACCAAGGAAGAAGTTTTCCAAGGCAATAATCTCAAGTCCATGCAAGCCAGAGGTTCCAATGGTGGTTTAGTCAGTGCCTGGAAAACTACAGAAAAACTCTATGTTAGAAGGATTGATCAGATCGGAGAGTGTAAATTTTGGAGTCCTTCTAAGAAGCAACATGTTAACTGATGTGAAAATACTGATGTTCCTTCTATTTGGCCTTTGTGGTGCGACATTGCTGCAAGGCATACTTTGATGGATGATGGTTTGAGTCCTGCTTGATGCAGGGAAAGGTGGAACTGGAGAAAATTTTCAATGGTTGCTGATGGAGCTGTAAAGTTGTTAGTGGTCATGAAGTGTGTGAAACATCTCCATTTGGAAGTGTACAACTGTTGAGTATTCGGCTGGAGGGCTGATTGGAGAATATATTGTATGTCTGGATACCTGGTTGATACCAGGTTTAGCGTATCAATCAGGCAGTTAGTTTCAGCACTGGGAGGTCTGGTTGTAAGATCCTGCCTAGCTATTGAGAGAAGAGGTTTGAGATCTTCAGAAGGTGAAGGTGCAGGTATCTCCTTTCTGAAACCATGCCTGATGTGGCCACCATGGAGTGATCAGTATGCAGGTCAATTTGTCATGTCTGATCTTTATCAAAGTCTTTGTTATTAATGGGATTGGAAGGAACACATAGAAGAAAGTGTTGTTCCATGGAATCATAAGCACATCTCCCAGAGAGCCCTCTCTTATCCCTGCTCTGGAGCAATACAAGTTGCAAATCTTGTTTGGTTGGGTAATGAAAAGATCTATTGTGGGAATTTCCCATCGGTTCAACAGTTGTTGGCAGATTCCCCGTTTGAGCTCCCACTTGTGAGTTGTAGACATGTGACAGCTCAAGGAATCCACTTCCATGTCCTCAATACTGGCCAGATGAACTGCCTGAATGTACATCCCGTGATCGCTGCACCAGTCCCATAGGTGAGGAACTGACTTCGTTCCTCCTTGCTTGTTCAGATCAAAGACAGTTGACATATTGTCTGTTGCTATTTGTATGGTCTTGCCCATCAGGAGGGTTTTGAAAGAACGAAGGGCCCTGAAAACTGCTAACACTTCCAGATGATATGTCTCATTCTTTCGTGCCCATGCCAAGTTCCTTGGGTTTAGTAGGAAGTGTAATGGGCTCCCCCTCCATTTAGAGATGTGTTGGTATAGAGCATGACAGTCAGGTCTGGTGGTCGGAACAGTATCCCCTGAGTTAAGTTGGAATCGACTAGCCACCAGCATAGAGTCTGTAGAATTGAGTGTGGAGGTCTGAGTAGTTGGAATGGAGAATCGTGTTTGGTATGGTGAGAGCGAATGAACCATAATTGTAATGGCCTCATTTGTAGTCTTGCATGGGAGATCAATTAATGTAGAAGCCTATGTCTGAGCATTTTATGGAACGAACCATGATTGTATTCTTGGCTTGTAGTTTTTGGATGGAGGTTGCCAACCTTTTCTTAAGTTTTTCTTATAGATAGGCTTGTACTTCCCTCAAATCCAAGTGGGCTCTGATGTATGTCAGCACCTGGGAAGAAGTGATGATTTTTCATCATTAATGCACAGTCCGAGCTGGCATAGCAAAGTGCAGGTGACAGTAACTGATTTTAGGAAGCCCTCTCTAGACAAAGAGACCAGCAGCCAATCATCTAGATAAAGATAAATTTGAACCACTTGGCGTCTTAGATGGACACAGATAGGTGACATGAATTTAGTAAATACCCACATTGCCATGGTGAGGCTGAATGGGAGCATGTTGAATTCATATGCTTCCATACTGACCAAAAACCTATGGGTAGACAGTATGCTTCTGTGGAAATAAGCATCTTTAAGTCAAAAGATGTGAACCAGTCCACCTCTTGTAGTAATGGTAGGATGTTTTGTAGTGTGGTCATCCTAAATTACTTGGTTTTGATAAAACGGTTCACTCCATGCAGGTCTAAGATGGGATGCAGACCTCCATCGTTCTTTGGTTTGGTGAAGTATCTCAAGTGCTGTCTCTCTCAGTGGTCTATCTTCCGGATTGCACCTTTGCATAGCAGTGTTGTAGAACCAGAGAGGGTGATGTTCGACAGACTTCTCCAAGAGGAGGCAGAGTTTCAAGCTCTATCTTTTATCCATGTTCTATAATGGATAGAATCCACTGGTCAGATGTGATGGATTCCCATAAGGGGAGATGATGTTTTGGTTGATCCCCAAATGGGAAAGGTGGTGTTATTGGAGGACTGATTCATACTGCCCATCAACATTGGTGCTTGGTATTGAGCCTTTAGGCTGGTACTGAGTTGTGTACGGTACAGCAGGATTGCATCGGTATGGCAGGATTGAAACGGTCTCTGGCTGAAGGACTGATGTCCAGTGAGGTAGCTCTGTTGTGCAGGATGGAAGGGGTGAGATTGGAACTATTGATTCCATGGCCACTTATGATTCCAATGTCCAGTAGGTCCCCATCCCATACATCTAGCTGTTAGTAGCACCTTATGCATGATATCTAACGTCTCATTGGTTTTGGAGTGGAAGGGCATGTTTTTCATCTTCTGCCATGTCTCCTGCAGTAGATTACTCACGCATAGCCAGGCATGACGTCTGAGAGCCACTGCACTGACGAGTGCCCTGGAATCACAGTCAACATTATATCTTGCTGTTGCAAGTTGTTTCTTGGACAATTGCATAGCTTCTCCAATGAAGACCCTTGCCAAAATCTTTTGTTGGTCTGGTAAAAATGCAGCAAGAGATTCTGTCTTCTTCCAAAGGAAGTATTGGTAATGAGCTATGGTAGCTTCATAATTTGAAATTTGTATTTGGTGAGACATCATCATAATCAATTTTCTACCCTTCTCAATCAGCCAGTGCAGTGTGCTCTCAATTCTGACAGCCCTGAGCAGATTTAATAACCACCTGATTCAGGTGTGGATGTCTTAAGAGAAAGGGAATATCCTGTACCTTGACCTTATACATGAATTTGAGGTGCCGAGATGTTGGATATGGATGGTCTGGTAATTCCCATGGTTCCGTCATTGCTTGCTGTAGTGTGGGAGTGAATGTTAGGGCCACTTGGACTCCATCCTAAGAACATCATCAATGTTGTCTTGTTCTGGGTCAGTGTGCTGTTGGATGTCAAGTGCTCAGTGAGTGCTCAGTGGTGCCTTTTTCAGCTGTAAGAGGGACAGCACACTGGGCAGTGGTAGCCTCCCTCATAGCAATAAGAACTCTGTTCCAGAGTTCCTTCTTCTGTCTGCTTTCACAATTTTTGTGTGCTTGCTTCATGAAAGCTTGACCGTGGACACACTTGTCCACACAATGCCCTTCTCCGAGACACAAAAGGCAGAGTAAATGCATGTCTGTAGATGGCATTTTCACTCCGCACTGTGAACACTTTCTAAAGGCAGAATGCCATGCCATTGAGAAAGAAATAAACAATAGTGGGGGGAGGGTTATATTTTTTGTGAGGGAAATGGAAGTGGGGGGTTTGGGAGGCAATGGGGAATTAAAGTGAATAAGGAGGTAGAGAAGGATCTAAGTAGCATAGAGACATTTTTTATAAAGATTTAAAAAGACTGAAGAAATTGAGGTATTTGTGAGGGAAATTGAAAGTAGTCTGAGAAAACCTGGTCTCCAGCTGGACTGGTGATAGGGCAGAGGCTCCACCTATTTATACAAGGGGGTGGGGGAGCAGAGTTCCTGCCAAAAACATTAATAAGCTGAGAATCTTCCTGAACAAGGCACAGTGCAGGCACAGCACCAATATGTGTGAATACACAGATGACCACTTGAGGAATGACAGTTATAGGTAAGCAACCTGCCTTTCCTAATCAGACAGGTACTTCAGACTGAGTAGTTAAACCAATGATAGCCAGGTCTACTGGCTTCTCTAGTAACCCAAACCTACTGAGTTTGAAAGCTTCAGTGTACACTTTGACCATGAGGATGCTACAGAGCAACAAAGATCAGATGAAGGGTTTCCTGAAACCCAATGCTGAAGAGCAGTACCCATATGCGTGATACACAGAGACCACAATGAAGAAAGGCAACCTACATGCATATTCAGTCTATGTAAGCTTACTACAGTTTTACACTCAGAAAGACAGACAGACAGACAGACAGACAGACAGACAGACAGACAGACAATGGTGTCTCTTAGATCACTGATTCATATCCAAGAGAAGAAAATCATACCTGAAATCTCCTTTATTGTTAATTATTCTTTCAGCAGAACAATAAAGTGCAGCTGTTTCTAGGACAACAATTTCCACCTGCTTAGAGATGCTTCCGTAGGAGTTGTTGACCATACATTTCCACATTCCTGTTGCATCAGTATCAATGCTGGACAAGATAAGTTCCCTGTAGTTAAAAGTTAGATAGTTAAAGGAAAGAGATAGGTAACTTGACTTAAAAGTAACGCTGAACACTGTATTGGGTAGACTTAAATGAGTTTCAGATTCTTCATGTAACTTTTTACTCATGCATATTAATTAGCAGTCTGCTCTGCACACCCAAATACTCAACATTGTATAACAATATTTGGCATTTTCACTAATTACCCCTCTGTCCACTGGCTGCTCAAAGCAGTATAAAAATACAAGCTAAAACAGAAGCTATGGCATTCCTTACAATAAAATCAGAGAAGAGGATTAAATGCCATTAAAAATGGGATGGAACAATATAATCTTCACTGTTCAATCAAAGTATAGTGAAGGAGGTTCTAGTCTAATGATATACAAAAAGGATGTTTTGAGTGAAGATCAAATTATTCTCTGTTAGAGACAGAACAGGGCCCTGCAATGCTAGACCAAGCATTTTACCACCTGAGGAGGAACAGTAGATGAAAACTCCATCCTCACATGCCAGGTACATTACTATTTAATTTGTTGTTACATTTTTATTGACAGAGGCTGGTGGTATTTTTTGCTTCTGGGGGAAACAAACATCCAGTCTTCGGAGTATCTGAGGCAGAAAAGATAAACAATGTCCAGCCTTGCAACTATCCAAGGCAGAAAATTCTACCAGTACCTACCCTATAAAATCAACAATTAAATATGCTACAAATATGCTTCCTTCCAAGGATACCCATCTTGCTGCTTGGGGCATCCAATTCATTTTACCTTATTTTAGGACTTGGCCTGGGGCCTCCAAGGATAATCTCAAAATTCAAGGAGTTTTATATGGGAAAAAGCAGTCTTCCAAATATCTTGGTCACAAACTGATATTTAAGAAGGTATGAGACTAATTCCCTTCATGGATCACTGCCTTGTCATGGCAAAGGGGCTTGAGTAGCTCAATGAAGCTATGAGCTATGCCGTGCAGGGCCACCCAAGATGGAAAGGTCATAGCAGAGAGCTCTGACAAAAGGTGATCCACTGGAGAAGGAAATGGCAACCCACTCCAGTATCCTTACCAAGAAAACCCCATGGACAGTACCAAAAGGCAAAAAGATATGACGCCAGAAGATGAGCCCCTCAGGTCGGAAGGTATCCAAAGTGTTACTGGGGAACAGCAAAGGGCTAGTACTAGTAGCGTCAGAAAGAATGAAGCGACTGGGTCAAAGCTGAAAGGACACTCAGTTGTGGGAGTATCTGGTGGTGAAAGGGAAGTCCGATGTTGTAAAGATCTATACTCCACAGGAACCTGGAAGAGGCAGAGGAACTAGAGATCAAATTGCCAACACGTGCTGGATCATGGAGAAAGCTAGGGAGTTCCAGAAAAACATCTACTTCTGCTTCATTGACTACACTAAAGCCTTTGATTGTGTGGATCACAACCAATTGTGGCAAGTTCTTAAAGAGATGGGAGTACCAGAACATCTTATTTGTCTCTTGGGAAACCTATATGCGGGTCAAGAAGCAACAGTGAGAACTGGACACGGAACCACTGATTGGTTCAAAATTGAGAAAGCAGTGTGGCAAGGCTGTATACTGTCACCCTGCCTATTTAGCTTATATGCAGAGCACATCGTAAGAAAGGCCAGGCTAGATGAATCACAAGTCAGAATCACAAGAAGAACTAAAGAACCTCTTGATGCAAGTGAAAGAGGAGAGCACAAAAGATGGCTTGAAAGTCAACATTAAGAAAACTAAGATCATGGCATCTGGTCTTATCACTTCCAGGCAAATGAATGGGGAAGAAATGGAGGTAGTGACAGATTTTATTTTCTTGGGCTCCAAGATCACCCCAGATGGGGACTGCAGCCAAGAAATTAAAAGACGCTTGCTCCTGGGGAGGAAAGCTATGGCAAATCCAGACAACATACTAAAAAGCAGAGACATCACGCTGCTGACAAAAGTGCATATAGTCAAGGCTATTGTTTTCCCAGTTGCAATGTATGGCTGTGAAAGTTGGACCATAAGGAAGGCTGAGTGCCGAAGGATTGAGGCCTTTGAATTGTGGTGCTGGAGGAGACTCCTGTGAGTCCCTTGGACTGCAAGGCGATCAAAGCAGTCAGTCTAAGAGGAGATCAACCCTGACTGCTCTTTAGAAGGCCAGATCCTGAAGATGAAACTCAAATACTTTGGCCACCTAATGAGAAGGAAGGACTCCATGGAGGAGAGCCTAATGCTGGGAACAATAGATGGCAAAAGAAGAAGGGGATGGCAGAGGATGAGGTGGCTAGATGGAGTCACTGAAGCTGGTGTGAACTTAGGTGGACTCCGGGGGATGGTGGGAGACAGGAAGACCTAGAGGAATGTTGTCCATGGGGCTGCAATGAGTCAGATGTGACTTCGCAACTAGCAACAACACCAACAACAATGTGACTAATGTAGAGGCTTCTGTGGTTGCAAGTATTAATTCACAATGTTAGAGATGCCTTCAGATTCTCACTGAGGATTTTGTTTAGTCCAGTTTTATTGTGAACAGAAGCACAGATCTGCCATGCAATTCCATTTAGAGAGAACAAAATCAGTGATGGCTACAAAGATTTGTGTTTTACACATGATGATTTTTATCTAAAGTTAGGACTAACCATTGAAAAAGGCATTGTTTTTACTCTTGGTTGTTAGTTGAACTTTGGTCCTATTTACATGAAAGTCACGACTAACTTATTTATTTAAAGTTTCTTGTATAATGTCTAATTATTGTAAAATTTCCAGATGATTAACAGAAAAAGACAAAAAATATATAGAATAAGATCATATTACAACCATAAAAAACTCCTTAGTGCCCATACTTGCTACAACTAATTAAAATATATTATTAATTTAAAAACTGGGAGAATAAAAAGGTTTTGGCTAAGCGCTGGGATGAATAAAGTGTTGGCACCAAGAACACGTCTCCGAGAAGTAAGTTTCATAATTGGGGCACTATCGCAGAGAAGTTTAAGAAGAGTGTGAGAGGAGCATGGAGCAGTAAAAGAGGGGGATGAGTGAGTGAGGAGTTTGGTTGGTGACTCTCTGTGTGTGCGTGTCAAGTATTACAAGGGTGTGAGAAATTGAAGCTGACAGAAACCAGAGTACAGAAGGTAAAGACTGAAACTGAGACAAATAGAATAAGGACTGGTCATGGTAAACTCAAGAGAGAAAGGACGATTTAAGAGTGAAGAGTGACTGAGAAGGGAAAGAGTGACATACCTCAGTCAGAAGATGTTGTTATACATTATTTTATTTACTAAGGAAATTACTTCCTGGACATCTTGAAACCAATATGCTTAATGTACAAATAAAGTTTTATTTTGTTTATTGTTAATTCAGAGTCATAGGCTGGTTGAATATAAGTTTCTCAACCTTGGGAGCATGTAGTCCAATGAAGGAGCCTTATACTTTGGGCACAATATTGAGAGGCAGGTTAATTAATAGGATTGGAATTAAATTCCTGATGGCAGCATCGCCTACTTACAGAAGGAAAAAGGGAGATATCAAGCAGTTAAAGGCACATCATATCCAAACAAATTATATGAATGTCCATGCGAAAATAGCCCTCTAAGCATTTTCATCTTTACTGATGTCTATCCCATTTTGCGGGATAATCCAGTGGCTTTCCACCACCAGTCCACAGAGGGCCACCGGTCCGTGGGAGATTTCCTGCTGGTCCATGGCAGGGCCACATCCCACTCACTACAGATGGAGCGAGGGCTGGCTGTGCTGCACCAGCTTTGCCTTGTTGGCATCGTGTTTGCAGGGGAAGTGCTGGTGCTTCCCAGGGGTGGCCAGGGAGGGGAGAGACACCTCAGTGGAAGCCACGCTGCACTGAGTCTGTTCTTCTGTTATTTTGTTGGCATTTTTTGTTGTTCAGTTTGTGTTTGTTTTGGAGAACTCTCTCTCTCTCTCTCTCTCTCTCTCTCTCTCTCTCTCTCTCTCTCTCTCTCTGTATAGTGTTTGAAAACGAATACACTTTTTGTTTCTGCTTTTTGTTTCTGCCTCAGCAGTCCAGGAGGTGGTTTTCCTGTTTCCACCAGTCCCCAGCTGTGGAAAGCATGAAAACCACTGGAATACTCTGTTAACAGAAATAATATTCTTGTTTGTTATCTTGTTTTCATGAAATGTAGGAAATGATTCATCAACAAATGTGAGGTAGCAATCCCTCCCCTCTTTTCCATCCCTAGTTTTCTATTGGACACAATGATGGTAAGCAATTCTATGCACTAGCCACTAACTGAGTGTTGAATGCATTTTAATTAGCTGTAGCCCTGAGATTACAATGGCCGTGTGAAGGGTTGGCGGGGCTTGCCATTTCCTACTACTTGGAAGCAAGCCAAGGGGGACACGCCATGGGGAGCAAAGAGACAGTGAAGCCAGCACCTGGGGAGGCAGGACCTTCAACAATGGGGCATTGGGTGTGTACAGCACATCTCTAAGCACCCAGGTGTGCAGATGCTTTCCCCAGGAAGAGAACACCTGGGGGAGAGGGCAGGGTGGCACAGTGGTGGCAAGATAAAGAGTGAGGAAAGGGAGCAGGAGCTGAACTGGGCATGGGACAGGAAAGGAGATTAACCCCTACAATCTGGGACAGAGGCAGAAGTCTAAGGATGGACACAGATCACCTTTCCCCCCCTAGGAAGAGGAGTGACTTTGAGGGAAAGGAACACTCTGTGGAGAGTCAGTGAATGGGAAAGGAATTGTCCTGCTGTGTGCATGCACCGGAAGGAGTCAGTTGTGAAGGGGATTGTCAACACAAAAGCCGAGGCTGTGCAGAAGCTGACTGCAGCCCCTGGAAGCATAGTTGGGTGGCAGGGAAGGTGCCACTCCTTACCCTAGCTGGGGCCCTCAGGAGCATGCGGGAAGTTAAAGAGATGGCCTCCACTTCAGCTAAGCCTCTGTAAGAAGCAGCCAGGTGGCCCTGCAGTCTCTATAACCAGCATAGCATTAAAGGCAATGCACTGCTGACTAAGACTGTTCATGGTGATGGAAGCAATGGAGCAGAGAGGGCTTGAGGTTCCCCTCCCCCTGACACAATCACAGCGCGAAAACTCCCGAGTGCACTTTTAGAATGTATTCATTCAATTAATTAATTTCTGCACCACCCAACAGCCAAAGCTCTCTGGGCAGTTCATAAAAAACATTAAAAACAATAAAAGATAAATTGTATATAAATATTAAAACATCATTAAAAGTTTACTATATAAAATTTATAATCACATATCAAACAGTTTTTATATTTACATAGATAAAATAACTTAAAAAAGAAAAAGAAAAAAGGAAAGGAAAAAAATATTCAGGCCTACAAGCAGTTAGCTACTTGAATGCACTTCAGTACAAGATGGTCTTTACAGAAAAGATAGTAAAACTGTTGCCAGATGGACATCAGTTGGAAGTTCATTCTAGACCTGGTGGGGGTGGGGGGCACCTCTGAAAAGGCCCTTCTCAAGTCTCCCTCAGAGGCCTCAGAACTTGACCATAATGCTCAGGAAGAAAAAGTTCAGGAGAGACATTCCACCAGTTATCATGATCCCAAGCCATGTAGGGCTTTATACTTTAAACAGCACCTTGAATTGGGCTCAGAAGAATATAGGCAGCAGTGCAAGTGGGCCAGAATTGATGTTATATTATCAGATCACCTGATCCCGGTTATAAATCTGGCTACCACATTTTGCAAAAGCAGCTGCTCCCATTCAGTTTTCAAGGGCACCCTTACATAGAAGACATTGCACTCCAAAACTCCAAATAACCTCACTTAGGCATTTCTGGGGAATCCTATACTGGAGAATCTAAGAAGCAGAGCTATATCCCCCAATTATCACGTTCTGGAGTCTACCATCCAAGTAGGAGCAGATGCAATGCAGTGCCCCTCACTTTCAGCTCAAACTGTCACCCCAGGATGCCATGTTCAATGGTATTGAAAGCTTCTGAGAGGTCCAGAAGAGACAAAAGGGTAGACTCCCCCTGTCTCCCTCCAGGCATCATACAGAGATCATCATACAGAGCAGCCAAAGCTGTTGCTGTGCAAAAACCATGCCTGAACACTGACTGAAATGGATCCAGATAATCAATCTTATCCAAGAGTGCCTGGAACTAGTTGGTCACCACCCACTCAAGAACCTTGCCCAGGAAGAGGATGTTTGACACCAGCTTAAAATTCTGGATCCAGGGAGGGTTTCTTCAGTTTGGTCTCACCACCACTTATTTCAAGTGGACAAGGACCACTCCTTTTTGTAAATAAGTATTATTCACTTCCCTGGCCCAGCCAGTAGTTCCCTCCCTACTGGTTTTTATTAGCCAGGAGGGTCAAGGATCTAGTACAGACATGGCTGCACAAACCTGTCCAAGTACCTTGTCAACATCCTCAAGTTGTACTAAATGGACTCCAGTTGTGGGTGCACCAGAGGTGTGTAAAGCAGTATCAACACCTTCCTAGATCTGGAAGCCATGCTTCTGGCTATACATCCAGGGGTGGCATTTGTGTTCTTAACCATCACGTCACACTGCTGAATCATGTTCAGTCTGCTGTTGACAAGCACCCCGAGATCCCTTTCACAAGTGTTGCTCTCCAGCCACTTGTCCCCCACCTGTACCTGTGACACCTATTCCTGTGTCTCAAGTGCAAGACTACACACTTGTCCACATTACATGCAATCCTGTTTCCCCTAACTTCAGGTATGGAAGCTGTTACAGTTTTTATGGTAGGCAGTAGATATATCCCAAATGTACATGAGGGGGTGATATGTACATGAGGAGGTGGGCCAAGACCTGTTTTCCCCTGCAGAGGAGGATAGGACATGTTCCAGTGGAGCAAAGCTCAGGGGATCAAGGTTCAGTTGGATGCCAGGAAGTATTTCTTCACAGTTAAGGTATGGAATGGGCTTCCATGGTAGGTTGCTAAAGTCCCATTGGTGAGTGTGTTCAAGGATAGGCCAGTCATTCAGATGGGAGGCATGTTATGAGCAGAGCTGGCTAGAGCCAGGGGTCAGACTAAATTGCCTTGGAGCCCCCTTCTGACTCTCTGTTTCTATGTTTGTTTTTTGTTTTTTTATGTTTCTATGGTTCTATGTATTAGTTTAATTTAAATAACAATGGGCTAAATGAAGATGCAAACTTGCTGATGGAATTTTGACATATAAATAGTTTTTCATGCTGTAGACTTGTCAGCCAGATGAACAGAAGATTGGACAATAATGTCAAGAAAAAGTATACAGCAAAGTGGACTGCTGTAAAGATTGAAGAAGGTGGCTGGTGAAACAGATTCTAGATATTTTAGATGACAGCACTGCCATTCAAGCTACGTTGAACCATTAGGGCAGTCAGCACCTTCCATAAAAGTAATATTGGTGACCTTTATAATCTCTTAAACTACTGGTTACTCTCACTCTTTCAGACTGGTGTGCACTTTTTTGGAGCTTCCTGTTTTTCACACATTCCCATATTTTAGGAGTTCTTTAAGGCCAGGATACAAAGGGGAGTAGAAAATAAAGGGGAAGGTTTTAGCTGAACTCCTCTTTGTTATGCTGTCTTTCTAGCTTACAATAATTTCTACCTGTAGCATCTGTACTTGAACTAGGCCTTCACTAGCTGGGCCAGGATGCACTGATAATCAACAGTTTTTTCTCCCCCTTTTGTCCTAGCATTCAAAGCTAGTGCTTGCATTGGGAAGAAATCCCCCATTGGAGCCTCTCCAGCAAAAAGCATAAATGCAAAGATGTATTCAATGCTAATGCAAATGCCCTAAGAACTTGCCCAAATTAATTACCTAAATACGTGAGTACATTACTTAAGAACTCTCTCAAATCAATAGATGGGAGAAAAATATCTGCCAGTGGGGTGGAGAACAAGTGGAAACTTTTTTTCTGCATCCTCTGTTTATGAGCCTCAGGGTCATATGGAAATGCTCCCTTGGTGGTTAAGGCCCCCTGCTCTGACATGGAGTATGTGCAACTTCCAAACCTATATGAACTCTTTTGGGATTTTGTTATATTAAATGATATAAATAAACAAGCTTTGGTCAAATTAAATGACTAAGAAACATCAACATGGATCCTTAAGCAGTTTTAAAAAGTTAGGTTGTATTATTAATACTTGCACTAGAAATAGAAAAGCCCAGAGTTCTCCAATATCCCTGGTTAAATTTGACATTCAACCTCACTTAGCTGCTAATGAGCCTCCACAGGATAAGATAAATAACTGTAGTAAGAATAGGTTATTACACAGTGTAAAGGACCACACATATTCACTGATGTAAGGATAACCTGGCAGTGCAAATTATTAATTAATTTGCAATCTTCAAGGTATTTTACGGGAGGTGGTTACTCTGGAAAAAACTATTTTCTTATTTACCTTCTGGGCATGACAAATGATGAATAGATTGTATTCTTCCTAGAAATGCAATAGCTTCTTGAATTAAGCACAGAAACACATTTCTTTAAAGACAAAACTTTTCCCACCCAGCCATTATAAAATTCTAACTTCAGATTCTGTGCATATGAATTATTTGTAATTCTTCATATGAATTCATGGATTATCTTTTAACTTGCAGATACATAGAAACATAGAAACAGAGCAAGTCAGAAGGGGTCTCCTGGACCATCTAGTATGACCCCTGGCTCCAGCCGGCTCCACTCATGACATGTCCACCGTGTGCAGATACATACTTTCCAAAGCACCAATCCAGCTTCTATTGCTTTCAATTGTATTTAACCTTGGTACAGACCACATCCTCATTTCCCTTGCTTCCATTTTAAGGCTTCTTCAGGAAGGCACTAGGATTCCTTCTCTCCTCAAGTGAATCTTATAGCAGTAACTCAACAGCTGCTTTTCTCTAAGTTCATTACCCAATGTTTGTTTGTTTATCTTTTAAAAATTGATACCATTTCTGTTTAGTCAATGACTGTCGGGATGATTTACAATATATTAAAAACTGAAAAACATAACAATCACTACTATACACATTTAAATGATCACAAAGTAAAACCAATAAAAATCAAAATTAGAAGAAAATCTAAAAGCAAATTATAATCTAGTAGTAATTATTATAAAATTAATGAAATCAAAGCAGATTAAACAAATAAATAACCCTGGTGTCATATCAAATAAATAAGCTAAAATATTAAATTTTAACAATTAAAATATTGTGAAAATAAAAAGGACTAGGTCTGGCACTGAAAGGTCCATAGTGTGGCACCAGGCACACCTCTCTAGAGAGCTGGTTCCATAATCAAGGTGCCATGGCTGAAAAGGCCCTTCTCTGAGTAGTCACCCTCTTTATGTCCTTTACAGCAGGCTTTCAAAGAAAGACCTCTGCTGATGACCTTAGGGTCCAGGCAGGTGTATACAGAAGATGTTCCATTAGACATCCAGGTCCTAAACCATTTAGGGCCTTAGAAGTTATTGTAAGTGTGTAAAAGCGGGCTTGGAATTCAATTAGCAACCAGTAAAGGTGATATAACACTGGAGTAATATGCTCATGGCTTGGTGAGCTGCTGTATTCTGCACCAATTGTAATTTCTGGACTGTTTTTAAGGGCAGACATATGTAGAGCACATTGCAATAGTGCAAGTGAGAGGTTATCAGGGCATGAATCACTGTTAGGTTTTGCCTGTCTAGATAGACCTGAAGTTGGAAAATCAGCTGAAGCTGAGGAAAGGTGCTCCTGGCCACAGAGCTCACCTGGTGTTCCAAGGTCAGCTCCAGGTCAAGAAGCAACCCCAAACTTCAAATCCTTTCCTTTAGAGAGAGTACAGGCCTGTCCAGAACAGGGCAGAGTCATCCAAACAGACAAGGGACCCACCTACCAAGAAGACCACTATCTTGTCTGGATTAAGTCCAAATTATTAGCCCTCATCCAGTCCATCACCTTGCTCAGACACTGGTTCAGCACCGAGACAGTCTCACCTGGATCAGATGAAAAAGAGAGATAGCGCCAAGTATCATCAGCATACTGATGAAACACCAACCCAAAACTCTGGATGATCTCTCCCAGTAGATGTGGATGTGGAAACACATAAGGCAAAGTATGGATCCCTGTGGCACTCCATGGTACAAAAACCATTGCACCAACCCATACTTCTCCATCACCACCTGCTTGAAATGGCCAGTCAGCTAGGAGTGGAACCACAGCAAAGTGGTGTTTCCCACTCCCAACCTGGCCAGCATTCCAGAAGGATACCATTGCTGATTATATTGAAAGCTGCTGAAAGGTCTAGGACAGGGGTCGGCAACCTTTGACACTCAAAGAGCCATTTGGACCCGTTTCCCACACAAAACACCAGGAGCCACAAAACCCTTTTGACATCTAAAATGAAGATAACACTGCATATATCGTTTTGTACCTTAATGCTATGTATATCTTCATTATGATTTAGCTGCAGCTCTTGTTCAGCCACTAAAAACTGTTATTTTTAATCTTACATTATAAACTAGTAGGACTCCTTTCATATATTTTGAATAGGAGAACAGCTTCCTGAAGAGTCAAAGTCAGTGCTAAAGGGCTCCATGCATTAAACAGCAAATCCCATAAGTTCGTCAACAGTAAAAGCAAATGAATCTACCCAAGTATCATTAAACATTTGGTTTTCTTCAGAAACTTTTCTTTTCTTCGATTTATCCAAGTGCTGTGCTGGCACGGGCCATGGATCGACCGGCGGCGGCCGCGCCGCTGTGCCGGCTGCAGATTGGCTGGCGGCTGTGACGTGAGCAACGGAGCTGCAGCAGAGGCATTCAAGAGCCACATTCACCTTGTCTTTCTCCTGGCAAAGGTCATCACACAGGGCAACCAAGGCTGTTTCCATGCCAAATCCAGGCCTAAAGCCAGACTGAAATGGATTAAGCTGGCCAGTTTCCTCCAAGGGTACCTGGACCTGCTGCACCACTGCTTGCTCAAGTACCTTGCCCAAGAAGGTGATGCTGGCCACAGGTCTATAGTTGTTGACATTCTCTGGATCCAGGGAATCCTTCTTCAGGAGAGGGCTGATCACCTCCTCCTTTAAAGGGGTTGGGACCAGGACTTCCTTTGGAGAGGCATTTATAATCTCCTGGATCCAAGCATTCACCCGCTTCTTGGCCTGGATGATCAGCATGAAGGGCAAGAATCAGGCAGACAAGTGGTCGAGCAAACATCTCCAAGTATCTTATCCACATTCTCAGGCTTCAACAATTGAAACTCATTCAGTAGAATAGAATTAGATGGTGCACTGGACACCTCTGCTGGACACATGGACTACATTAAATGTGGAGCAATTTTATCCTCAAACTGTTGAACAAACTCATCACAGTGGGCCACCGAGCATTCTAGTTGTTCTTCTTTTGGGGCAGTTTGAAATAAGCCCTGAACCATTCAGAACAGTTCTGCTGGGCAGCACTCTGAGGGCATAATGCTGGTGGAATAGAAATTTCTCCTTGACACTTTCACCACCATAGAAAAAGCTTGATAATGAGCTCTAAGCCATTTTTGGTCAGATTCATCCTGTGTTTTCCTCCAACTGTGTTCTACCTGGTTACCCACCTGCTTCATTGCCTGCAATTCAGTCGACTATCAAGGGGCCAAGCAGACTGTGCAGAGGGACAGAGGGCATTTAGGGGTGATCATGTCAACTGCCCAGGACACTTTTGTATTCCATAGTGTGTCCTGGGCTTTGACAGGAATGCCAACCATATCAGCCAGAATATCCCCCAGGGCCCTCTGAAAATCATCTGGATCCATTAGACTCTGGGGACAGACCAATCTAATGGGTCCTCCACCCTTCCAGAGGGGAGAAATGGTTGCCAATCTAAATTTCACCAGGAAGTTATCTGACCATGAAAAAGCAGTTTTCTTACACCCTCCACCTTCAGATCATTATTCGTGTGTCCAGTCCAAACGACAAGGTCAAGAGTGTGGGCTTTTTCATGTGTAGGGTCAGTGATATATTGAGACATGGTTGTCATGGCAGCCATGAAGTCCTGAGCTGCACCAGAAAAGGTAGCCTCAGTGTGGATGCTGACGTTCCCCAGAACCAACCATCTGGAAGTCCTCAGCACTAGGTCCAAGATCACCTCCATGAGCTCAGGCAAGGAGTCTGCTGTATAATAAGGTGCAGTAAGGTGGGTGGTACACTAGGAAGACTTCTACTCTGTCTCGATGGCCCAGAGCTAGCTGTAAACACTCAAAGCCTGTCTCTGAGTGGATGGGAAGCCTAGTGAAAGGCAAAGTACTTGTAGATGACAGCAACACCCCTCCCTGAGCTGTGAAAGAATTTTATTACCAAACTCACTCACCCAGGTATCAATAGTGCAAGCCAGGTTAACCCCCTCATCCATTATCAAATCAGATATTAAAGGGATTTTGTTTTGGACTGACATGGCATTTAAAGGCAGCACCACCAGGTCTGAGGGTAGGCTGATACGGTCACCTGGCACTGTCCAGCTGAGGGAGGAGCCAGAAGAGGGGAAATTGAGGAGTTTTGAGATAGACCAATGCACTGTCCAATGGATTAGGGCATGGCTGACTGACCGAAAGCAGAGGGTTACTATTAGTGGGGAATCATCAGGATGGCAGCCAGTGACAAGCAGGGTCCCCCAGGGCTCTGTCATCAATGACATGGAAGAAAGGGTGACCAGTCTGCTGCTCAAATTTGCAGACGATACTAAAACGGGGGCAGTGGCCACAACTAAGGAGCAGGTACTCTGGATCCAGAAGGATGAGGACAGACTATGAAGTGGGCAGAGGACAACGGGATGGCATTCAATGTGGATAAGTGCAAGGTCCCATCGTTGAGGAGTCAGAGGAAATCTTAAGGAGCGAGATTTGTCACTCAAAGCCCCACTGCAAGAAGAACTTATGTTGTCAGCCTTTCTACACCAGTGACGGTTGTGTCATTGTCCTCAGGAAAACCATCTTGGGAAATATCCTATTTGGCACTACCACTGACATAAACTATGCTGGGCTACTGTAAGTGACCCCAGCACAACCTTAGCAGCATTTGCTCACATGGAGTTCCCTAATGTTCCAAGAAACACTATTGACATTGTACTATTTCCAAGTGATGCCAAATAGGATACTGCCCATTAATACAAAGCTGTCTGATTTCAATATGCATCCTATTACACACACCTAATCATAATACGGAAGGTTTCCTTACTTCATTTTTTCTTGCGCCAATACAATGCATGCATTTTCTTTGCCAAAACAATGTATGCAGCTGTGTTTAACTATAACAGCAGACTTTTTAGAAGCTGTACCACAATGTACATTGGAAATTAATTCAGGAAAGTCATTTGAATATTCTAGTGTAGCCTACAGCACTGGTCATAGCCAAATGCAGAAGCTCAATATAGAGCAATTCGTTTTAAATAACAAATCTGGAGCAAAGCATGTTCATTTAGAATACATTTTCATCACTACAACTATGTGGAACTAATTAATGAATCAGAACTTGCCCTTGTATTGCAGAGCTATGTCTTCATTGTCTAGCAATAGTATCTTTAAAATGATTTTGCATGCTGACAATCATTTAAATGTCAGAAATAAAAGTAACTAAGAAATAAGAGGTCAAAGCAATGTATTCAATTTTTCATTCATTCCTTGAGAATCTGACCTAATTTCCTGTATGAATCTGAAAGACTCCCTCTCAGTTCTGGCAAAGAAAGGGAAACAAATTACTGGAACATGAAGACTGTTTATCTTCCTCCTGTTTTAATGTGCTCATCTGCAGAGAGAGAGAGAAAGGATTCTTTGCACAATATAGGGGGAAAGCCTGCATTGCCTATATCTAGTCCAAGTCACCATCCATTATTAATGTGAACCAAGATTTCCCAAAATAAGTGGTGGTCCCCAGAGCACACAGTTGCACAAAACGAGGCTCAAAGGTTAAAAAATGGAAAAGCAAGAAAGGATGTGCAAATCAGGCTATACAAACTCATCTCAAACTGGCCAGCTTAATTCATTTGACAGTGGCATCCTGTACACAGTGCGCTCATTATGTGGGAGAACTTTTGTTTCACAGGCTGACACTTGATGTGATGCTTACAATTTACTTATTTGTTTAATGTTTTTATAGACTTTTCTACCAGTACATGCTCTCAGAATGGTTTACAATTATTTAAACCAATGTAACCCATATTATTTACGTATATAAAATCCATACCCATAATAATCACAAAAGTACAAGGAAAATAACTGACAATTAGACAAGTAAATGAAGTAATAATAGATAACATGTTAAATCAGAGGAACCAACCAACATCTTGATAAAAACCAATATGAAATCAGAACATCAATTCAACAATTAAAATTTCAAAACGGGTAGTAGAGGGGACATGGGGAATTACAGACCAGTTAGCCTTATGTCCATTGTAGGAAAAACAATGGAAAGACTCATAATAACAAGAGATCTAGTGATGCTAGATAGGGAAGGGAGGCTGGTGGCCACACAACATGCCTTCCGCAATAACAGGTCCTGCCAGACAAACCTTGTGGAATTCTATGACAAGGTTTCAAGGTGGCTAGATGGAGGGGATGCAGTGGATGTGGTATACCTGGATTTCAGTAAGGCCTTTGACAAAGTGCCTCATGATATCCTGGTTGAGAAATTGAGGAGTAGACCAATGCACTGTCCGATGGATTAGGGCATGGTTGACTGACTGTAAGCAGAGGGTAACCATTCGTAGAGAATCACCAGTATGGAGGCCAGTGACAAGTGGGCTACCCCAGGCCTCTGTCCTGGGACTGATCCTGTTTAATCTTTTCATAAATGACATAGCAGAAGGGGTGAACTGTCGGCTGATCAAATTCACAGATGATACTAAAACAGGGGCAGTGACCACAACTGAGGAGCTGGTACTCTAGATCCAGAAGGATCTGGACAGACTATGGAAGTGGGCAGGAGATAACAGGATGGCATTCACTGTGGATAAGTGCAAGGTCTTGCACTTGGGGCATAGGAATAGCTGTCATAAGTACAGGTTAGGGGACAAGTGGCTGGAGAGCAGCACTTGTGAAAGGGATCTCAGGGTACTGGTTGACTGCAGGCTAAACATGAGTCAGCAGTGTGATGCGGTGGTCAAGAGGGCAAACGCCACCCTTGGTTGCATAGCCAGAAGTGTGGCTTCTAGATCAAGATAAGTATGACTACCACTCTATATGACTCTGGTGCGCCCGCAACTGGAGTATCATGTTCAGTCCTGGGCCCCTCATTACATGAAGGATATAGCCAGGTTAGAATCAGTGCACCGTAGGCCCTCAAGGATGGTGGCCAGATTGCAGGGAAAGCCGTTTGAGGTGAGACTGAGGGAACTGGGTCTTTTCAGCCTGGGGAAAAGGAGACTCAGAGGGGATCTGTTGGTGACATGCAGGTATGTGAGGGGGTGCCACACGGAGGTGAGTAGAGACCTGTTCTTCCCTGCAGAGGAGGGCAGGATGCGCTGCAATGGAGCCAAGCTCAAGGAATCAAGGTTCAGTTTGGTTGCCAGGAAGTACTTCCTGACAGTTAGGACCCTGAGGGTATAGAATGGGCTTCCATGGCTTCCATTTTGTTGCTCCTGATATTCTTTGCAAGTTTCAGCTCATAATCAGCCTTAGCCTTGAGAAGAATCCTTCTGCAATGAGCTTCCTCCTCTCGGTGTGCCCTCTTGTCTACTTGCCCCAGTGCCCATTTCCTACAGGGGTTCCTCTTATGTCTAATCCCTCTTACCACCTCCTTTTGCATCCATGGCGGTGCTCTCCTTTGCTTCCCTGCCTTGCTAAATAGCAGTATCATCGAGGCTTGTGCCTCCATGACCTCCCTTTTTAGTGCCATCCACCCCTCCTGAACTCCCTTAACTTCTAGTACCCACTCCCAGGAGACTTTCCCCAGTCTGGACTTCAACTGACCAAAGGTGTTCCTTGTGAAGTCCCAGCTTCTAATACTCGACCTGCCACTCATCCCCATTCCCCTGATCTCAAAGCAAAAGATGAAGTGATCACTCACATACAGAGCTCCCCTAATCAGTATCTCATCTATCGGGTCTTTCCTGATGGTCAAAACCAAGCTGAGGATATCCCCCCTCCCCCTGTCACCTCCCAGTCCTTCTGCATGAAAAACCCTCCATCTATAGCATCTAGGAAATGACGTTACCTGGCCATCACCACTGAATGAGTCTCCCAACTAATATCTGGGAGATTGAAAGCTCCCATAATTACCATGTCCCTCCCACAAGATATCCTTAGAATCTGGTCTGTCAGGGCATCGTCCAAGTTCTCGAGTGAATTTGGTGGGTGATAGCATACATCCAATTTGAGGTCCCCCCTCACCAAGACCCTTTAGTTTTATGCAGACAGCCTCTATCAGATCCACATCTGCGCCACTCTCTATCTCATTGCATCTTATCCCTTTTCTGACATATAATGCTATGTCTCTTTCCCTTCCTGTTCTTTCCAAATAGGACATACCCCTCTACGTTTATGTTCTAGTCCTGCCTTTCATTCCACCATGTTTCCATGATCCCCTCCAGGTTATACCCTCCTATTCCCAGGAGAGCCTCAAGCTCTTCCTGCTTGTTTCCCATGCCCCTAGCATTAGTATGCATGCATCTCAGCTCCTTCCCATTTGGGTCCCCCAACCTCCTCCTTTCCTTCTTCCCCGGTACCAGAAACTTCTTCATAGAAATCACACCAGCCCCTACATTACCTCCAACTCCCTAGCCCTGAAACCTTGATCCTCTCCCCTCACTTGTCCAATCAGGACAGGTTACTGGGGGCCCTGAACCCCCCCCCCCAGTTCAAAACCTTCCAGATGAAGCTCACTAGAGCATTTCTGAAGATGTTCTACCTCTGAGGTAGGGGTAGACAGAAAAGGTATCTAGATATTTTGGACTTCAACTCCCTGAAAGCCTGCCTATTGACCATGCTGGCAAGGACTCCTGAACACTGAAGTCTGAAACATCTGGAGGGCTACTTTCTCCCCTGGATTCAGAGGCATCCACTTTCATCATTGGCTTGACATTTACCCATTGTGTGGCAGATTCTTGGATATACAGCTACTGTTTAGCAGCTGTGGTTTATCAGAGCTATGTTAAATGCATGCACTGTGCATATTTTTATTTCCTGGATGACACTATGGATGAAACTCCTCTCCACTACAATACATAGAAGAAGAGAGAATGGGGCGTTCTCTGCAACACAGTGCCTTGAAAACAATGCTGGTTGAGAAGGAAAGCTCAGAGCATGAATAGGGTGTTGCTGTGCTATAGGTTTTGGGACAGAGTAAAATACTGATTCTGTGAATAGCTCAAGGAGATTTCCTCTTACCTGCTCCTTGAAGGCCATATGGCCAGTGAGGAAAACAACAAGCTATGTCTGGCACACCCAAAACCACAGGACTTGGGCAGGAGCAATATGAGCAAACGTGCCTTAGGAAAATGCTAAGGACACGATGGTAACAGAGTCTGCAGTGAAGGGAGTAATTGAGTTAGCTAATAAGCTGAAAGTTTTGGAATATGCAGATCCTGCTTTGCAAATGTTGATAAATGTAACTTGTGGAACCCCAAATGATTTACATTTGTCTTCTTAATACTGAGTCTGTGTACAAAAGAAGCTCCTAAATGGAATCAGAAGCCTACCTATTTATCTATCCATGGAATGGTTTTCCTTGAAGTATGAACACTCAATAGACTCTTAAATGAAGCTCTCTAATAGCAAGAAGAAACCAAACCAAGCCAATTCTTACTGTGGTCTCCTGAAAGTTATTGTATATACAGCACATGGTTAACAACTCCAATTTATTAGTGCTATGTTGAATGCAAGTCCAGTACATGTTTTGTTTCTTTCGATGACATTTTGGATCTAACTACCCTTCCACTACAATGGATAGTAAAGGTCATGGTGCAACTCAATATGCTATTTCTATGTTGTTCCTGCCTGATCTAATCAGTATACGTTCATTCATTAGGAATAGGTAGTTCTTAAGTCTGTTTTACCTATTTCAGATGCAACATGTTGGATGTTTTATATTGCTCCCTGAGTTGCTTGCAACATAGACTGGGATCCTCTCCCCTCTACCAACCACTGAAGATTTCTCTTTTTGACCATCATGCTGAGGCACTGCTGCATACATCAGCAATGTAAATGATAAGGGCTGTCAGCCACATGTGAAACATCCCCACCTTCTGCACCCAATTTTTGTGCCTTATACCTTTTGTGCCTTATTTGCTGAAACTGCCTCAGTAGAATCCCCATTCTTTAAATCCTGACAGTTCTAAGTGCACTTTGTGGAGTTGGCAAGATTGCCTAGAGGGAATTGCTGCATGCATTGTAACATTTCCTTCCCACCTCCCCAGTGGCCCAAACTGCAAGGGCCATCTTGAAGACTTCTACAACAGAAAAGCAGACTATGCATTTTAAAACTTAAAAGTGTTTATTCATTTATTTGAAATACCTCTTAGTCATCTTTCTTGGGGATGTAAAAAACTAGATATTATTTTTAATAATATTTATATGCAAGCCTTTCTTGGCCCATTCTAGAGCAATGTGCATAATTTGATAATGGCCAACCCAGGAGGATTTTGAGTCCAAATCAGTCTTCTGAACAGAATGAAATGAGTCTAAAAAAGCTGCTTCCTCGAAGAGTATCTGGAGCTGAGCCATCAGCATCCTCGCAGGCACCTTAGCCAAGGGGGGTATTTCCTGCTGAACAACAGTAAAGGTCAGCTACTGTTTTTAGAAGTAGATAACACCACCTCTTGAAGAACAGCAGATCCAACTAACACTGCAGACCCGCCCAGTCAGTCCTTTGCCCCAGTTTGCTCAAACCAGCCAAAATGGACAGGCGTCTTGAGGGCATGTGATAACTACCAAGTCACCACCATCATCATGGTTGTTGTGGAGGTGAGCAATTTCATCTTCAAAGGACCTTGAAAACTGATCACAAACCCACTTATCTAGACCTTAATCCTGTTCAACAGAGTACATGTCACCAATCCTTGTATCATAGCAGATTCTCAGACAGACCTCTCAAGTCAAATGCAGCTTCATTCATACCTGTAGACAAATTACTGCCTCTTGCCATTGCTTGAATGGTGGCATGCTGGATTCTTATTAATGACATGAACAAAATATGGGGAGGCATGCTAGAAAATAATTGACATTCAGTTATTTTGCCTAAACTGTTCCCACCTCTTCAGGTTACTTCACAACCCTGCCCCCCTCCGCACACAAGAGATGTACTTTAAGCCATCATATTTAACCTAACAATCCAGCTCATGACATCCATTGTAGGTCTCAAAGCACAACAACACTATGACAATAACACGTCTAGCAAATTTAAGAAAAAATACTCCAAAGGTTTGCTAAGTAAAATAGATCCAAAACAAGGTACAAAAACTTCTAATGTCCTTAAGATAAACCTTGATTATTTGATTGTGTGCCTCTGGGAACAGCTAGAAAAAGGCAACCAACAGATTTCACCACATTAATTTTCGAATTATTCTTTGATGCATCATTGTAATACAGACTCTCATTTGGCAACCTTGGCTGAAACTTACTTTTGCCCATGTTGTACCTGGATGCTAAATTACATTGCATTCACTAAGGTGTTGTACCTGACTCCCCAGGATCCTGACATAATAGAGATACCTATCAGCTTTCTCAGGGCATTCAGGATAGGCATGACTCCTCTAGGCTCCAGATAGGCATGGCACGGCCAAACACTAGAATAATCAGCTGTCTCAGGGTATGCATGATAGGCTTAGCTCTCCTAAGCTCGAGCCCATTCAAATGACTAGTAACTGCCTCAGAGAATTCCCCTGGTAAGTGGAAAGAGCTTACCTACAATGTAATGGACAAAGATTGCTTAGAAGGTGTAAATTAAAAGATAAAACTTACTGCTAACCAAATCTGCTTCTGTATATCGCTTGCTCAACTGCTTATGTGATTCTGTAACTCCCCATTGTCACCATTCTCATTCTTGTCAAAAACTAATTGTATTGTTCCCCATTTGCCGAAAGCGGATTGTGAAGGTATAAAGATCTCCTTCCAACTCTGTTCAAGCACCGCATTCCTCTATGAATGTGGTCCCTGCTGCAGGAATAAATCTCCTCTTTACTTTACCACCCGGTCTCTGGCCTCGTCTGTAACACCGCGGGTACAACATAAGGGCCAAACCTGTATCATTTAGTTCCAATATTATAGTACTGTATGATGTGGTGTATGATGTTGGAATAAGATTTTATTGCCAGCGCTAGAACACATGGAGACTGAGGGAAGGCAGGACACACTGGCAACCCTCCTAAAATATAATTGTGTTAAATGTGCCAATTAAGTAGCCTGCAGAATGGAGAGAAACAAGAGGTCATCCCTGCCAGTTCCAGATACTCCATCATTTCTAGAGGCCGAGGTAGTAAGGAGTTCAGATTAGACAGCTTTATGTTTTCTGCTATTGCTGATTTTATTCTGTGTTATACTGTATGGTGGTTTCTCTGATTTTAATTCTTTACTGCAAACTGCTCATAGAACTTGCTTATGTATAAATATTGATTGGTCATTCTACTCAGACTAGTAGCAGCTTAGGCAGATGGCTTTTCAGCTGATTTACACAGGATCCCATTAGCTGATGCCAGAGCCTTCTGTATGAAAATCACATGCCCTAAATAGATCTAAAGCCCCTCCCCCAATTTAGTACACAACAATTATAGGTCAGCATATGTCCCTGTCAAAAACAAAAACAAAAAACCAATGAGCCCCATCAAAAGCTCTGTTTTAAAAGGAAGTCTCAGTTTTGACAGCTGTCAAAACTTTCTGCTCCCATAAACTGGGGGGCTTTTTCAATTTCCCAAACTCCTAAAGACTTGGAGAAAAAAGGGAAGGCACAGAGAACAGTAGTTCCTTCTCAAAAAACTAAAGCATCTCTTTAAAGTGGGTGAACTACTCACCACCAGTGTGCATGGGTTCCTGAAGGCCTAAGACCCAGAAGAAAATGAAGAAAGAAAAAGCATGATGGGACTGACCAGACTGAGCAAACTGAGAGGCTGGGAGTGGCCGGAGAATGGAACGTAACAGATAAGATCAGCCCACGCTGTGCCGTCCAGAGAGAGAATGGAATGTGAGGAGAGAGTGCGAGAGTTCAAGAGAAGGACCAGCACGTTCTGTGTGTGTCTGCTCAGAGGAGTTCACTGTTCGATCCAGCTGGACTAAGCTGATGGCGTCAACCTTAAGGTATAAAATGCCAGGGCTTTCCAGCTCCCGTGTGTGCCAGAACAGCGCTGCAACTGGTCACCCACAGTCCCGATGGATCACCGAGAGGGTCTATTGGCTGTATGAGTGTTGCATGGATGCGAGTGTGAATGAGGCTTCTTGATATTGCTGATGATGATTGCTGTACTTGTACTCTTATACTTCTGTATTCTTCATAGAATAAATGTTACATGCATAGTGTTTAAAACCAGATCTGGCATTCAGTCTCTCTTTGATAAAAGCTTTCCTTGGAAACCCGATCGTCTCCTCCTTACTGAACCAAGGACCACTTTATTAGGGTCACACCCTCACAGCTTTGTTCCTCATTTGATAGGTCACCATTTGAAAAATGTCCAATGATATCAAAGCAACAGATTAATGTATTTGTAGCCTTGATTTGCCAATGTCCATGGATGGTGCTTCTCGTGCTTTGACAGAAGATGCCATCCAGTGCATTAATGAGGTAAGGCTGCAAATTAGAAATAATTTGAAGAACTCCAAACTATTGACACAAAGCAAGCAGACAAAGCAGTTAACTAAAAGTGGCACAAATCCTGGCCACAAACCAGTGACAACTGGTTCTACATGCCACTTTTTCCACACAAATGCATAGGGAAATTAACTCAGAGCTGGTGTTTTTAAACCTGTGATTTATCTTCAGATAAAGCAAGCTAAATTCTTAACCATTTCAGTCTGTCATTTGCAATAGGTCACTTCAAAAAATATCACAGCCTCACGTTGGTTTACTTGCTTGTATCCACACTGAAGCTAACTTACCTGGTCCTAGGAGGCCCTGGCCAATTGAAAGCTTGGTTAAAAAGAGTAAGGCAGCTATTTTGGAACCTGATTTTGAGAGCCACAAAAAGGAATCCAATTTAATAATAAAGGAAGTTATTTAATTTATTAATGTTATAATTTTACTGCCATAGTGTGGGGAAATATGTTTGTGTGATTTTCTGCTTCAGCAATCAAAATAACTCGGTTGGCCTAGGCACTATGTATCTTGACATGGGGGCAGATGGGTAGACCTTGCTGCTCTACCTAAAGTGAGAAAATATAGTGGGTTGGACCTCTAAGGCATCACTTGTAGGAAAAATGGGAGAAGAACTGTTTTAAATCAGGGAAGTACTACCAAGCTCTCCGAGGAACAGTTGGCATCGATGACACAGGGATGTGTCCACTGACATCACTGCTTCACCTCCACCCATTTTGACTTTCTCTGGGCCAGCCCAGCGGCACACACCTAAATCTGGATTTAATCTATTCTATATGCACTCTGGAGAGATGCCTGTCACTATCTCTATTGAAGAATAGTCATTCATCAATTCATCTATAATTTATATTTATTTATATTTGAGAACTTTCTCCGAAAAGACCACATTTTATAGGGAAAGGAAGGTAACACAGTGTTATATATTTATATATTGTCCCTCTGTTAAACTATTATCAATATTTCCTATGACCAGCATAATATCATTAAAAATTTATATAGATCATAGGTGCCAATATACCTATTGGTGCAGTCCCCATATATATATATATATAGTACTGTTGTCAGTACACACAATGTGTAACTACTTCATACATTATGCAGAGGTCAAGGCCTTGTATTTCCTCTATAGCCTACTCATGTACATAATTTGCAAAGACAATAGTCTGCTTGAGAGGACATAGTATTTATGAGCTCAGGGACTTTGCCTCATCTCAGCTTCTGGAAGTATGTTTACTGCATATATTAGATAAACAAAATAGTTTCAAACCTTATAGAAAATACTTGATTGATTAATGGTTGAATTATGCAATTTCAATAACTTTAGGAAATTAGTTCCTTATTATATGCATACTTTCATATGTAGCTATAAAAAACTATGTGAGAATAACTTTAAAAGTTCAGCTTAATTAAATTACTGTTATTATTGGCCAAATACTGAAAATGTGAGCTAGGAACAAATTGAAAACATATTCTTGAGTATCCATATGGAAACAATTGCTGCCAAGAAAAATGTCATGCAGCAGAGCATGGCTTTATAAATTAGTTTCATTAACACAGTTAAAAATATTTGAGTCAAGCCTTTCATCCTATATCTTATGAAAGTTAGTAGTGTGTGTCATGTTTTATCGTTAAAAAAATAAAATTAATACAACTGGAATGTTTATAAAAGATAATTGCACTGAATTGAAAAAGTATGTCCTGAACAATCAGCATATATGGGCACATTTAGGAATTCTCTTAAAATATTCAGTAGGTAGCTTTGGAAACTCTAAGCATTATGCCTGCATTAAAACGTCACTTCAGAAAGACTGCTATGTGTATCATTAAACAGTGATTACTGAATGCTGCTGTAGTTTCTATGACAACATCTACTCTGAAAGTTACAAGCAGAGTAATTTGGTTATATGGAGAGGTACACTTAAAATGAAGCACATATGGCTTCATAATTCAGTCCTGTTTGCCAGGAGTTACATTATTTGCCTAATAAGCCTCTGTAGCTTGGTTTGCCACACAGCGTGCACACCCCCAAATTATCATAATTTCTCTTGCCAGGTTTGGTTTGTCATGTCAACCAAATATGCAGTGGTGGATACAACCATGCCAGAAATCACGGCAGGTTCTAAGGCTTGTAAACTGCCCCCCACACACACACACACGTATGGCATGGCAAACTGTAGTCAGTGGGCATAATTAATCGATGCTGCACATGAAAGGTGGGAAAATAAATTATTTTCTTTCCACAATTGTTTATGTGTGTATGCTCTGCAATTCTTCTGGGAACCCTGCAAACAGGAATGAGGTGTTCTTCCAACCCAAAAACAGGGCCATTCAGTTGGCCCTTCCCTCCCTCCCTTGCTCTGGTTGATTAATATTATTTTCACAAGGTTCAGAAACACTATAGTTTCAGTTATGCCAAATACTTCACATTTTCAAAATGTAATCAGCATAACTTTCAAGAGTAATATCATGTCACTGTATTTTATTGTACGTGAGACATGTGCAGTAACTGCCTAACACCTAAAGGGCAAAAAATAAACCTGTTAAAGCTTTGCATTTACAATAAAGCTATGGCAAATTTGATTGCATCTAAATGTTTAGTTTTATGATGAGTTCCAACAAAAAATGGACGAGGACAGGGCATAATTACCCATAAATTTAGCAGCAGATGTTTAGAACTTATTAAACAATAATCACTATATTGAATATACTGGGTTTTTTTTCAAATGTTGCTCAGTTAAACTCTTGTAATATGAACCTGAACCACTACCAGCACTTCCTCCTCCTCCTCCTCTTAGAAACATCGAAACAGAGCAAGTCAGAAGGGGTCTGCTGGGCCATCTAGTCTGACCCCCAGCTCCAGCTGGCTCCACCCATGACATGCCTACCATGTGCATGTCCAGCCTGTCCTTGAACATCATGGGGCTTAAACCACCTCCCATGAAAGCCCATTCCATACCCTTGGGGTCCTAACTGTCAGGAAGTTAGGACCCCAAGGATCTAACTTTAATTGAACTACTTCCTCAAATTGAACTACTTCTTTTACCACTTGGCTGTCAAAGGAGATACAAAAGTTCTGGCTTTTTCACTTCTGGCAGCAGCAACCATTGTTATGTGATGCTGTTGTAGTGTGTCTTTGATGTTGACTCTCCAACTTCCTCTGAGTCTGCCCCGCACTCTTTGGCCTTCTCTTTTGTGTATGCCTGATATAGTATGAACTCCCAAGACAGTCTCTTCAGATGAGAAAGCCACTTTATTTGCTGTTTTTAGATATAATTAAGGATGGGATCTGGTTGAATTCTTTCCTTTATAATTTTGTTCCTGATTTTATCCCTTATGGTCCCTTTGGTCGCTTTCTTCAAACAACTCATTTCTGTGGTAACTAATTTTCATTTATGTTTTGTTGTAAATGTCCGTGTTTGACACTGGTAGCATAGGGTGGGGGTGAATATGAACATGATGATTCAAGTGCTTAACACATTCACTACAGCAGTGATGGCGAACCTTTTAGAGACCAAGTGCCCAAACTGCAACCCAAAACCAACTTATTTATTGCAAAGTGCCAGCACTGCAATAAAAGCTGAAAACAGCCAGTCCAAACAAATATATATATATATCCTTGGCAGCACACTGACCAGCCATGCAAAAGCTCGGATGAGTCGCGGCTAATGAGTTGCAGCACGTGACATCATCGCCTGGCACCGCTACTCCTTTCCAAGCATGCGCATGGCCCCTATGTGCGCTGTCAACCGATGCTCGGCTGGAGGGGTGATGCTGGGGAGACTTGGCTCGCATGCCGACAGAGAGGGCTTTGTGTGCCCACTGTGGCACGTGTGCCGTAGGTTCGCCACCACTGCATTACAGGCACTGCCAGTGCATGTGGCTTTGGGGAATAAGCTGCCTAGATAGTGATAGCCAGTGCAATATTTCTTTCTATCCAAGAAATTTCCTATGGATTGAATAAAGTAAGGGGAAGGGATGGGAATACTTGGTCCAGTTTGAACCAAAGAAAAAATCAGTACATCAACAATATGATTAAAAATATTTATCTACCTATCTCAATGAGGTAAAATTTTCCAGTTGTCATCATTGACTATATTGCTAAACATACACCTGGTGGCTTATAAAAATAGCTGTATATTACCGTGTAATTAGACAGCAGTCATGCGTTATGCTTTCCTCCACAAACATGCCACTTTCTTCATTAGATTCAACTAGGCGGCCATCATGGTACCAATGCACTTCCGTAGTATTATCCAGGTATGTTGCTGTACACTGGAATGGCAAGCGGTCGCCATTAAAAACCACTTGTCTCTGCGATGGTATCAGTTCAAAAAGAGGCAGCTCCAATGGTTCAGCTGTAGGTGGGAATATGAAGAAATTTATTTATTTATCCCATAGTGAATCAACAGAGGATAAACGCTTTTCTTTAAAAATAAAAAAAGTTAAGAGTACTAGATTCAGTAAATATAATCATGAACATAGGGAAGGGAGGTTGTCGGCCATGCAACATGGCTTCCACAAATCAGTTCCTGCCAGATGAAGGTTGTAAATGTCTATGACAAGATTTCAAGGTGGCTAGATGGGGGTGTGGGGCAGTGGATATGGTTTACCTTGATTTCAGCAAGGCTGTTGAAAAACGGCCACATGATATCCTGGTTGAGAAATTGAGGAGTATCAGGATAGACCAATGCCCTATCCAATGGATTAGGGCATGGTTGATGGGCCGTTAGCAGAGGGTAACTATTAGTGGAGAATCATCAAGTATGTGTTGTGTGCCGTCCTGAGATGTCGAGGCATGTGGTGATGGCATATAAAAGTTTTAAATAATAAATAAATAAATAAGAAAGATGGTGACTGGGGATGAATGGGGTCCCCCAGGGCTCTGTCCTGGGACACATCCTGTTCAATCTTTTCATCAGTGACCTGGAAGTGGGGGTGAGAAGTCTGCTGATCAAATTCTCAGATGATACTAAAATGGGGGTGGTGGCTACAACTGAGGAACAGGTACTCTGGATCCAAATGGATCTGGGCAGACTATGGAAGTGGGCTGGGGATAACAAGATGGCATTCAATGTGGATAAGTGCAAAGTCTTGCACTTGGGAAACAGGAATAGGTGTCACAGGTACCAGATCGAGGATGAATGGCTGGAGAGCACCACTTGTGCTTGTCAACAGCAGGATGAACATGATCCAGCAGAGTGACGCAGCGGTTAAGAAGGCAAACACCACCCTTGGGTGCATAGCCAGAAGCATGGCTTCTAGGTTGAAAGAGGTATTACAGCCACTCTATACAGCTCTGATGTTTCCACAGCTAGAGTATTGTGTTCAGTTCTGGGCTCCACATTACAGGAAGGATATAGCTAGGTTAGGACTGGTACAGTGTAGGGCAACAAGGATGGTGGCATGATTGCAGGGAAAGGCGTATGAGGCCAGACTGACTGGATCTTTTCAGCCTGCAGAAGAGGAGACTCCAATCTATTTGTTGGCAACACATAGGTGCATGAAAGTTTCATGCAACACATAGGTGCATGAAAGCGCAGAGGTGGGTAGAGACCTGTTTTCCCCTGCAGAGGAGGGCAGGATGTGTTCCAGTGGAGCAAATCTCAGGGAACCAAGGTTCAATTTGGATGCCAGGAAGTACTTCCTGACGGTTGGGACCCCTAGGGTATGGAATGGGCTTCCACGGGAGGTGGTTGAAGTCCCATCAGTGAGGGTGTTTAAGGATAGGCGGGACACGCACAGCTACCAGCTGAAACCGGGGTTCAGACTAGATGGCCTGGGAGACCCCTTCTGACTTGCTCTGTTTCTGTTTCTATGTGACTTCTTTACAATGCAATCCTATGCATCCAAATTCAGAAGACAAAATTAGTGGGGCTTACTTCCAGGTAAGTGGTCATAGGAATCTAGCTTTCCTTTATTTTTACAAAATACCAATATATTTGTTTTTTCTAAGCATAGGGCAATTTATCTACACCACCTGCAATGACCCATTTATTTCTATTCATCCTCTTGGCAGAGCAGCAGAGGCACAGGCTGGGAAGAGGGCTGAGTGGCCAGGGGACTGGCAAAGGCAGGGTAGGAGCTGGGCAGAGGAGTGGGGACAGGAGCAGCAGAGAGGAAGGGGGCGGGGCCAGAGGGGCTAGAGGGGCCAGGAGGAAGCGGACAGGCGGGGCCACCGGCCTGAGGGATTGATAAGGCGTCGTCCCTTGTCTGCGTCCCTTAGTTGCGGCCCAGGCTGTCCAGAGACTCCCTTCCCTGAGACACAGAGGTTTGTTTGTTTTGTTTGTGCTGTGCTATGCTATGCTTTGCATTGCTTTTCTTCCAATTTAAATTTAAGTTTATTTTATCCTTGTGTGTGTGTGCGAGTGGGTTTTTGCCTGGGAGAACTGGGCGAGTGAGAGGAACTGCAGGACAAACAAGGCAGGAGACCAAGGTAAGGTCTCGGAAGGGATACCGATGGCAGACCAGGAGATGGCCTTGGCGGGAGTCACGGGGGTTGCTGTTCGCTGTGACAGCTGCAACATGTTCGCCCTTCGCCCCCAGGAGAGGCAGGGATACACTTGCCCTCGGTGCAAGATGGTGACCCTGCTAGAAGAGGAGGTGAGGTGCCTGAGGGATGAGAGAGCTCTCCAGGCCCCCCCGGAGCAGCCTGGACAGAGGGTTGAGGGAGAGACCACGGGAGGAGCAGCTGTGGAAACAAAGAGGCATGTCACCCACAGGAGGAGGAGGCCAGCAGGGCCTCCTCCTTCTCCTGGCACCAATCTGGATCTGGGAAACAGGTTCTCTCCACTTGGGGAGGCTGAGGCTGATGAGGCCTCGGGGTACCAGCAGGACCCCCAGCCTGGCACATCAGGCGGCAAGGGGGCCGCTGCGGGAGAGGCGAGGGCCAGGGCACGGCTGCCCACCAGCACCGGGAAGGTACAGCGGCGGGTGATTGTTGTTGGGGACTCCCTGCTGAGGGGCACTGAGGTGGCAGTGTGCCACCCCAACCTGGAGACAAGGGAGATTTGCTGCCTGCCGGGCACACGCATCCGGCATGTGAAGGACAGAGTGGAGTATCTTGTTCACTCCGGGGGTCACCAGCCGCTGTTGGTGATCCATGTGGGCACAAACGATGTGGCCAGGCAGGGTGTGGTTGGGACCACCAGGGACTTTGAGGCCTTGGGGAGGAAACTCAGGGAGCTGAAGGCCCAAGTGGCCTTCTCGTCAATCTTACCTGTCCGGGGATTTGGGCCAGGAAGGGACAGGAGGGCCTCCGAGGTGAACGACTGGCTTAGGGTGCGATGCCAGAAGGAACGCTTCGGGTTCCTTGACCACAGCACTCGTTTTCTTGCCAATGGACATCTGGCAAGGGATGGGTTACACTTCACGAGGATGGGGAAAAGGCCCTTTGGAGATGCTCTAGCGAGCTTCATCTGGAAGACTTTAAACTGAGCTGGGGGGGGGAGTTCAGGCCCCCCAGGAACATGTCTGCACTGGACATGTGGGGGCGGGGGTGGATCAGGGCTCTGGGAGCAGAGTTTTAGAGGTACTGCAGGGACTGACAGGACTCCTACAGAGAGGGGCCAGGTATCAGGGAGGATGGGAAGAAGGAGGAAGCTCAAACTCCAAGGAAAGGAAGTGGTGGGAAGGAGTTGAGGTGCATGTACACCAATGCTAGGAGCATGGGTAATAAGCAGGAAGAGCTTGAATCACAAAAACTTGCTGGGATGAAAGGCAAGTCTGGAATGTGAACATAGAAGGGTATCACCTTTTTAGAAAGGACAGGAAGGGAAAGAGAGGTGAGGGCGTGGCTTTATACGTCAGGGAAGGGATAGGATGCAGTGAGATAGAATGCAGCACAGATGGGGATTCAGTAGAGGCAGTCTGGGTGAAACTTAGGAGTTTTGACAGGGAAAGAGACCTGACAGTGGGGGTATGTTATTGCCCTCCAGGTCAACTTGAGACCCTGGATGATGTCCTGACAGACCAGATTCTAAGGATATCTCAGGGGAGAGACACAGTAATTATGGGAGATTTCAATCTCCCGGATATTACTCGGGAGACTCACTCGGCGGTGACAGCCAGGTCACGTTGCTTCCTAGAAGCTATAGAAGGAGGGTTTTTCACACAGAGGGTCCAAGAGGCGATGAGGGGGGGAAACATCCTTGACTTGGTCTTAACAATTGCAAGGAGCTGATAGATGAAGTACAGATTAGGGGAGCTCTGGACGTGAGTCATCACTCCATCCTTTGCTTTGAGATCAGGGGACTGGGGACGTGCAGCAGGTCGAGCAGTAGAAGCTGGGACTTCAAGAGGGCCAACTTTGGCTAACTGAAGGCCAGACTGGGGAAAGTCTCCTGGGATAGGTTACTGGAAGGTAAGTGAGTTGAGGAGGGGTGGATAGCATTCAAAAGGGAGGTTTTGGAGGCACAAGCCTTGATGATACCTCTAGTCAATAAGGTGGGGAGGTGGAGGAGAGTGCCGCCACGGATGCGAAAGGAGGTGGTTAAAGGGTTCAGACGAAAGAGGAACCTCCATAGGAAATGGGTACTGGGGGAAATAGACAAAAGGGTATACCGGGAGGAGGAGACCCATTGCAGAAGGATTCTTCACAAGGCTAAGGCTGATTAAGAGCTGAGACTTGCCAAGACTATCAAGAGCAACAAAAAGGGCTTCTTTCAGCATGTAAATAGGAAAAGGAAGGGGAGACAAGTGGTGGGACCACTAAATAAGGAGGAAGGAGATCCACTGACTGCTTTGAGGGAACAGGCACAGATGCTAAATGAGTATTTTGCCTCTGTGTTCTCCCCAAAGCAGGATGGGGGATATCCGCATGGGAGATTAGATGAGGCTGGGGACTTAGGGGCACAGATTAGAGTCACCCCCCTTGAAGTCGAGGGGCTCCTCAGGGCATTGGACATTACAAAGGTGCCAGGACCTGATGGGTTACACCTGAGAGTACTTAGAGAGTTGGGAGGGGTTCTCTCATGCCCGCTGGCCTCCATTTTTGAGACCTCGTGGAGAACAGGTGAAGTTCCAGAGGACTGGAGGGTGGCATCAGTGGTCCCAATTTTCAAAAAGGGTAGTAGAAAGGACATGGGGAATTATAGACCGGTTAGCCTTACGTCCATTGTAGGAAAAACAATGGAAAGGCTCATAATAGAGAGAGATCTAGTGATGCTAGATAGGGAAGGGAGGCTGACAGCCGCACAACACGGCTTCCGCAAAAACAGGTCCTGCCAGACAAACCTTGTGGAATTCTATGACAAGGTTTCGAGATGGCTAGATGGAGGGGATGCAGTGGATGTGGTATACCTGGATTTCAGCAAGGCCTTTGACAAAGTGCCCCATGATATCCTGGTGGAGAAACTGAGGAGTTTTGGGATACACCAAAGCACTGTCCGGTGGATTAGGGCATGGTTGACTGACCGAAAGCAGAAGGTAACCATTAGCGGGGAATCATCGGGATGGCAGTCAGTGACAAGCGGGGTCCCCCAGGGCTCTGTCCTGGGGCTGATCCTGTTTAATCTTTTCATTAATGACATGGAAGAAAGGGTGACCAGTCTTTGTGATCAAATTCGTAGATGACACTAAAACTGGAGCAGTGGCCACAACTGAGGAGCTGGTACTCTAGATCCAAAAGGATCTGGGCAGACTATGGAAGTGGGCAGGAGACAACAGGATGGCGTTCAATGTGGATAAGTGCGAGGTCTTGCACTTGGGGCATAGGAATAGGTGTCATAAGTACAGGTTAGGTGACAAGTGGCTGGAGAGCAGCACTTGTGAAAGGGACCTCGGGGTACTGGTTGACTGCAGGCTAAACATGAGTTAGCAGTGTGATGCGGTGGTCAAGAGGGCAAACGCCACCCTTGGTTGCATAGCCAGAAGTGTGGCTTCTAGATCAAGAGAGGTATTACTACCACTCTACATGACTCTGGTGCACCCGCAATTGGAGTATTGTGTTCAGTTTTGGGCCCCTCATTACAGAAAGGATATAGCAGGTTGGAGTCAGTGCATCGTAGGGCCACAAGGTTGGTGGCCGGTTTGCAGGGGATGCCATATGAGGCCAGACTGAGGGAGCTGGGTCTGTTCAGCCTGGAGAAGAGGAGACTCAGAGGGGATATGTTGGCGACATACAGGTATGTGAGGGGATGTCACATGGAAATGGGTAGAGACCTGTTCTGCCCTGCAGGAAAAGGCAGGACACGCTCCAATGGAGCAAAGGTTCCATTTGGATGCCAGGAAGCACTTCCTGCCAGTCAGGACCCCGAGGGTATGGAATGCGCTTCCATGAGAGGTCGTTAAGGCCCCATCAGTGCGGATGTTCAAGGATAGGCTGGACGTCCACATGGTGGGCATGTCGTGAGCGGAGCCGGCTGGTGCCGGAGGTCAGACTAGATGGCCCGGGAGGCCCCTTCTGACTTGCTCTGTTTCTATGTTTCTGTCCTCAAGAAGATTCCCACAAAGGGGTTAATGAACACAGCTGCCAGGTGTCTATCACTCACCATAAATTTCTTTCTGGTGGTCACCTGTCTGTACATATACAATACAAAGTGATTCTGCATGCACCATCATGAACTTGAAGATGTATGTGGAGTCAGTTCTGCAAATTACATCATGTCTTTGTCACACAGCAGCACAGCCAAGAGAAGTCAGGGCACTGATTTGTATCACTTTTTTTAAAAGACACTCTTAGCCACTTATATAAAGAATTTATATATTGGACTAGTGCCACTGAATACAATAAACTGATAATTTTCTTTAAAAACCTGACACAACCACATGAGAACCTGCCAGATGTGGATTAATCACACAGCCTGAAACAAGCAAAACAAACTAAAGATTATGAGATGCACTGTACCTTTTCAATAAAACCAGAACTTCACTGCTGCTAACCAAAGCTCTAGCATAAGCACGTAGTACCAGATATGATTGGAAACAAGAGGTTACACAGATTTTTCATGTCTATATTTTCCATATAAAGACAGATGTGTAGATGTGGTCCTCATCTTCAAGAAAGGGAAGATAGCAAACCAGGGAACTAGAGACCAATTAGTCTAACTTCAATCCCTAGGAAATTACTGGAGCTAATCATTAAAAATCAGTCTGTATGCACCTTGAAGAAAATATATTGATAAGCAGAAGCCAACAAGGATTTCTTAAGAATAAGTCATGCCAAATCAACCTAATCTAATTCTTCAACTGGGCTACCAACCAAATGGACAAAAGAAATGCCGAAGACATTATTTACCTAGACTTTAGCAAAGGCTTCAACAAAGTGCCACACAACATCCTAATAAATAAATTAGCAAAATATGGGCTGGGCACTTCTGAGAAAAGAATACTGTGAGGTGACATGATAGCACTCAATGGGTACCTCAAAGGCTGTCACAAGGAAGAAACAAAAGACCTATTCCCACTCATTCCAGATTGTATGGCACAGAACAATGAACCTAAACTACAGTACACTGGGTGCAAGCTAGACACAAGGAAGAATTTCCTGACTGTGAGAGCAATACAACAGTGGAACCTGCGGCGAAGAGTTGTTGTGTACTCTTTCACACTGGAGACATTTAGAAAGCAATTGGATGGTTGTCTGATTGAGATGATATGGCAGGGGGTTGGACTCTTCTTACCCAACCATTCTATGAATCTATCAGATTTTCACCTCAAAGATATGAGCCTTTGGAATATGTAGGCCATTTGCTTGTCAGTTACTATCAACAGCAGAGAAAACTATGTACTCCAGTTGTGCCAAGTTGCTCTGCTTAAAATAGATGTTGCTAAGGTGACAATCACATGGAGATTAGTTCAAAGGCAGTGTCAGTTAGGGTAGAACTGTTTACATGTGGAAGGTCCTAAGTTCAATTCTCAACATCTCCAGGTGGGGATAAAGAAATATTTCTGCCTGATACCCTGGTGAACCACATCAGTTCAAGTTGACAGTACCGGGCTAGATGGTTCAAGTTTGACTCATACTAAGGTAGCATCTTGCTTTGTTCCATTTTGCATCTATATTCCAGAGGAACTGAAATACTTGTAATTCATATGGGGGTAACTGTTAGGAAATCGTATGGCTGAAGGGTGCAGCTTTCCTCAAGGTGATAGAAACCATATGATCAATGCTTCTTAGAGCTGTTGATTAGGTGAAGCAGAGATATAATGGCAGGATTTCAGTAAGCATTCCAAGTTTAGTAGAAGATAACACCTATTAAAATACTCCAAAATAATATAGGATTTTACTTCCTGAAGAAACAATTTAAGGAGGTGGGGGTGAGAGAAATGCTGGATAGCAAACAGAGAACCAAGTGAGAAGCCAGGAAAGAAAGCCAGGATAAAGATGCAGGCCTGATCTTCATGTATTTTACAGGAGAGAAAGGTCTGGTGAAGCAAGACCAACAACTGATCTGGAGGGGAACCAAGCTGGTGTGTGGCAATAATCCCACCTCTTTCCATTCTAGTCTACATTCCCTGCTAGAGGTATACTGACATTCAGGCCAAACATTTTAAGATTCAAGTTCTGCAGACTCTCAACTATTGTCTGACTGTCCCATATCTGTTTCACATATGCAATCCAAGCCCTTAGGAGAAATTACGATGGGTATACTGGAAAATAATCAATTAACAAATATTCCTATGCTAAATGCCTGTGTTATTTAAGCAAATAGGTTGGAATTCCAATCACGTGGTAGGAATTTTTTCGGTGGCCTCAGCCCCACACAGATCTGCTGACAGAAGCAGTTCAGTCAGTGGAAATGCTGTGTAGGATTTTACCTTTACATGCCATGTCTTTTACCCAAGAAGGGTCCTGAGATTGCCTGATGTTTAGAGACAAATAGCGGACACATAATTATATCCTTTTTTAGTGGAGTAAACTTTTAGTCTTTTTTAGTCTTTGCTGCCTTCACATATATAAAGTGGATATAAGCTGTTTTCCATCCCCCTGGCATAAGATACAATGAGATAAAATCAATGTCCATATGCTATGCACACATATAATCATGTTGTCAATCTGGACAGTTTTCATTCTATTCTGTAAACTAAGTCAAGACAATTATATGATAGACAAAACACAATAGTAAACTTGTTGTACTAAATGATTATCCCTCATGTGATTGTGAGGGAAAACATCCACCCCTCACATGGCGAAGCAAGTATTTCAGAGAACTCAAGTCAAGACATCTGTGATTAACACATGGCTCATTCCAATGCAATGTTAGCTGCACATGTTATCCTTCTGTAAAAACCTCAAATGTTATATCACAGCAACACAAGAACAGTGAGAGGAAAGGAGTCTAGATTCTCTGAAACAGAGAGTCCCATCTTATCCAAGGCACAGACTTTAGAAAAAGCACTCCCAAGCTCAAAAGAATCAGGTAATGGTCAATGTTATGTTCTAGGCCAGCTTGTATCTCTCCCTCCTTTTCTTTTTTCTAGTGTGGGCTAGATGCAGCTCTCACAATATTAGAAGCAATGCTGCATTGTATTTCCAGGAAACAATGCATTTTCAGCACAAAGGTCGAGTACTGAGCTGTACACACATTTAACTGTACTTATTATAATAAATATCTACACACATTTACCCAAAAAAGGAATGCTGACTCAGATAGAATGGCTAACTTCCAACTACTGCATTTTTATTTTTTGATGCAAATAAAAATATTTATTCATTTATTCCTTTGGACAGGTACATTGTTTATTCTTAATTCTTCTACTTATAAATAAAATGTTACATGTTCCTTATTGAGGCTACATTGGTAACATCTGGGCATCTTATCACAGCTGGAGGAAACAAAGATTTTGTTTTTTCTTTCTAACTGAATAATGAATGGACAAGTTCTTATATTAGCCTGATATTTAAAGTACTAGCCTTAACATTGCAAATCAGCTATTAAAGGCAAGAAACATAATCCATAGCACTGATTTATATATGTTTCTTATAGATTTACAAGCATTTCTAATAAACTAATATTGTTATTTGTGATGGCATGTTTATCAACAAATAAAATGGTCAATAGTATATTTGTGTATATATCATTCCCATATATATGCTTTTCTAGAGATCAGTGTGTGTTTTGGGCTACAAATACACCAAATATTAGCATTTTAGTGCATGATGAAATGTATAATTGGCCAGCATTACCCCAAATGATAATGCAAATTCTGTACCAAAACACCAAGGGTGTAATCCAATGCCTGTAAGCCTCTGAACTTGATGAATTACAGAGCAGGAGGAGCGACACAAGTGGCAGGGGCAATTTCCATCTCCCTGCTTCCCCCACTCTGCAATTTCACAGAAATGCGGGGCGGAGAGGAGGCAGCATATGTTGTTGGCCTCTGCAGTCTTCTCCCTGGGAGCCCCCTTTTCTTCCTCTCTGAGGTCAAGACCTCAGAGTGGCAGATAATGTAGTTCTTTCTGGACGGACTCTTTGGGAAGCTGGGGGTTCAGAACACCATCTCCAGCCTTGAAACCTGGGATGCAAAGTATTCTTTGGTCCCCTGATGGATATTGATATTCCATAGCATCACTCCCCACTCCCCAGTCTTGAAGAGTTGGGATAACTGACTCATAATACATGCAGAGCCTTCCAGAGTTTGTAGCATTCATCTGAAACACAGGCAAATCCTTGATTCTTTTGAGGGTGAAGACAAGAATTCCTGTATATCCCTATCTGAGCAGGGGGTACCAAAACATTGTTGAGGACCTGCCACTCAGCACTGCCCATTGGTCTACAGTGCCACCAAGATTTATATTGTATTCTGTGCTATTTTATAACTACATGAAGCTGCTGAGCAGTGGAGAGGTCTAAGTTTTCTTTGTTGAGTTACCAGTATTGATGGTATTGTGCCCCATCTCTCCTTTCTATCATATAGCAGGCAGACTGTGAAGGTTTTGAGCCATTGCCTGCGCTTGATAATGGACTGCATAAAGGCAGGGGTGAGCAAACTGGCCCTGGCATAGTTAATAATCTGCTCACCAATGTTTTCCATAGGAATGAAACATCTCAGTTATTACAATGTTCTGAAGTAGCAATGAATCTAAACTTACAGTGAGATGAGGTGGCTCATGGCCTTTTAAACCATTTTTCTTTGCATTTTTAACTTCTTTACACTGAAAAGTTTATCTATAAAGCTAGCAAGTGCAGCTCCAGTCAAGCACTTTCAAGTAGGACCAGAATTGTCCCTAAAAAAGCCACTATGTGATCACATAATATTGTTTTCAGAGTCTGAATGTAACATTGCTTCCATAGACTGCTTCCTTCTTTCTTTCTGTACATGATCCAATGGGGGGGGGTAATAGAAGTACCCATGCTTCTTAGTTTCTTGGAGAAGATTTTTTTTATTGTAAAAAATAAGAAAATAGGTTAAAAACCCAGATACTATCTCATATTACTGAAGAGCTCTCTCCTCAGCTGTGTAGAGTGTGCAAAGCAGATATAGAAAATGTTAGAGTAATAATTAGAATAAAAATATTAAATATTAAATAATTAGGCTTGAATTACCAACAACAGCAAAAGCATGCTTTGTGTTCAGATTCAACTTAAAAACTAATTTTGAGTTTTAATGGCATCACTAGACATAGCCTATCAAATTAAAATATAATTGGATATATAGTGAAATGCTCTTAATCAACAGGTCTGTTGAAAAAGGGGTAAGCATTCCCTTTTTTCAACAGAAGAGGTAGCACTCACTTTGGAAAAGGAGATGCATCATTTGCAAATGCTCCTGGACTCAGATTTGCTTTTAAATGTCCAGGTGGCAGTCTAGCCATGATTGCTTTTGTACAGCTTAGGCCATTTCAGGCAGGGTAACTATTCCTGTAGAAAGCAGATCTGGCCGTGATAAAACATGCCTTGGTTATGCCAAAACTGGATTGACACGACTGTACTTGGTGTTCGCTTCAGCTACCCTAAAATGCAATAGTGAAGGTTTTGAGCAGTGGTAACCTTTTGGAGCTGCAGTTCTATTATCTCAGCAGCCACACTGGAATCTATTATGTTTTGGGGTCAAGTCAATACCTAACGGCATTCCTCGGTACAGGAAGGACTGCCTCTTCTTATATAAATCCCTCCCAGTTGCTTGGTCATCAGCTGTTCCACCATATTTTCTTCCCAATCAGAAAACCATGTCTTCAGCTATTCTGCTTACTATGTACAGTATAAAGAAAGGATTATTTACCTTGTCAGGAATCCCATTTTTTTCTCTTTTGGGAATTTAAATTTCCTGCTATTATTCTTTTACATTTATTATGCTTTCCCATACTCTATGTCTTGTGACTTCAACTCTAGACTCCTTAGCTTAGAAAATGAGTGAGTGAGCAAATGGATGTTAGAGGTGCACATAGATATGCATGGTGTGGAGAAAATGAACAGAGATACTGTCTTCCTTCTCTGATAAAAACCCAGGGTCATCCCATACAGTTGAATAGTGGGGCATTCAGGACAGATAAAAGGAAGTACTTCTTCACATGGTGCATAGCACCAAAGCTTTGGAATTCAATACTGCTCAAGGTCCGGTTGGTACCTACTTTTTGGCTTCCAAGTACCAACTAAAGACTTATTTACCAGTTATTTTAATATGTGATTTTATGTATTATGTTATTTTATTTTATGCTTCTGCCAGTGTGACATGATTTCAAATGTGAGGTATTTATTTACTAATTTTAGTGGTTTATGCTCTATTTTTGGGGGAAGAGAGAGAGAGAGAGAGAGAGAGATTTAGTATTTTATTAATTTTATTTTTTCTATTTTGGTTCTGTTAATTTATTCATGGATTTTATTATGATTAACTTTTTGTAGTTGAGTGTTACATTGTGCTTTGCATTGTTTTATGTTGTTTAGATTTTAACATAATGTAAGCCACCTAGAGAGCCTATGGATAGTGGGGTGGCATATACGCTGGTACCTCAGCTCACAAATGCCTCAGATCACAAACAAATCGGGTTGCAAACAAAAATTTAAGAAAAATATTTACTCAGGTTGCGAATGTCACATTGTGTGATGATCGCGCCCGTCTCCCCCCGAGGACACCCACAATCATGCCTGTCTCCCCCAGCCGTGCACATGATCGCGCCCATCTATGGCCCCAATCACAGTCACGCTCATGCAGGGAACACAGGTGTGATTGCGGTTGTGCCGCGATGGGGGGGGGGAGATTGCTGTGCTCGTGCGTGGTGCGGGGTTAGGGCTGCATTCTTTGTTGTTATTTGTCACACTTTTTGTGATTAAAAAAGCAATAGTTACAGATCAGATTAACCTTATTTACAATGAACCTTATGGGGAAATTTGACTTGACTTGGCTCATTACCAATTTGGGTAGTGACCAGAGTCGTGGAATGGATTAAGTTTGTGAGCCAAGGTACCACTGTAAATTGAACAAACAAATAAATAAATAGTTAAACTATGGAATTCACTGCAAAAAGTAGTAGAAATGGCCACCAATTTGGACAACTTGGACAAGTTTCTTAGATTAAGACTACCAATAAATTATGTACAAACCTGTGTAACACTAGCTCAGACTTACATGAATTGGAAAAGCTCTCATTGTGGGAGATTAGGAACAGAAAAGTGGTGGTAAAGGAGCAGTTAAAGTCTTTTGCTATTTGTTTATTTATAGGAGAGTGTTGGATAATACCAATTATTTATATCCAGTCCAATTCAGTTTCAGATCCATTCATGGAATGGGAAAAAAAAGACTTGGTCATCCTAGCAGTTAATTACACTGGGGAATACATGCTAGAAGTATAACCCTGCCAGATCTCCTAAACCTCTCCGTGGCTTTCAGTACCATTGTCCATGGCATCCATGGATTGTCTGTCTGAAATGGGCCTAAGAGTCAGAGTGGTGTAGTCCTTCCTGGTGGAAGGGTCTCAGAAGGTGGTGGTGGACGCCTTTTGCTCTACCCCACAGCCATTGGCCTATGGGGTGCTATAAGCTTCTTGTTGCCCATCCTCTTTAACATTTACTTGAAACTGTAGTAGAAAATCATTTTGAGATTTGTATACTGTTTCTTAGCTCTATCTCTTATCTTGATATTTTCATATTCAATTTGAGATTTCTGTATTTCTTGTGATAGGGAGGTAGTGGAAATCTCAAATGAGTGTCTGGTAGTGCTTTTGTAGGGATAAATGGCGGGGTGGGAAAGCTAAGCTTGGCACAAGTCACAGCTGCTTATCAGGAGCTGGGTTCCTTCCTTCCTCCTTTCAATCAACAGACAGTTATTTGGCAAAAAGCACTTTAATTCCAATGTATGACCAGCAAACTAATAGCCAACAGAGGAAAAGCCTCTGAGCGTGCAGACAGTGGTTTGTTGAACCCAAACTAGAAACTATTTCTCAGAAACCTCCTTTTCAGCAACCCTGGGTATGCCTCGCTGAAGAAGGGCTAGCCTGTGCAGGCACCCTAGCTAGCTAGTCTCCTGATACCATGCCATGGGGTCAAGGATGAAGCTAAACTCCCCTGGCTCCACTCCCATATTCCCTCTCAGCACTTCCAGATCTGCTGATTCCAGAGTCTGCCTGAACACCTGGAAACGGCAGCTTTGAGAGAAGCTCTTCCAACCTCTGCTTTCTCTGTCTTGTAGGCCTCCTTTCCCAGGCCTCACCATTCTCATCCAAAGGGTCAGTTCCACCTTGGACTTGAAACACACTGAGAACAAATGCCCCCTTCATTCTCCAAAGTGCTGTGAATAGGTCTGGAGGTCTGCAATTAGTCTTGGGATTCTGCTCGCCCTATGTGCAGAGTGCTCCTTCAAGAAGTGGGTAGGTTCTGATGGTGGAAAGGACAAGAACAATTTAGTCTGATATGCAAGCTGCAGCCTATCCGAATAGGAAAGAACAGGGTTCAGATATCCATGCTCTAATGATATCTAGGCTAGATTCTTGGAATGGATTCTGTGTGAAACAGCCTTTAAAGACATTTTGTTTTTTTAAGTAATGTTTATTTTTCCAACATATACAATTACATTAAAAATACAGAACAAAGAAAAACCTAACATAAACAAAACAGAGTAAAGTGAACAAAATAAACAAAGTTGCCAAGGGAATTACAAACAACACAGCCCATATTTTGTAGCCCCCAGAAACAACTCTCTTCCTATATTCCCACACTCTATGAGAAAAAAGAATCATTATTCTATAAATCAACAGATTTTCGAACCAGTTCAAATTCTAATGCTTTCCTTTTTCTCTTTCAAACTCCCACTAAGCATGCTAATCACAATAAAATTTCCATTTGTCATTCAATTCCTCTAATGGTCTTCTGTTTACATAATTAGTTAGCTTTGCCATCACTGCATATTCTGCTAATCTATTTCTCCATTCTTCAATGGTTGGGGGCTCTGGTTATTTCCATTTTGAAGCTATTGTGATTCTTGGTGCCGTAGTCATATACTTAAATAACTCTGGCATGTTTTTTGAAGGGTCTCTGGCACGATATTCAAAAACATGTGCTTGGGACTCATAGGAAACTTAATTTTAAAAATTTTCTGCATTTCTGCATGCATCAATTTCCAGAATTTTTGTGTTATTTCGCAATTCCACCACATATGATGGAAGGTTCCATCTACCCTTTTACATTCCCAACATTTTACATTATAATTCTTATCTATTTTCCCAGTATCTTTTGGAGTAATATACCACCAATTAAACATCTTATACAAATTTTCTCTTAATGCTTGACCAGCAATGAATTTATATCTTTTTTCCAAAGAGCTTCCCACTGACCAGATGATATTTCTTTAGCAAGATTTTATTTCCAAATTGTCACGTGTTTCTTATCTTGATGGCTTTCAGTGTCATAATACAATAATTTGTAAAGTCTTCCTAGTAAGTGATCTTTCTGCTGTGTAATCAACGTTTCAAAATCTGTCAGATCTCTTAAAGCCATTGTATATTTTTCCCTTCATCTATCAGTTGTTGCCAAGGTTTAATTTGTCCTGATTTGTAAACAACATCTTGATAAGGTATAAGATTGTTATTTCTCCTTGAGCGTTTTCCATATGCTTCAACTGGAGTCATCAGGGTGGAGATTGGAGGACTGATTTTTTTCCTCATGGAATATCAAATTTTTATTAAACTATCTCTTAGCACATGATTGTCATTTAAGATCAGAGCCTTCTTGACTGATGTTTTAGCCCAGAAAAGATTATGTATTCCATCTTCAAGATCAGCCAATTCCAACTTCACTCGCCTGTCATTAGCATTTATAACCCAATCTGCAATATATACCAAGCCTGCAGCAAGGTAATATGACTTCAAATTTGGTTCAGCAAGGCCTTCTCTCTTCTTTGCATCATGTAAAATGTTGAATCTGATCCTGGTTTCTTGCCATTCCAAATAAAACTATTTAATTGTCTCTGCCAATCTTAAAAAACCTTTTCTGGAATTGCAATTGGTATCATCTGGAAAAGAAAGTTCAGTTTAGGTAACCCATTCATTTTTACAATTGAAATCCTTCCCAACCAAGATGCTTTTAGTTTAGTCCATTTTTGTAATTCCTTTTGAATTTTCATCCATGTTTTTTGAAAATTATCTTGTGTCATTATATCCTGTGATGTTTATCCCTATGTATTTAAGTGGGTTTGAAGGTATTTCACATCCTGAGATTTTTTTTTTCCTCCTCTTGTTTTGTTACAAATTTTGATATATTTTTTTGGTTTTTTTTATTAATCTTTTATCCTGAATAAAGTCCAAATTTTCCAGCTTGCTCCATTATATTCTATATGGATTGATGTGGATCTAAAATAGTCAAGACTATATCATCTGTGTAACATTTTATTTTATATTCTTCTCTGCCTGCTTTACAGCCTTTAATTTTTGGATCCTGACTTATCTTTTTTGCTAAGATTTGCAATGCAAGATTAAATGAAAGAGGCAATAAAGGGCATCCTTGCCGTGTTCCCTTCTCTACTTGAAAGCTGTCAGTTAATACACCATTGATTAGAAACTTTGCATGTTATCTAGCATAAATTGCCTGCATCCAAATCAAAAAGCTTGGACCTCTAAATGTTGGAGGGTTTTCAGTAGAAAAGGCCAAGCCACATTATCAGAAGCTTTCTCCCCTTCTAAAAAAAATGAATGCAGCTTTTTGCCTTTTCTTCTTAACCCATTTAATTGCATCAATCACAAAATGTATATTGTCTTTCATGTTTCTTTTAGGGACAAATTAGTTTGGTCTGTATGGATCTGTTTATATTTTTTCTTAATCTTTCTGTCATTATTGAAGTAAAAAGTTTATAATCAACATTTAGTAATGAAATAGGTCAATAAGAGTGTGGTAACATAGAAACAGAAACAGAGCGGGTCAGAAGGGGTCTCCTGCGCCATTTAGTCTGACCCCCGGCTCCAGCTGGCTCTGTTCATGACATGCCAACCATGTGCATGTCTAGCCTATAGGATCATTGCTTTCTTTATGTATCAATGATATACGAGCTTCTTGCCATGTTGGTGGCAGTAATCCTTCTTTGATTTCATTCATTACTTGTTGTAGTGGGAAAATTGGCTTTTTCTCTAAGCATTTATAGTACATAGCAGTAAATCCATCAGGACCAGATGCTTTATCTTTTTTACAATTTGCTAATAGCTTGTGATAGCTCTTGAACAGTAATAGTATTATTTCATATTTCCCTCTGCTCTAGAGTGAATTTCTCAAGCCCTGTTTCTTCAATATACTTCTCCATCCCATCTTCTGCGGTTGATTATTTTTTCATGAATTTTCTTTTTCACATATGTTATGCCATTATCCTTCACTGCTGTTATAGATCTTCTTTCCACTTCCTTTGTGCGACAATAAGCTAAACATCTTCCAGGTTTATTTGCATGTTCAAAGTGTCTCAGTTTTAAAAAAAATCTCAACTTCTTTTGCATCTCCTGTCTCTAACATATCTAGCTGATTTCTTAATTGTCTGAGTTCACTTAAAATTAATTTATCTTTTTTTTAATGTTGATCCTCTAGTAATTGAATTTGCCCCCAAAGTCTTTGTGTGTATGCGTGTGCTGACTTCCCTCTCTTTTCCTTAGACATTGTTTCTATAAAGTGTCCTCTCATATAAGCTTTACTGGCTTCCCAAATTGTGACTGTGGAGACATCATTAGTATTATTTAATCTGAAGAATTCTTCCAGTACTTCTTCTGACTTTGTCAAAATATTATCTTGTAGCAAAAGATTATCATTGAGTCTCCATCTTCTTCCTCCAACCTGTTCTTCCCACCATATTATCTCCAATGGATTATGATCAGAAAGTAACCTGGGTAAAATCTTTTCTGCCTCTAAATTCATAATTAAAATTTTAGATATCCAGCACATGTAAATCCTTGAATATGTCTGATGTCTATCAGAAAGAAAGGTATAATCCCTAACTGCAGGACTTTTGAATCTTCATGCATCTTCTAACAGCAGCAATTCCATGTAGGTAATTTACCACCTCTATTTTTTTTTTGACTTATCAGTGTTTGGATCTGTAATTCCATTCATATCACCAATAATCAGAACTTCTCCTTCTTGAAAATTCAATATCAATTGAAAGAATTTTTCATCAAATGTTTCTTTTGCATCATTTTGTGCATAAATCACTGCACTAATTACTAATTTTCCCATACAGAAATCTAATCTAATCTTCAAGGCAGAACCTTCCCTCTGAAACTTTAATTTTTTTCTACCGCATTTAGTCCTTGGTTACTAATATAGAATATATACTTATCTGCTGAAGTTGAAAAAACCCTACCCAGATTTTTGCAATTCAGCATATGAACAATTTTTTTCTTTTTATGATTTTCTTGAACACATATTATATCTGCACTCTGTTTTTTAAAATAAAAATAGTTCATTTAGGAGTTCATCCCATTGACATTTATAGATAAGATCTTCATTTTGCCTCTATTGTCCATTAATAAAAGCTCAAACAATAATCTTTCAATAAATATATTATAATATATTATATTATATGATTCAGCTTCTACTTCCAAGTTAATACTTCTCCCCTCCCCTCCTCCTCCACATCAAACTTCCACATTCCTTCATTGCTATATATAATCTCACAATTCAACAAAGCTCCTAAACCAATACAGAATTAAATAATAATAATAAATAAATGAAAGGGAGGGAAAGACCAAAGAGGTTAAGGAAAAAAGAGAAAAAAGCGAAAGGAAAGAGGGAGAGAAAGAAAAGAGAAAAAAGCAAAAAAATCAGAAAAAGCAAAATTAAATAAAATCAGTTAATCAGTCTAAGATATCATACTTTATAATGATTTTCTATCTCTATTAAACTCCTTCATGGATCACTGCCTTGTCATGGCAAAGGGGCTTGCGTAGCTCAATGAAGCTATGAGCTATGCCTTGCAGGGCCACCCATGATGGACAGGTCATAGCAGAGAGCTCTGACAAAACGTGATCCACTGGAGAAGGAAATGGCAACCCACTCCAGTATCTTTGCCATGAAAACCCCATGGACAGTACCAAAAGGCAAAAAGATATGACGCCGGAAGATGAGCCCCTCAGGTCGGAAGGTGTCCATTATGCTACTGGGGAAGAGCGGAGGGCTAGTACTAGTAGCGCCAGAAAGAATGAAGCGACTGGGTCAAAGCTCATTCTCAGTTGCAGATGTATCTGGAGGTGAAAGGAGAGTCCGATGCTGCAAAGATCTATACTCCACAGGAACCTGGAATGTAAGATCCATGAATCAAGGCAAGCTGGATGTGGTCAAACAAGAGATGACAAGACTGAACATCGACATCTTAGGAATCAGTGAACTAAAATGGACAGGAATGGGTGAATTTAATTCAGATGACCATCAGGTATACTACTGCGGGCAAGAATCCCTCAGAAGAAATGGAGTAGCCGTCATAGTCAATAAAAGAGTAGGAAAAGCAGTACTGGGATACAATCTTCAAAATGACAGAATGATCTTAGTTCAAATCCAAGGCAAACCATTCAACATCACAGTAGTCCAAGTCTATGCCCCAACCACTGGTGCTGAAGAGGCTGAAGTTGACCAGTTCTATGAAGGCCTACAACACCTTCTGGAATTAACACCAAAAATGATGTCCTTATCATCATGGGGGAAGCCAAAAGATAACCGGAATAACAGGTAAGTTTGGCCTTGGAGTACAAAATGAAGCAGGGCACAGGCTGGTAGAATTTTGTCAAGAGAATATGATGGTCATAGCAAACATTCTTTTCCAACAACCCAAGAGACGACTCTACACAAGGACATCACCAGACAGTCAACACAGAAATCAGATTGACTATGTGCTCTGCAGCCAAAGATGGAGAAGCTCTATACAGTCAGTAAAAACTAGACCAGGAGCTGACTGTGGCTCTGATCATGAGCTTCTGGTTGCAAAATTTAGGCTTAAGTTGAAGAAAGTATGGAAAAGCACTAGGTCACTCCGGTATGACCTAAATCATATCCCTGATGAATATACAGTAGAGGTGACAAATAGATTTAAGGAATTAGATCTGATAGACAGAGTGCCTGAAGAACTATGGACGGAGGTTCGCATCATTGTACAACAGGTAGCAACTAAAACCATCCCAAAGAAAAAGAAATGCAAGAAAGCAAAATGGTTGTCTGAGGAAGCTTTACAAATAGCTGAGGAAAGAGAAGCAAAAGCCAAGGGAGAAAGAGAACGATACACCCAATTGAATGCAGAATTCCAAAGAATAGCTAGAAGAGATAAGAATGCCTTCTTAAATGAACAGTGCAAAGAAATAGAAGAAAACAATGGAATAGGGAAGGCCAGAGATCTCTTCAAGAAAATTGGAGATATGAAGGGAACGTTTCATGCAAAGATGGGCATTATAAAGGGCCAAAATGGCAGGGACCTAACATAGGCAGAAGAGATTAAGAAGAGGTGGCAGGATTACACAGAAGAACTATACAAGAAAGAGCTTAATGTCCCTGATAACCACGATGGGGAGGTCACTGACCTCGAGCCAGACATCCTGGAATGTGAAGTCAAATGGGCCTTAGGAAGTCTGAGCAACAACAAAGCTAGTGGAGGTGACAACATTCCAGCTGAGCTATTCAAAATCCTAAAAGACGATGCAGTAAAAGTGCTACACTCAATATGCCAGCAAATTTGGGAAACTCAACAGTGGCCACAGGATTGGAAAAGGTCAGTTTACATTCCCATCCCAAAGAAGGGCAATGCCAAAGAATGTTTGAACTACCATACCATTGCGCTGATTTCACATGCTAGCAAAATTATGCTCAAAATCATACAAGCTAGGCTCCAGCAGTATGTGGACTGAGAACTACCAGAAGTACAGGCAGGATTTCGAAGAGGGAGAGGAACTAGAGATCAAATTGCCAACATACGCTGGAGGAGAGCTATGGCAAATCTAGACAGCATACTAAAAAGCAGAGACATCACCCTGCCAACAAAAGTGCATATAGTCAAGGCTATGGTTTTCCCAGTTGCAATGTATGGCTGTGAAAGCTGCACCATAAGGAAGGCTGAGCACCGAAGGATTGAGGCCTTTGAGCTGTGGTGCTGGAGGCGACTCCTGCGAGTCCCTTGAACCGCAAGGCGATCAAACCGGTCAGTCCTTGAGGAGTTCAACCCTAACTGCTCTTTAGAAGGCCAGATCCTGAAGATGTTACTCAAATACTTTGGCCACCTAATGAGAAGGAAGGACTCCCTGGAGAAGAGCCTAATGCTGGGCACAATAGATGGCAAAAGAAGAAGGGGGCGGCAGAGAATGAGGAGGCTGGATGGCGTCACTGAAGCAGTTGGTGTGAGTTTGAGTAGACTCCGGGGGATGCTGGAGGATGGGAAGGCCTGGAGGAATGTTGTCCATGGGGCTGCGATGGGTCAGACACGACTTCGCAACTAACAACAACAGTCTCTATTAAAATATTAGTTAAAATTAGTTCATTGAAATAAACATTGTTCAAAGAAGACTACCATATAAAGGAACTCTGACACAGAACAGATCTTCAAATCAGTCTACGGATGCTTATTCTTAAATAGAAACATTGTTCAGGTATTGCTTTCACAGCAGGGGGCCTTAGCCTTCCCTTCTCTCAAGGTCCAATAGGTGACACTGAACTCCAACTCACTTTGCCCCAGCCTCAGGACTTTATTCTCTCCATAAAGCCATAAGCAGAGGAGATAAGGGATGGGAAATATCCAAAGAATCGCACCTCCCCTCCCAGCTCAAGTCAGAGACCTGGGGAAACACAGTTGCCTTTTAGGACAAGTCATACATCAGTCAAATCAGCAAGAGCAACAAAGAATATCTCAACTCACATAGGCAGCCACTGCTCAGAAAATGGCAACGGAGAAAAGGAGAGATCATCTCCTGCAACACTCTGAAACCTCAGGCACGACCAGTTAGCAACGTCTTTAGTTAATTTCTTGAATGATATCAAAGAATTTGCAAAATAAGATCTTATTACAAGTCAAACAAGGTATTGTAAAATATTTGTTTCAAAGACATTTCCAAGCATACAAATAGGAATGCCTTGAGAGTGGATCTCAGCCTCAAATCCAAGCTGTCTGGGAGATGCTGTTATTCTTCAGTTAAAAAGCCAAAGAGTGAATAGAAAAATAGTATTCTAGTATACTTATGCCAAGGTCAGTTTATACTGTCCACTCTTCTCAATTTTTAGTTCTAAGACAGAAACTTTAAACAGCTTGCATATAAAGCGTAATTAATCATTCAATTATCCATTCCAAAGTCCCTTCAAAATATGCAAACAAAGAATGCCTTAAAAATCCAAACAGCAGCAAATTGAAGTGTTACTGTTGTTCTCTTGGCAAAAGCAGAAAAACAATACAAAATAGAATAATAAAAAGAAAAAAGAGAGAAAGAAAACAAAAGAGAAAGTACAAGGGGAGGGGGGACGAGACTGAAATCTTTTGAGTTAACCTTATTTCATTAATACCAGAGCAATAAACAAAATATTTATGCTCACCTGTCAATCTGAGAGGCCAAGTTGCCTCTCGGAAGGCAATTATTACCTTCCTGATGATAATGAAAGGAGTGGCATCAAGCCACTGCCAATCGAGCTGCCATTTCCCAGAAGTCGCCTTTAAAGACATTTTGGGATGTTTCAGTAGCTCCCTCTTAAACTGATTTATTGAGCTACTGAATGGAAATGTTACTAAATTTAGCAATTATTTTATGTTCATATTTGATTAGATAAGATATTTTAGTGTGAAACTGCTAGTTCATATTAATCCTTAATACTGTTTTGATATTCCTTATTAGATGGCATTTTCTTGGATTCACCTTGAGTGGATTATTTTAAACACTTAAAAAGTATCACATGCAATTTTAATATATTTAAGTGTTTATAACCTACCTTTCTTCATATAGTTTAATGCAAATTACAAAAATAATAAAATACAATAAAAGCAACAATATAAACACTGAACAGACAATACTAGAAGCCAACAATAAAACAAGAAGAACAGCTGCAGTGAAACCAACAACACAAAACATAATTAAAAAGCCACACTTAAATGCAATCAGGAGGGATCCCATATAAATAGTAGGAATATGCACTGCATTTGGCCAGAGCCTGAGCCAAGCCTCTTCAGACCACTTCTGGGGCTTCCTAAAATGAATTTAGGACTTTCCTCCAAAGTGTCAGGAATTGAAGCTGGCTTTAGTCATGGTTTGGCTTCTAAAAGGCAATTCTAAAAATATTTTTTTAAATTTCTCTAAATGCTGTTGAAGGAGGAAGTGGAAAGGTATTCAGTTACTGACAGGTTCAACCTTCAATCATAGGGCACATTTTACCATAACTTCTTCAATCACTGAGTTTTTAGGGGAAGGCACAGAGCACTCGAATGAAAACAGCTACAGTCAGGCTACCAGGCTTCAGTATAAAAGACTCAGTAACTATCAACTACTTCACAGTCACCATAACTCCCCACCTCTGTATCTATCCTTTGGAAATACTGCATATTCCCTGTCTGGAGATCATGACTCTGATGTGTGCTCTTTTCATATGAATTGCCCTCAGAAATTATAGGGGAGGGAAGAGGAAGCAAAATAGTCAGAGAGAGAGTTTTGAGGTCTCACCCCTCACATAAATTTCTGCACTTAGCCTTCAGAAACTTTATTTTTCACATTTTAAGGGTTGAATCCAATTTAGTCCTGTTTAAGAGCAGAGTCATGAAATAAATGAAACTTAAATTAATGTTGGATACAACCCTATGCAATCTGTCATTTAAAGAAGAATGGTCCACAATGAGCGGGGAATAAGTACATCCTTTCCAGGATACTGTTGAAATGCCAGTGCTGCCCTTTGCACAAAAATCTCTACATCTATCTGAAATTTGACAGGCTTGATCCTTTCAGGTAAAGCAGCTATATTTTTGTGCAGCAAAAACCAAAACTAAAACAAAACAAAATACAACCATGTACCTATTTTTATGAAGGTTGCCAGATAAACACCCTTTCTAAATGGGAGCAAGTTTTATCCATGCCTGACTAACAGAAAAGGTTATCTCCATTTTTAATTTGCATGATAGTCAACAGGAAGTATAAAGCCTCATATTTCTGAAGTTTGAATCAGGGTTCAAGTCAACCATCATGGACAGTGCACAACTCAGTATTATGGGCAAGTAATAAAATCCAATCTATAAAAATCTTTCTAAATGCTGTGGCAGAATTGAATCAAGGAATGGAAAAGACAAACCTTCCTGAGTACGGAATCTTCTCTCATCCAGTCATGTTCCCCTCCACAAACTTGTAGACTCCACCTGTTTTGGAGGTCTGTGATTTGAAACCAGAAAGCCATAGGTAGGGGTAAGGTTAAACAGTACCTCCCCTATCCTTTTTCACTTCTCATTTTCCCATCAGAAGCAGTTTTTCTGGCCACCACCACATGGATTTGTGTATAGGACTTAGCTTACGCCACATAAAAGTAATGGTGCTTCGACATACTAAGCTACACACAATCTCTGTATCTGGAAATATATGCAATAGCAGAGCTACATCCAAAGACTTTGTTCACCTGATAGAAGCCATACATCACAGGAATAAAGAATTGCTCATGTTACCCTTCAGTCGATGAGGACACAACACAATAGATAACACAAATCGACAAAGTCTGGGAGAAATAACTGGCCACTGATTGTTCAAATATATTCAGTTGTGGAGATAAATCTGAATGATAAAAGCCAAATGTACAACTACATTTGTTACCAACACAGAAATCATTCATTAAAATCCAAGAATTCAGCAGTTAACATTGTGTATTTATACCAAGGTGGTGGTGGGAGGAATGAAAACTCACCATGTTGAAAAAGAAGCACTGTATCCTTCTCTCGAGGATACACAAGTACTTTTTATAACCATGACAGAATGGATGTCAGAACTGATTTAACATTTACTTGCCTCTAAGTCCTTTCATGCTAATAAAACACAATGCCATTCAAAATAATTTCCATTTGACTGATTAGAGTAAGTTCTAAACAACACCATGATACACAGCTTGAGAGAACCTTGCACATTCTCTTCCAGTATAAATCCCTAAAAAACAAATGCACATGGTTTTGTTTATTGGCAGCTTCCTAGAGAGCACCCCACATCGCGTGAGTTTATTTGTAATAGATCAGCATCATATTGGAAGGATTAGCTTTTTTTCCTGAGACATTCCTTGAGGCCAAACAAGATCATTCATACACTTGAAACTGTCAACTTGTAGTGGAGAAATATATATAGTTGCATAGCTGAAGAAATGTTTAGATGTATAGCTAGTAGTCTCCAGATTTGTTGGGCTATATCTCCTATCATTCGCCACCCAGAGAAGACTGATCTGAATAATTACCCAGTTGCACAACTGCATGTATTTCTCCATTGCAAGCTGTCAAGAAACAGTGCACAGGACATGACAAAAAAGAAAAAGAAAAGCAAGCAAGTACAAGAAATCTACAATGGCATTGTCTACAGCAGGGGTCTCAAACTCACGGCCAGCGGGCCAATTGCAGGGATGGGCGGGGCATGGGGGAGGGGCCCTGCGGCCTTCAAAGTGCCGGCGGTGCCCGGGCCGGCCGCAGGATGAGCAGTGGTGGAAGACTTGATGTGGCCCAGCCTCACCCAGACTCTACTTCCAGCGGCCCCCAGGTAATTTGAGTTTGAGACCCCTGGTCTACAGTTTCTTCTCTCGATCCTGCCCTCCATTTCCTCTATTTTAGATTGTAAGCTCCTGTGATCAGGGTTCTGGTCTATGCAGGGAGAAGGACTGGTCAGGTAGGGGAGCTTGGCCTGGACAGGTTACAGTTGTGCTGTGTAATGGTCCTTCATGCACCTGCAGCCCAACCCACCTCACAGGGTTGTTGTTGTGGGGATAAGATGGAGGAGATGTAAGCTGCCTTGAGCCCTTTGCAGGAAAAAGGCAGGATATAAATAATAATAATAATAATAATAATAATAATAATAATAATAATAAAAATAATGGTTGCCAAATCAGCCTGCCCTCAGGCCTCTGGGTACTGTTTTTAAATGCCAGACCAGCGCAGAATGAGATCTCTCACATTATTTAGTAAGCAATGAGGTGGCCAATCTGACATGTATAACCAAGAATAGGGACTAGTTAGTACCCAGGGTACTTAGTTCACCATCAGGGAAGGCTTGAGAATCAGGGGTCCCAGTATTCTATAAGAATTCAATCTTCTTCCCCAGGTGTCCTGTTCATCTCATGACTAGTTTAGAGTGTTTGCACCTTGTGTTGGGCAAGTAGAACAGTTTGGGGATTCTGATGTATCGCCCACTCTGCAAACCATCAGTCTCCTTACCTGAATTGACTGAGGTGGTTTCAGATGTGATTTTGGGGTTCTCAAAGCTGTTGATTCTGAAGTATTTCAAGTATTTCAACATTCATGTTGAAAATACCCTATACACAGTGGCTCAGAATTTCATAGCCACCATGTCAACCATGGGGTTGTACCAGCATATCATTAGCCCAACACAAGTAGAGAGGCACACTCTAGACTTGGTCTGTTCTACTGGATCTGAGAATGCTGCTGTGAGTGTGGCTTTTGTCAGCTCTTTGCCTTGGTGAGTCCACTACCTGTTGAGATGTAGACTGACAGCAGCTTTTCCCTTCCATGAGAGAGAGGGACTTATTAAGATGGTCTCCCCCTTGAGTCTAATGGCTCCAGATGATTTCTAAAGGACACTGGAAGGTTTTCCAGCTGATATGGCTGGTAACTGTAGAACACAGAAATGACCTAGGAAACTGTCATTATTGCTCCTAAATGCCCCATCTGTTGTAGATCTCATACAACTCCATGGTATATTCTCACAATAAGGTGAAGTTAGAACTTAAAAAGGAAAATTTGAAAAACAATGTCCTCAATATGGTAGGCATGTCATGGGCACAGCCAGCTGGAGCCAGGGGTCATTCTAGATGGCCTGGGAGACCCCTTCTGACTTGTTCAGTTTCTATGTTTCTATATTTATAGTTTGTTTCCCACAAAGGTGATTCCTTTAGAGTATGTTATAATTTCATGTTAAGTTCAGATGTTCTCTCATACTGCATGTTGTGCCACAAAGCAGCACATTACAAGTGCATGAAAAATAGCTTTGAAATTCTTGTAAGCTTACCTAGGTATGTTGCATAGTATTAGAATTTTATCATCAGTATATATGAATATTTTTTTCCATTCACACTATTGGATTTGGCTTCAATGCCCTTACTGAAGGGTAAGTCCCATTGAACTTCCTGGGATCTAGTTCTGAGTTTTGGATTGCCCTTTAAGGATAGCAAACAAAATGAGGCTTCAGTTCTATACAAGACTCCCTGGGAGTGAACTCATTTAACACTAGAAGATTTCTGAGTAGAAATGCATAGAAATGTGCTGTAAGCCTCTTATAATTCACATAAAACAAGGAATAATGGCACGATCTTATGCATGTTTAAATAGTTTAAACATGGTTAGCCACTAAAACACTTTAAAATTAATCAACTTATGGTAAATTGAAAGTAGTAATAGTAATCCACTTCAATCATGTTTTGAAAGTATCTGTATCTACAAGCTTAGTATAGTATTTCTGGGTGCCACTGATAAACCAAAAGGCATAACAATCTTAGCCCTGACTTTCTGGAAGTTGTTGGTCTGCTGTCCAGAGTTCATTGGCCCTTGCCAACACACCAATGGAGAAGGTCACAACATCTACAGCACCACACAGTCCCATTCCAATCTCTCATAATGGCTTGTATTTGCCACATCTTTGTATCAAAGTTCATGAAGCTAACGCTTTTAACAGTACAATTGTATGTATGTATATTTACTAAGAAGTAAAGGTAAAGGTTTCCCCTTGACATTAAGTCCAGTCATGCCTGACTCTAGGGGGTGGTACTCATCTCCATTTCCTACTCGAGGGAGCCAGCATTTGTCCGCAGACAGTCTCCGTGATCATGTGGCTCGCATGACTAAACACCGAAGTGCACGGAAAGCTGTTACCTGCCCACCAAAGTGGTACCTTTTTATCTACTTGCATTTGCATGCTTTCAAACTGCAAGGTAGGCAGGAGCTGGGAACTCACCCCTTTGTGCAGATTCAAACTGGCGACCTTTCGATCAACCAGCCCAGCAGCACAGCGGTTTAAACCACTGCGCCACCTGCAGTCCCTTTACCTAAGAAGCAAGCACCCCTTAATAAATGGGATGTACTCCCAGAAATGTATGCATAGGATTGCACCTGAAGAATCTGCCCGAATCTGCCCTGAATGTTAAGAGAACTGCATTGTCATATAAAAAGTCATGGTAAAATGAATGTTGCTTTTTTACACAGTGAATATGCACCTCTCTTCCACTAAGGACAAGTGGTTCCCTCAGTTCTGCTCCATTTGATAATTTAATTACACTGTAATATTCCTGCACACAGTCCCATTCTAGTTGTTTTTCCAGGAAAACTTATGTTGGTAACAGTCTTTGTGCAACAAAGAATAATGTAATAATAATTATTATTTTGAAATTGCTGGAATGCACCTTTGGAAAGGCTATATATACATTTAGGAAAGCAAAGGAAAGCTGAAAACTTCCTCCAGCAGAAGGTAGAGGAAGGAACATGAGGATCAGCTATTCTTGATTTAATACTAACAGGGAAGGCCTAGTGGACAAAACAGCAGCCATGGGAACTTTGGGGAAAAGTGACCTCATAGTACATGATGACTCAAATGAGTGGAACTCTACAATTGATGGATACAGCCTGTTTAAGAAAAATATAAAGGATAAAAATGGGGGTGGAGTTGCACTATACATAAGAGACGCATATAGGTGTGCAGAAATACAAGAGGAGCCAAGTATCCCCACTGAAAGCATCTGGCTTAATTTAAAGGGAACAAAAAGTAAGAAAAACATAGTTAGTGGCATCTATTACTGACCATGCAGTCAAAAAGAGTTCCTTCAAATGCTCAGTTGTTTCAACTGGTTTAGGGCAACATCCTCAAGATTAGCTAAACAGCTCTTCAATACACATTCACATTTACTGACTTATCAACTGAATTAACGTGACTAGCATCACTGAAAACATCTGGCTTAATTTAAAGGGAGTGAAAATGAGAAAAAAAATAATGATTGGTATCCATTACTAACCGTGTAGTCAAAAAGAAGACAGGGATGCAACCTTCAAAAAGCAACTTTCCAGCATTTCCAAGAAGGATGTAGTCATCACGCGGGACTTCAATTTCCCTGATAAATGCTGGAAGACAAATTCTGCCAAGTATGGCCCCTCCAAGAGATTCCTGACATGTGTAGCCAACAATTTTCTCAAGCAGAAAATAGAAGGTATGAGAGGATCAGTTATCCTTGATTTAATACTACCAGGGATCACCTGGTGAACACCAGTTCTTGTGTTCTAGCAGGTACAAGAACTCTGGCTTGTGTTCTAGCAGGTACAAGAACTCTGGGGGAAAGTGACTAGGCTATACTTGAATTCTCAATTATAAAGGAGACAAAGGTTAACTGCAGTCAAACATGTACACTGGACTTCAAGAAAGCCAACTTTGACAAACTCAGAACAATGATAAGCAAAGTGCCATGGCCACTTACTCTTAAGGCAAAGGAGTTCAAGAAACCTTCAACTTCTTTGCCTTAAGAGAGGAAAATCTTGCAAAAGAAGATCCCCCAAGCACAACTACAAGCAATTCCAACAAGAAAAAGGTGTAGAAGACAACAGAGGAAGCCCACGTGGCTCCACAAAAAGTTAAGTAACAGACTGAAGAAAAGAAGAAGGCCTTGTACAGGAAGTGGAAGCAGTGTCAGGTCACAAGGAAAGAATATAAACAAATAGCATCAGGAAGGCTAAAGTAGGAAATGAACTGAGAATAGCAACTAAGAACAACAAGAAAGCCTTCTTCAGATAAATCCAAAACAAAAGACATGTGAAAGAGAAAAGTTTCCAGCTACTTAAAGTGGATGGCTGAGTGATAAGAGATGACAAGAAAAAGGCAAAGGGTCTCAGTTCTTACTTCACCTCAGTATTCTCCACAAGGAACTCGACGGGAAGTACAAGCTGAAAATGAGAGATGGCAGCTCAAGATTGACAGACAAATGGTCAAGGAATGCCTAGGTGGAATAAACACTTTCAAATCTCCAGGGCCTGATGAACTCCATCCCAGAGTCATAAAAGAGGAACTTGCAGAACCACTGGCTATTATCTTAAATCTTGGAAAACAGGAGAAGTGTCAGATGACTTAAGAAGGGCTAACATTGTCCCTGTCTTCAAGAAGGGGGGATAAGATGGACCTGGGAACTACAGATCAGTTAGTCTGACATTAATCCCTGGAAAAATTCTGGAGCAAATTATTTAAAAATCCGTCTATAAGAATCTTGAAGAAAATGCAGTGACTAATAGAAGACAACACAGATTTAACAAAAATAAATCCCGTCAAGCTAATTGAACCTCATTTTTTGACTGGGTAACCTCCCAAATGGACAGGGAGAACACTGTGGACATAATCTGCCTACACCTTAACAAAGTTTTCAACATAGTGCCACACAACATTCTGATAAGCAAATTAGCAGTCACATCAAATGCAATAAACAAACAAACAAACAAAACTATTAGGTGGATTCAAAATTGGCTGCTAAATCAGACACAGGAGGAAGGAGGAAGGTAACAAGTGGGGTGCTGCAGAGTTCAGTCCCGGGCCCAGTGTTCTCATAATCATATTTGATAATCATATTTGCAGATGATACAAAACTGGGTGGAATAGCAAACAACCTAGAAGACAGAATGAAGATCGAAGGTGATCTTGATAAACTTGAACACTGGGCCGAAAGCAACAGAAAGAGATTCAATAATAAGAAGAACCAAGTTTTCCACCTAGGAAAAGAAACCAAATACATGGATATAAGATGGGTAATAACAGAATTGAAAACAAAAAAGGCCTCAGAGTTATTGTGGACAATAAGCTAAATATGAGCCACCAATGTGAGGCAGCTGCAAAAAGGACTAATGCTGTTTTGGGATGCATTAACAGAAGTATTACATCCAATCATGAGAAGCAGTAGTCCTTCTATACCCCTCACTAGTCAGACCTCATCTGGAATACTGTGTCCACTTCCGGGCACCAAGATTTAAGCAAGATGCAGAAAAATTAGAAAGGGTGCAGAGGAGGGCAACAAAAATGATCCAGTGTTTGGAAACACTACCCTATGAGGTGAGACTGAGGGAACTGGGAATGTTCAGTCTTGAGAAGAGAAGACTGAGGGGGGACATGGTATCCTTCTGTAAGTACCGCAGCTGCTGTCACAAAGAGGAAGGTCAAGATCTCTTCTTGCTGATGCCAAAGTGTAGGACACATAATAATCAAGTCAAGTTGTGACAACCTAGGTTCAGGAAAAGTTTCCTCACTGTCACAGCAATACCACAGTGGAACCAGTTACCTTGAGAGGTCATGGGCTCTCCCACACATTCAAGGTGAAACTGGACAGTCATCTGAGTGGATTGGTGTAAATTAGTGTCCTGAAACAGGGTTGAACCTAAAGACCTTAGTGGCTCTTTCTAACTCTACTATTCCATGATTCTTTTCCACAGGGAGACACCAGCACACTATATTTTTAAAAAAAGTTTAAAGGAATATAAAGCATAGCTTTTGTGCTGCAGAAATATTTTTTCCCTAAAAATATTTTCTCTCTGCAGAAATATATTCTCCTGAAAAACATCAAAATTATAAAATAATATCCATTTTCAAAAATAAACAATTATCCAGTAAATATTTCTGATAACATGATATCCAAAATTGACGGAAAAATTTGGCAAAGTAGGAAGAAAAATCCCTAGCTTCCACATATTCTAAAAAGTCCCCAAAGAGCAATATCATTTTGAAACCAAAGCCAGAATTCTTCTACATTTTAGCTGCGGAACTACAGAAGCTCTTTTAATTCACCTCCAATGCCACCCTTCCTGCCAGTAGCATTATGCTGCAATTGCCACAGGAATCACTGATTAGGAAAATGAGTCCAGTGGCCTAAGCTATCATTACAGTAATTAAACCTTTCCTCTTGCTTTCTTATTCAGTAGATAGTTCTTTTGTGTTGTCTTGCAAGCCATATCATTTACATAAAGTTGATTCGAAATACCCATTATACAATTTTATATCCAGGATTAGCATGTTCAACTAACTGCAGTTTCCTGTTAGATGCAAACCTGAACGTGTGATTACTGTTATAGATCAAGTAAAACTCAGTAAGAAAGAATCAGAAACCTTCCTGTGAACTGGTCCATGTTCATACAAGATGCTGAACTGTGATTCTGTGGAAGCACAACCCACTGCTGCCAGCCTTTTCCTCACAGGTGTACTCGAGGCAGAGAGGGGAGGAATAAACTATGGTTTAGGATTGTGTTTACATACATACAATATCAAAAGAATGTGCAGACTTGAAAAAGATAAACCCAGAGCTGTCCAAAATAAACTGCAATGTATTTTCAAAGGGATAGTCATGTCTGCATATTGCAATATAAACTTCAGGGCAGCATTCCCTGACAGGGTGACCATTAGATGTGTTGGAAAAAAAACTCCCAGCATATCCTAGCTAGTCATGCTGTAATTGAGAATCTTTTGGCACCTTAAAGACTAACACATTTACCACAGCATAAACACCCAAGGACTGCATGATTCAAGTGTTGTTTTAAGTTGCAAACCATGGGTGCACTGATACAGAGGGGGGAAAATGTGAGGTCAGCAGAAATAAAATACAAAATGTTAGGCTGTGAAAGGATGATTTGAAACAAGGAAGTAGGAAGAGGTAACAAAAAAGGTAACAAAGAAAATTCCTTAGCCTAAAAGAAGGAGGGGGGGCTGAGTTCAGATTGCACAGTGTGAGGAAATTGGAATGTAGACAAGGTAGCAGGAAATTTGCTCAATAAATAACCTTATGAATATTAACAAACACACCCTACATAGGAAATAAGCTTATTATAATTAACCTGGGAGGGACCAAGTGGGAGGGAAGAATAGGTATTAGCGTGGCACAGGATAGACAGATGGAAAAGATTTGTAACCTCCCAGTATCCTGGCCAATGGGGGAAGAGAGGAGGGAGAAGCAGCCAGGGGCAGGGCTTAAAATAGGATGTGAACATGTGCTGAGTTGAGCTGGAAGATGGGAAGGAAACCATCATGGCTCCCTTTGTTGCAATAAAGTTTCAAAAAGAACTCTGCATGCTTGGAATATTTTTCTCTTCTGAAGGAAAGGAAAGCATGTTTCTAGCACAACATATACAGAGAAAGGAAATTAAAGCTTAAATGGATGCAAAGCAAGCATAATTACAATTCATAACAGAAGTGACTGATACTGCCTAGGATGGCCTGTTGATCTTTGATAGTACACTAGACTGATTTTAACTTGGAGTTGTTGGTAACATAAAATGGTGTTCTGCCACTTTCTCATCTAGGTTTGTGCCATACTAAATTATTCTTAGGCCCCAATCTAGCCTTATTGATCTGATTTTTCACTTCATCGCAGTCTAAGAAATATCTGATGTAAATCCTTAACTTCTGTCTGTTCAACAAGTGAGAAAGAAGTAGTTGTCTTTTAGGGCATGGCTGCAGAATACAGATCTTGTAGTGTGTGCTGTGTACAAACTAGAAGCATGGAGTTATGTTCAGCAATCAGTCCACATATAAAATAAGATGGTGCTTGCTTATCCATTGTATGGTTGTACACTAGTGTCCTGGATCAGCTCTTGATGGTAAGGTGAGGAATTAAGTCCTCATGGGATTACTTAAGAGTTTCCTTCCCATGTACAGATATATAATTATCCATGTTTTAATAGAGTGTTACACGTGGGAGGCCCCCCTTCTTCAAACTGAGGAAATCCTTCTGTTCATAGAGGGGCTATGGAGAAACCCAGAGGCAATGAACTACCAAGATTTAAAACAAGTTGGGTGTCAAGGATGGCCATTTTCAGCCAGTCCTACATAGGATTAAACTGAGCATTAATGTCTTGGTATTATTATTATTATTATTATTATTATTATTATTATTATTATTATAACATTTCTATGCCGCCCCTTGCCGAAACCTCGGGGCGGCTTACAAGGTAGGTCCATGTTTTTGTTAATCCACACTACAGAAAATGACTTCAGGCTCACATGTTGCACAGGGCAATAACAAAGTGGAAGAGTATTTAAATTTAAAAGCATTACTTGTCACTGGGTTACGAGATTAGTGATAAACATGGGTTATCAATAAATATTCTAGGTACAAGCAATAAAGAAGCACCTTGCAGTGGCTTTAGGGACCAGCTTTACCTGATCCCCATTTTATTAGATGTCAGAGTATATTTTTCCTTTAAAAGACCTAAGTCCGACTCAGTGGCCTCAGGATCTCACCTCAGGCAGTGTGCACCAGCCTTCACCTTCATTAAGCCATGGTGCTTTCACGTTGAGCCTCTGGTTCACATGTTGAACTCTTTGGTCCATGTTTCAAAATGGGTTGGGTGGGTGGCTGACATCGCCAGACTCCTGCCATGAAGAGTGATCTGCACCAGCTATCCTGAGGTAAACTTCAGAGGGAACCAGCTACTTGATAATTCAAATAGTCTTTCATCCCTGTACCCAGGTGAGACAACTAACTTGCACATCAGGACTGCTATGGACCTCCACCAGGGTTTCCTCTAGCTTTACCCTGCCCAAGCATAATTTACTAACTTGTAGGTCCTACAATTTGCACTCACACTGCTGGTTTCCAAACCATCGTTGGCAAATCAGAAGCCATTCTTGGGGTTGCATGCTTATTATTTCTGTCAGGTCCTCTTTCTAGACAATTTACCTCTCTTTCTGAAATTAACCAAGTTTTCTTATTACAGGTCCACTGTGCAAGCCATGATGAATGCAAATTAGGATCCCTCAAGACCCTGGTTTGTAAAACTATTCCATAGCTTGGGATCTCAGCATGAGGCATTTTAGCTTGTATCTGTAAGGGGCTTATACTTGTGCATACGTAATGAAAAACACTATCAAGGTAAGGAGGAGGATATTGCTCTGGAAAAGGGAAGCTGGTTCTTGATTTGTTTCCAAGAAGCAAATACTACATCTGCACTTTTTGAGCTTCTTTGTAGTTCAAAACATGCACACTATTTACAATCCATCTACAGCAATACACTTTCACTTCTTTTCTGTAATAGAATTATCTTGTCTCACAAAGGCTGTGAGCCTTTGCAGAGGGAAACTAGAGTTATTTCTTGTTCGTTGCTTGATTTATTAGATTGCCAGTGGGTTTTCTATTTGAACCAGCTACATCTACAGAGTGCAGCATGTAATGCTGACAAACGTGTGAGTTAGAGTCCTAATATATGTATACAGTCCCAGTGGGAAAGAAACATGAATGGTAAAACAGTGGGAAAAGCTGGAAGACACTAAAAAGCAAAGAGCTGGTCCAACAAGGCAGTTTTTAAAATGGGAAAAAGAATGGAGAAAGCAAATAAGAACTGCTAAACAAACAAACAAACAAACAGAACTGCTGACAAAGTGAAATGCATGTGGTGATACATGAGAGAGACGAAGAGCAAATCCAGTTCACCCTGGATACAGATTTTGCCAAGCGTGAGTTGTGCCAGGGAAACAATTCCAACTTATGTTCTACAAAGTACTACATAGGATTTGATGAATTTCATTAACTTTTGAGAAAGGCATTGAGCTGAACAGAGCAGTGATGCTAAATTCCAGTGTTAATATGTTATACTTAACTTCTTTTCTACAGTATTTATATAACTGTACCTATGAGGTATCAAATACATTAAGATACATCAATTTGTTTTAGAGCTCCCAAAACAACTAAGCTTATATCCATATGGTTTTCTTCCATTAAAATAATTATCCTTCATTTTTTGCCAATTTTGTGATAGCAAAGGGAGAGGGTTTGAGTCCAAGTTACTTAACAGCCACTTCCATCACAATATAAATTCCCTAGTCAGGCATCCTGTCTCATACTATCACCAGCTTTTTCATGGGATAATTTATACTGCATGTACATAGAAATGCCATCATTTTTGTATTCCATGATGTTCCTTTTAAAAATAACTACAACAGACCAAAGACTTTTACATCTTCTGAACATGAGGAGTCTGGGACCACTATAAGTATACTGTACAGCTGTCTCTGGTTCAGCTTTTAGCCTCAGTAATCATGGTGATGAGAGTACGGCCTTCTGGACTATTGGTGTTGCTACCAAATGGCACTTTATGTCATGTCCTACCTGGAGGAGGATTCTCAGATGAGGAGAGCTGATGCAGTGAGCCAGAGCCACAGCCAGGCACAGCAATAGAGGCTGTGAATGACTGCCGCCCCCATGGGAAGAGCAGCCAGATCCCTCCTGGGCAGTCTCAGGGTTGCTCAGAAGCCAGAGGCAGAGGGAATTCACCCTTTGGAGAGAAGGAGAAGTGCACAGCTTTGCCAAAGGGCATATTCCATGAAAAAGCACGCTGAGTTAATTAGTCAGCTGTGCTGCTTCCCAGCTGCTACTAAATTAGATCAGACTCCATTCCTTCCCTTCCTGAATATATTTTTTCCAACATGTTTGAAAATCTTCAAACTTGCCTTTGGATTTGAAAATGTGCACTTGAAAAATATGTATTTTAATTAAAATATTCATTTTTATGTGTGGGGGGAAGCATGCTCTTTTAAAAAATGTACACAAACATGCTCACTTTACCAGCTTGAAATGTTCAATTCCTCTGCTTGGGCTAAAAGGAAAAGAGCTTGCAAATGAGAATTGGAGTAAGTTAAACTAAGCTATAACAGGAGCTTGAAGAATCTCAGCCAACTCAAACATTACTATTGTCCCATCCATAACTCTACATGCAGCAGGCTTTAAAGATGGTTCAGAAAGTTCAAGTGGTGCAGAATGCTGATGCTTGGGTATTGGGGGTTGGTTCATGTGGCATTTCATGTGATACCTGCTGCACTGGTTAAAGTGTAAAGGCCAACAGTTTGGGTCCCAGTTACTTGAAGGACCAGTGTTAGATTGCCTACATTATGAAGTTAGCAGCAGCAGCTTTTCTTATTAGCGGTCCCAGGGTACTTAGGATGGTGCATGCAAGAGCCTTTATGACTCAAGCATTCTAGTTGCTGTGTACCACTGGGAAGAGCATCCAGTCAGGATTCTTGTGGGATACTTCCTAACCAGTTTACAGGAAAACTCTGAAGACCCACCTGTTTTCATTTGCATATTTTATTATTTGGGTTGCTGGCATTATTCATAATCACTGTTTTCAATGAATGCTCTTACTTGGTATTGCTTGCTTTTAATCTTGTATGTTTTATTGGGAAGGTTCCACTTTTAAAAACAATGTAAGAAGACTGTTCTTCATTTTAAATAAAGAACAAATTATTAGCATTTTGGGACTGCAGGTGGCGCATTGGTTTAAACCGCTGTGCTGCTGGGCTGGTTGATCGAAAGGTCGCCAGTTCGAAACTGCACAACAGGGTGAGTTCCCATTGCTCCGTCCCAGCTCCTGCCAACCTTGCAGTTCGAAAGCATGCAAATGCAAGTAGATAAAAAGGTACCACTTTGGTGGGCAGGTAACAGCGTTCTGTGCACTTTGGTGTTTAGTCATGCCAGCCACATGACCACAGAGACAGTCTGCAGACAAACGCTGGCTTCCTCGACTAGGAAACGGAGATGAGCACTGCTCCCTAGAGTCAGGCATGACTGGACTTAATGTCAAGGGGAAACCTTTACCTTTATTAGCATTTTGAGCACTGGGGGGCGGGGGGGGGTTAAGACAAATAGTACCATCATGCTCCAGCCCTGGCCCAAGCCCATTTCCTGGGAAGAAGATAAGGAGTCTGAATTCTCAAGCCCAGCATTCTCAATTTCAACCATGTGGGTGAACAAGCACTCTTTGGGGCTTGCTCAGATTTTATATACAGCTCAATCAGTACATCCAATGCTGAATCTTTCATTACAGCCAGCCACTAGGATTTCCTTCTGTTCCTGCAAGATAGCTGGGTACTGAATGCTTTGGCTGACATATTATATGACAGGTGAAGTCTGACTGAGTGTGCTTGCAAGTGATCAGCAGTATCCCAAGCAGATGTGTTCTTGCTCTTTTCTGATCACACCTTAATTTGTGTGAGTAGAGCAAGACAAATGAACAATCTGGCAAGAGCAAGATGAATGAAAATAGAGAAGCTTGGCAAGCAAGGTCTGCTGAAACAAGAAAAACAAGCCATTGCACCTACCTGTGCTTACCTGAGGACTTAGCTGACACCCGAGAATGTGTGAGACAGCTGTCAAATGCATGAGTATCACACACAGTATGGAAACAGCATGTGGCAGCACTTTGGGAATATGGACATACCCTAGTATCACTGTATAGATTATTTCCTCCTCAGTTTGATGTACATGCCTTGAGGAGTGAGTAGCTACTGCCCTTGACACAGTGAGTTTCTGCAATTCCATGAAGCATTTCAATTATGTTTTATAAGACTATAAAAGAAAGTGCATTGACAAGAAAGGTGATTTTGGGAGAATAAATACTAACTCAGCAAAGAAACAGCTATCTTATTTGGATGTAATTCCAATTGGGAATAAGAGTAAAAGCCATTTGCTAGGGCAATATTAATGGTGACACAGTTAAGGCATTTTACATACCATAATTGTCTGATAGTTAAGATCTCTCTTTTCTTGATTTTTATTGCTTTATAGGAACAGCAAAAGTGCTTTTAGACCAAGTCACAGCATTGGTCCATCTAGCCCACTACTAGCAACCTTGACACCACTGAGGCACAGCCCTTTCTTGCCAAGTGGCTATGCAGTGTGGCTAATGCTGTTTTTGGTCAAGGCAGAATCTCAGCCTAATTAAAGGAGGCAGTGGTGAGACTCATGTTGAAAAAGTCCTCCTTAAATCCCACTATACTGGATAGTTATTGACTTGTTTCCAATAACCAGGACTTCATACCTGGTTACAGGAAGGAAACTGGTTACTTTGGTAGATGATCTATGCTGGAAACTAGACTGGAGGATTGTGCCCCTTTTGGTTCTGCTGAACCTCTCAGCTCCCTTTGTTGCCACTGACCATAGTATCCTTCTTGGCCATCTTGCCAGGATAGGAACTGGAGGCACTGTCTTAGTGGAGGAGGAGTGGACCCAGAAAGTGGTGCTTGGAAACTCCTGTTCAAATCCCTGCCAATTGCTCTGTGCAGTTTCTCAGAGTTCTGTTCTGTCCCCCAAGCTACTTAGCATATACATGAAGCCACTGGGAAAGGTTGCCCAGAATGTGGGGACTTGGTATCATCAGTATGCTGACAACACCCACAACTCTCTTTCTCCTTTGCATCTTATTCCAAGGAAGCTGTTTTGATTATAATTCAGTGTCATCAGCACTAATGTCTAGATTTGAATTTTAATCTAATCGAGACAAGACAGAAGTGCTCCTGGTGAGTCAGAAGGCAGGTCAAGGAATAGCAATTTGCTCTGCATTTGATGAGGTAATATTTCCCCTAAAGACTTAGGTATGAAGCTTGGGTGTACCTTTGGATTCAACCCTGAGCTTGGATGCCCAGGTTTCAGCAATGCCCAGGAGCACATTTGTATGTTTAAAACTCATGTGCCAGTTGCACTGGTTTCTGGAGATGCCTGATTTGGCCACAGGAACACACGACTTCATTACATCCTCAGTGGATTAATCTAACATGCTCTATGCAGGACTCCTCTGAAGAGTGTTCAAAAGCTTCAGCTGGCTTAGAGAGCTGTTGCTGCACTGGTGACTGGTGCTTGTCAGAGTCAGTGTGCAACTCTTCTGCTGAAACAGTTCCCAGTGCTGATTACTACCTACAAAGCCCTATCGTTTTCAGGTCTAGACTTGTTGAAAGACCATATTCTCCCTTCTGAGTCTCTCTGTACCCCAAGATCATAGGGCAGCCCCACTTCTGGCCTCAGCTCTTTCATAGACATGCTTGCTGGGAACATGGGAGGAGGCCTTCTCAGTACACTGTCCCAAGTATCTCAAATTCCCTGCCCAGGGCAGCTCCCTGACTGTTGTTGCCCTCCCCATTATGCTTTTGGAGGCAGGGAAAAAACATGCTGTTTCAGCCTCTGAGAATTGTTTTGACCTGTGAGATTGCATTGGACTAGTTCTGTTTATATTGCTTTGATTTCTATTTTAATTTTGGCATTTTATATAATTCAAATATTGTAGTTGTTTTTGTATATTTTTAACTTATGCATATTTTATTATTGTTTTAATTATTTTATCTTTTAATGTTGTGATCCACATTGAGTCCCAGTATTGGGAATAAGTGGAATATAAATACAGTAAACAATAAATACAATAAACAATACAGTAAACAAGTTTATGTAAAGTAAAACAACCAGAGCTCACAATCTGATATGACTCAAGCTGGAATGAACTTCAAGGCAGAATTTGAAGAAATGCAGTGAGCTTGGATTTTGCTGACTTGCATGTTCCCAGTTGCTGCCACCACTGCAAAATGCTCTAACAATTTTTATCTACCTCTGGCTACATTTCTTTCTAACACAAATGGCCTTCCGCTACATATAGGTAAAACCTGTGCCTACCATGATAACACATTTGTTTTCACAGAAGGTGCCAGTTTTGCCTGCATGAAGTGGAAATTCATTCTCAGCAAGAAATAAGGACTGAAGCAAAGTGACAGAAGCCTACATTTGCAGTGTGTCTCTTAAAATTCTAGGCTGTGGAACCATGTCTTCTCCCCATCTTCCTTTCTAGAGCATATTAAAAGGGAGACAAGTGAACTGGACATACATGCCCCTATGTTTTGGCAACAGATCTGTGTATTCTGAATACAGTGCAGAAAATGGATCAGCCCACTGTCACTCAGTTGATTCTGGAAATTCCATTCTTTTAAATTGTAGTCCATATATAAAAATCAGCAAGGTTCACTAAGGCATCCAGCTCAGCATTTAAACACCTGAGTGTTCATTTACCCAAGTGTCCCAACTTGCTTAATTTCAGCAGTACACATAAATTCCAAAAAGGGCTTTGAAAAGGTAAAGGATGCCCCAGGTAAATGGTACTTCTGGTTGCAGGGTGCTGGGAATTGCAACTCAACACATCTGCAGGGCACTAGTTTGGCAGAGGCTGCTGTACCCTATTGTTCAAACATTTGGTCATTTTAGAAGTAGAGTAAGGTGTTTTCTAGTTACATTGTGACCTGAAATCTTCTTGGCTTGTCAAGAATAAAGGAGAAGTACATGCAGGCACAGCAAATGAAAGATCAGTGATAACACATCTAAGCCAAGAGACATAGTTATCAGTTCTTCAAACAGTGCACAAATACAGAGGCCTTTTATTGTAATTCAGGGAACAAGGAATGGCTTCTGCCATCAGTTAAGAACAATTTGGTACAATTTCTGTTTAAAAAATAACATCCCAAAACAATGTAATTAATATTACACACCATGATAAACAAACCTGCAGCAATACAATAAAAATGTTGTAAGAGGTGGTATAGGAAAAAATACACAGTTGTGTATCACTGCAAAGGAAATAGGCTTCAGTGCAATCCTATATACAAAAATAAGGTATATTGATTTTAATATGCTTACTCACAGGCAAGCAGGTATAGAAATGTAGGCATGATTTGCTGCCTAGCTACAACCAAATGAAATAAGAATTGTACAGACTAAACAGATAAAGAGCAGCAAAAATATACTATGATCTTTTGACAAATGACTGATAGGCACCTTAAGCAGCGACTGACCCTAGCACTGTTCAAGGTTGATCCTGGTATTTATGGTTCCACGATAAAGCTGTATTAGCCTATATCCTGTGATCTTTTTAAATTGTTTTTATAGATGTTTAATTCATTATGTTTTAATTGGTTTTTAATGTGTTTTACTCTGGTGGTATGTTTTATGCATTGTAAGCCACCTAGGAAGGCCTCAACAATTACAGGCTGCCTATAAATATATGTAAATGAAATAAATAAATAAAGCTGTGCTCTGTTTGCTAGAAAACTCAGGCCCTCTAGTTCCTTTCCTCATCCACAGTGCCAAGGAAAAAGGAAACAAAGAAAGCAAACAAAGAGGAGCAAACTGTAAAGGATGAGCTCTCCTTTTTGCTTCTGCCAGCAAACAGTGACAAAGACATTCTAACTAAAGCTTTATTATGGTAACGAAACCCAGCAAAGCTGGCTTTGAAGTATAAATTAAGCATATTAAAGAAACCAATTACAAACACTCAAGTATACTTAGAATTCTAAGCAATCAGACCATTAGGGAAGCATGAACTTAACAGTAAGAATTTGATTTTGAAAGGCAGGTTGCTTACCTGTAACTTTCATTCTCTGAGTGGTCACCTGTGCATTCACACATGTGGGGCCTTGTTGTGCAGTGCAGGGCCTAGATTAGAAGAGATTTCAATAACTTATATCGCAGAGTGGGCAGGAGCCCTACCACCACTTCCAGTCCCAGGATATGGAAATCTCCAGGTATCATCTCCAGGCATCTGAAGGCAGAGGAGCAGATGATGCAGCGGCCCAGACTGCATCCTCACCTGGCCCCTCCCGAGGGGGGTGAGGTGCTGTGACGACAGCCAGTGGGGCGGAGGGTGGGTTGTGTGAATGCACTGATGCCTACTTGAAGAACAACACTTACAGACAAGCAACCTGCCTTTCTTTGTCACACTCTCTGTGCATCACACATGTGGGCAATTAGCAGGTTTACCTGTCATGGATGGAGGTGCTGGTGTCACTGGAGGATTGTTAAGAGGATTGCCCTGCCACATGCACAGTCCTGTCTCACATGGCCATGGAATCTGTGGTACAGGACAAAGGTTGACAGCTTGGAGCACATGGTGGCTTTGCAGGTGCCATGCAGTAGAAAGCCAGCTAGCAAAGGGGTAGATGTGGCCTGTGGACATGTGGAATGAGGTCTGGCGAGTTCAAGTCCTGCATCTCATATGCTAGGAAGATGGCACTGGCCACCCACTTGGAGAGTCTCTGTGATGAGGTGGGTTCTCCCTTCCTTTGGCTGTTGTAGCAGACAAAGAGGAGAGGAGTCTGAAAGCATCCAGCAGGCGCACTGTGGCCTCAGCTAGGGAGGATGGGTTAGGGAAGAAGGCTGGGAGTATCATGCCCTGGTTGATATGGAAGGACAAAGTAAACGTCGGCCTTAACTGTGGGTCATGACATAGAACCGCTTTGCCCCTATGGAAGGTGAGGTAGGCTGCATCAACCTGCAGTGCAGACATGATGTCCATGAGGAATGCTGTCTTCCATGACAGGAGTTGCAGATCTGTCATCACCATGGATGCAAATGGCATTTGGTGAGTGATTGGAGAATCACCGAGAGACTCCAAGATGGTGTGTGCAGGGGAACACCAGTGGAGCAATATTCTGGATACCACAGGGAAACCTGCATGCCATGGGTGCGTGACGACAAGCAACCCCTGAATTAGGGGATGGAAGTGTGAAATTGCCATCAGGTAAGTTAGAACATGGAAGTCTGGGAGGGGTCCAGTCCTGCTGATCTGGTGTAGTGTGCGCCAGCCTTCCTTTTGGCCAGGTAGGACTTGTGGGTGGAGGGTTTAGGGGGAGCCTGCAGGATGGAGGTGACTGCATGAGGGAGGAATGGGTAGGGGTCTTTCACCTGTTGATCCTCCAGGCAGTCAGGTTCAGGGTCCTGATATCATGGTGAAGCACTCGAGCAGGTTGTGGTGAAGTGGCAGACTGAGGAATGTCCTGTTGGAGAGGTGGAGGAGGAGGGAGAGTCACAGCTGCCTTGGCCACCATGGGGTAATGTGAACACAGTCTGTTTTGTCCCTCTGGATTTTTGAGACTACCTTGGTGATCAATTGAAAGCCGGGGGAAAGCATCAAACAGGGTCCCTCCCAACCTCAAAAAGAACACATCTCTGAGGGAGCTAGACCCATGTCCTGCTCTGTAGCAGATCAGGCAACCTTTGGCATTCTGGGGAGTGGCAATGTCGAGGTACTACTCAACATGTAAACAACCCACACGTTCACAGCAATAAAACTAAAGCCCTTTATTGCTACTTATCTACAAGATTTACAACTCTACAGATAAGCTCTACTGTTGATGTCTTTGCAATGCAGATGCTAATCCTTTAGTGGCGTCTCTCCCCGAGCCCACGTGGGACTAGCTCTCCTGGCCCCGCCTTCCTTCTCTCTGACGTAACAAGGCTTGTCTTTGTTCCCACCTCCTCAGAGCTCTGCGATTGGTTGCTAGGAAAAAGTCTATCACGCCCCCTTCGTCTTCTGTGTCGTGCTCAGGAAGTTCAGCGTCATTAGGGGGAGGGACAGTCTGCTCTAACTCTTTCTGGGCAGAACTCGTAGTGCCTTTTCCCTCGGGGCTCTCTTCCTTTGATGTGGGCTCGGGTGTTTGCACAATGGGCATGGAGTCAGGGTGAGGTGCAGCTGTCTGCTCAGCCACCCCCAAGCTAGGTTGTGGGGTTGGCATTTGGGTACAGGGTCCCAAGCACAAGACCTCGTGAGGTGCTGCCTCTGTCGGGGCTCCAGGCATGACAGGCAAAGAGGTTCACCTCAGGAGTGTCCCATGTGTTGCAGAGGCTGTGGAGGACCACACCATCAAACTCCCATTCGTGGGGTGTTGAGGCAGTGCAGCTCAAGTTGTCTGCTACCGCTTGAGGTGTTGAGGTGGCCTGGAACATGGATAGGCACCATTCCCAGGTTAGATAGAGGGCCAGACTGGGTCCTGCCCTGCCTGTTCATGTAATGCATGATAGTGGTGCTGTCTGTCAATATTTGGCCTTGGCAGACCTTGAAGGGATTTCTGAAAGGAGGCCAGGAGCTCATGTACAGCCAACATCTCCAGAAGGTTGATATGCCACCATGACTTGTGGTGGTCCCAGAGGCCCTGCATGCACAGGTCGCTGCAGTGCATGCCCCAGCCCGTGTTTGAGGAGTCTGTTGTGACCAAACAGGATGGGCTGTGGCGGGGGGGGGGGGGGCCCCCGTGGTGAGGCTGTCCAGGGTAGACCAACACTGAAGACAGTGTGATGGAGGAGACAGGGTTGTGGAGTGGGGATCTTCTCCTGCTGTGAAGGCTTCTACTTTTGGGGGGCAGTCTTGGCCCCTGCCAGCCTCTCCTTAGTCGTTGTAGCAGCCATTTCCCAGGTCCTTTTGCTGGGCCTCATGGTTTCAGTTGGCCAGTGGGCTGGAGAATCTCTCAGCTTCTGCGTTTGAAGAATCAGCAACATGAAGAACACATTGTCATAAGGCGGATTTGAGGCAATCTGCCTGCTGCCAACATGTCTGCATTTTAAATGCTTGACAATGCGGGCAGGTCTCCACCATGTGCTCCTCGCCCAGACAGAGGAGGCAGTGTGAATGGCCATTCGTGGCAGGCAGGCAAGGCATATGAGGCCATGCTGGAGATGAGGGGAAAACATGTGGAAGAAAAAAAGAGATATCTTTGTCTCCTTTCTTGAGGGAAGGGGAGCAAGAAGGCAATTTAAAAAAAGGTGATCTCAGAGTGCCAGAAAACCCAATGCGGGATTTATTCTGAATACCAAATGAAGAAGGGAAAATACAAACTAAACCTCCCCTTTCTTTTGCAGGAGTGTTGCCAATCACAGCACTGCCAAACACCCCAAAAGTAGTTGGCCAGAGAGAGGCCACATAGGAAAAAACCACAGCCATATTGAATTACCTGCCTCAGAAGGGAGGGGGGGATAAGAACAAAATGAACTTTGTGTAACCCATAGCTAACAAGCTAGCCTGACCTCCACTACAGTAATCAAAGGGACAGTGGACGCTGGTTATAGCTGCCATGAAAGTTGCAAATGTGCAGGGAGTAAGAACATGGCAAGCTTGTGTGAATCTCAAGCAGATAGACATGGGAAATGCCCAGTCCTTGACAGAAGAAAGGACTCTTTGAAGCTAACAGCGGGGGAAGGGGTGCATACATTGATGTATTGATGCATTAGATATGTAATAGATGACTGAAGGGCAATGAGAGGTGGGAAAGTAGCCTTGGCAAGCATGGTTATTTGCCAAAAGTAGTGTGGGTTGTTCAGTGAGCAACGAACCCATAGTAGCTTATTAACAGGGTGGCTTACAGTGAGGTGTAAACCCACCCATTGTGTCACTTCCTGTAAAATTTAGTGCAAATGTTATCACTTGACACAATACATTGTTCTAATACAATTCAAATACATTTGGTACTACTTGATTTTTAGCTAGCTTGAAGAAGAGGTAGCATTATTTCCAACTGATTTCAGCATTTCTATATTTTCAGATGAGTTAGCTTTCATGCAACACTACTGACAAAAAAGAAAGGAAGATCAAAAATGTTTGCCACATTGGTCATATTAGCTCAAACCACCCAGACAAATTGCTCAGAATTCTGGCTTATCAGTAATAAGCCAAGCATTATGATGTACTTGGAAAAGCTTAAAGCTTAAAAAGCTTAAAAATTACGTCCAAACCTGAATTCCTAACTTGTCTTTCTACTAACAGTCCAGGGTTACTGGATTGTTAAAGCTGCCTTACAAATATAGTGTTATTAGAGGGGTGACTAGCAAAGGTAAGGTTTTAAACTTAATGCTTTTCTACCTTGGTACATTTCTAGTTAGTTCATCTTCTGCTTACAGGAGGAGACAAGTCAAAGCAATTGTTACCGATCAGCCAGAATTTCCAATGATTCTAGCTAAGAATTTTGTGCAAATCCAGACGTTTACTTTCCTGACCCTCACCCCAACTCCAAATCCCACCTCTTCTCAATTATCTCTGGAGATTGCAGAGATAATTTATCTGGTATTGCCTTCTTCCTTCATTATATGCCTGGATGTCTCCTAACTGAATTTGAAGTGTGTGCATTTATTGCCTTAAACTTCTGCTCTTTTGTCTCCTGTAAGGCAGAACCAGGATATTTGGTAAGTTTTTCTCATAAGTTATACAAGGGCTTTTTCATGCAGCATAGAATTCCAGATACATAATTCTCCCTCTGATATTTCATATAGAAAACTGCAAGACACATCTACAATCACAAAGGCAATAACAATGATTGAGAAATTAAATGAATTATTAAATAGCAATGGTATTAATGCACTTCTCCAATCTGGTACCCTCCCATTATCCACTTGGCCAATGGTCATACTTGCTGGGGATGACGAGTTGTCATCACAAGAGAAAATATATTTTAACCTGCAGGTCAAACACCAGAGACCTATTGACTACATCCTGACTGACAGGTTATTGTTTTGAGAAAACAGACTCTGAATGTATATGGCAAGAAAAAGAAGAATATACCAGTATATCAGTTTGAAAAAGCTTCATTGAAACGTTGCCTGTTAAAACTGCATACCATGACCCACATGTGCATAGTATTAGAAAACATTAGAAGGAAATTTGGGTTATCTGAACTGCTTCTTAGCAGAGCAGCCACAAAGAAATTATTATCAATATTTATTATGGCTTCACTTTCACATCTCTATGGCTTACTTCTTAGTATGTTCTCAGCTGGGCTTAACTCAAAAACTCTTAACAAAGCCATATGGATACTTGTAAGGATTGTCACATGGAACAAACAATCAGCCTTGACTGGTGACTTTAATCTGAAAAATATCAAGGGGGAAAGGAGTGAACCCCACTTCCCTCTGATTGGATTCTCTCCCCTGTAACTGACTTGTGTGTAAGTGTGTGTGTGTATTCCTAGGCTGAACCAAAACTATAATCTTTCTTGCTGTGGCAAAGGAGAATGTTCTCCTTCTTCCTCAAACTGTGTCATTTCTACTTCAAGGCAGGTGTAGTACCCACAACCTTTTAGCAGGAAAGTGATTCTATTTAATTTAAAAGAGCCAGATCACCCAGATCCATAAAGCCTGGAGAGGAGAGGAGAGGAGAGGAGAGGAGAGGAGAGGAGAGGAGAGGAGAGGAGAGGAGAGCCCTCATCCAGAAAAAAAATCCTGGAAAAACAGTAGTAAAGCCTGCCTTATGCAATTAAATTAAATATCTTTCCAGACAGTCTAAACTTGCCAATGGATTTATGAATAAAATTGTTGTATATTATTTTAATAAGCATCTTCATGTACAATTTCAACTAAACCATTTTTCTCTTATTAAGTGGGTGGCGAATAAGGAAAGGGAATGAAAAATAATATAATAATATAAGGCAAGGATAATATAATATGTCTGTAAAGAAAAGAAAGCTGAGAAACATTCATTCTCTTCAAATCTGATACAGAGGAATCTGCTTTGTACTTGACACATATCTTAATGCTTCAGTGTGCATGAAAAAAATAATAAAATATTAAATTTGATAATGCCATTCACATATCCTATTAATTGCAACACTCAGGGGTTATATTTGCATAAAACGTTAAGCCAGAATTCCTCACCCATTCATAATTAAGATACTACCCAATCATTCCTTCAAGTGGGAGTGGCTAATCTTACTAGAACGAGTTTAGTGTTATGGCTGAACTGAAAATCCAGAGTTTAAAGCTGGCATCCAGATCTAGAATTTTTAGAGGAGTGATAACCCAGAGTTCAGATATAAAATGAATATTTCCTGCCCAGATAAACTGGCTAGTTACATGTGGACCCAAACTAGAAAAATCAGGCAGTGTATCAGCACTCTTCCTTGATAAGATGGGATTCTGGAGAATTTTGCCTTGCAGGGTTTAATAAATGTCACCATTGCATGACTGGCCCTCTTTTTTGCCTGCCCTAGCTCCTCTCCTTTGCTCCTTGACCGAAAGACCTTCCCTTCCTTAGATGATGTTGACACTATGTCCTAGAAGGGTGGTGTGCACTATTTTCATGTCTTCTGACCAAGAAGTGATGAAGATGCTGTGTTATATGCCTTTCCCTTCTCCCCTCTAGATTGTTGTACTATGGAACAGTGACTGTGAGGTTTGGGGGAAGCTGGAGACTAGCAAAGTTGCTGCAGACTGATCCATTGGAGCTAACCAATGCATTATGATGCCCCGGTACACGATGCCCTCACTGTGGGTTCACTGGCTGCTTCCATATGTGGCTGTTATCTAGGTGTGCCAGTGCCACAATTTCTATGTGGCAGCATTAGAGGAGTTTACAGGGTTACTGAAAGTGTATTTGTTTCCTGGCATTTCCATTGTATGGTTTCCCACACCTTTCTGGGTTGAGCATCTATTGAATATGGCTGCCATTCCAACAGAGTAACAGTGATAAATCACCAGTTTCTGATGTCATGGGAATTCAGGGTTGCAATTCTACCTAGCAAGGTAATCAAAAAGCTTACAACACCAAGGCACATCTAGAAGATAATAGGACAAAGTTGTTTTACTTGTCGATGTAACAACATTGGAAAAAGAAAGATGAACGAACCACTACGAAGCATATGTTTGTTTTGTTTTGAGGGCAAATAACACAGAGGACCTATACAGCGGGGGGATTCTGCCCTGACAGGCAAATACTTTACATGGATAAATAAATGAGTGGATCCCTTTTAAAAGGATGGAAAGTGAGCCTTTCCTTTGGAGGACCACTCTTTTGCCAGCTCTGTGAGTAGCTTGAGGTGTCATTGTCAGGATGGCAATATAAATAATACAAAAGTTTGCTAGAGATTAAACAAACCTTTGGCTTTGACTTTGAAACTGAGTGTGAAGATGAACAGAACTGTCACCCAACCAAGTAAAATTGACATTTCATATTCAGACAACTAGAAATAGCTACTAGATTCACAACTAGAATGAGTTATTGTTCCTACAGCATATGGGCGGCGGGGGGGGGGATTGCTTGGAATCAGTTCTGCTACAGGCCAATACTGTCTGCCTCTTATGCTCGCCTTTTAATGACTCTAACAAAACCAGGTACACATCCAGATTTCATGCCAAAAGAATTCTACTTGGTGGCATAAATGTTATATTTAATTCATAGGAAAAATAGCTTCTAAGAAGTCATTCTGTAAAGCAAAATATTGACTCTGGTAACAAGCTAGGATGCCAGGGCATTTTATCAGTCCATTATTTACTTGTGTACATTTTTTAACTTGCTACAGAGATGATACTGATCCAATTAGAAAAATACAGAAAAATTTGGCATAACCTTGAACATTCTGGAATAATGAAGCAGAAAGAAAATTTCTAGTCCTCAACTAGTTGGACTAAAGGTAGGAGGCCACATTAGAAAGGCAAGCTACTGCTATCGTGTCTCTTATGCTCTCGTAAGGGGGCAACTTAGAATTCAGGTGTGGTCCCTTGCTAAACTGAACACATATTTTAATATGGCCGCTTAGGGGCATAACAGTTGCTTTACATTTTGTTTCACTTTCTGTTCTGCTTGCCACCATTTGTGGCTAAGTTCAGGCAAGAGCTGAGGGAAGCTTGCGTGAGTTCTAAAATGGGCTGGTTGCAATGCTGGTTCCAGATTTTTAGGGTTCTTGAACAAGACATCCTCAGCAGGCACTCCTTCAGTGAATATACCTTATCATTGCCACTGCTATCTGTGGCTATTGTTTCTCCTCCTCCTCCTCCTCCTGCCTCTGCCTCTGCCTTCTCATAACTTACTTGATAGTAGCAAGTAGCAGTGGCATCTCCTGCTCTTTCATCTCGCCACCACTATTGTCTGGGTCAGAGAGAGAGGCAGGTGAATGGTAAAGTGAAGGAGCAAGTCCACATGGTACTTGCCAGTGGATGCTGGCCATGGGCCTATAGAAGCCATGCCTTGTCCTTGATGTTGGCCTGGACAAGGCATCACCAAGCAGCTGCTAAAGTTCCCCAAAGGCCTACTATTGGTTGCTGACCTTGCCACCTCCCCACACCCGTTGCTGGAGAGAAATGCTTGTTTTCATCAACTGTGTGAGTTACAGCTACCTAAAATGTTAAGTAGCAATATTCTTCATAGTGAAGATAAGTAGCAGTGTTCTTCATTGCAATATTAGAGGCTCCAATGCCTGTTCTCTGACCCCACCAAGCTATAAATTCATTGCTTCTTGACTCCTATACTGTAGAATTGCTCACAAAATCACAAAACATGTTCACATAAAAACCATGCAACTGATGCTGTAACTTTGGTATTAAGTTCTTGCTATAGGGTACAGATGTCATTTCTAAATACACATGAAAATCTGACTGGCAAAGAGTTTCTTACTTCATATGCATGTGCATCATGCACGTGTGCTTGTGCACGCACATATGCATTTATAAATATAAATGTGTTGAATTTACATATTCCCTTTAATTGTGAAAGCTCATGGCAACTAATGTGTTTAAAAGGAAACAGAAAATATATGTCATCTACATTGCACTGGAATTATACTGCTTCTTAAATATCTATAGACTTGATTAATATTTATACATTTTATGAATATTTATAAATTTCATTGTTTTAGTATAGCCACTGGAAACAGCAGCTATTCACTATCATCACTCAATTCTATATAAGGAAGTAAATGACCTCTAAATGATATACAGTTCATGTTGTTTAGGGTTTTACTGATAACAAAGAGCATCTTGGAACACAATCCTATACACATGTAGACAGTTTTTCCAAGATCACTGTTTTTCACATGTTGAGATCTCTGGAAAAGAACACAAGCACTCTGATTTAGACTTTCCACTAATACAGTGATTCTCAAAGTGGGCAGTACATCCCTCCTGGGGGCAGTGGAAAGATCCAGGCCAGGGGGCAGTGAGTTAAGAGAGCGGCAAGGCAGTATTAGGAGCTTATAGGTTACTACTACAGAAGAAACAAAGAGAATGGAAGGCAAAAGTTTGTAAAATAGCAGATGAAAACAAATTTATCAAGAAAAAATGAAAACTGTAGATTTATGCTTTAGAAATATGTTTTCAACAATACTAAAAGAAAAAGAGGCAGTTGTTTATTTAATGTTCACTAATATGCTCAAGGGGTACTTATTAGTTCACCTAAGGTACAGAAAATCTAACTGCATTCAAAGTAACTCACTGCTACACTCCACTAACATACCCAAATTTAGCCTATGTAAAGATACCTGCTAAATCTACTTTTGACGAATTCCTGACCATGTGCTTTCATGCTTTAGTTGCCCATTAAGTGAAGTTTATTGACAAACATTGTACTTTGTATACTTGGTTTCCTAAGAAAAAAACCAAAATTAAATACAAAGTTACATACTTAATACAATGTTAACGGCTCAATGCTTTGGTTCATACTGGCAAACCAGAGGTGATGAACTACTGAAGCTACAGAATGTTTTAAGAAGCAAGCAGACAAAGTATATATTAGGTTCAATAGCTGTCTGTTCATAAGTATGGGTTGTACATTAATTCAACATTCATAACCCAGAAACTATTTCTATGCTTTACACAGAAAAAAATAACACTGAGTTATAAACAATGTCATGTTTTATATTGTAGCTCAAACTTTTTTATTGTCATGGTGACATGGTCTGGACAGGACATGCACCACATGCTTGCCAGATCAGACTGGTGATCATCACACTTTTACTCCTGCAACAGCCAATGTGCAAGGTTTGTGAGAAATGAAGTTATCTTTAATATTGTAATGTTCAAAATTATAGTAAAATAAAGATAGGAGTGAGTGGTACTGATGGAGGGACTACTTTTAATTGAAAAAACACTAAACCAATTGTTTTACAAAGTTAACTTTTATTTGTGCAATATGTAAGTTTGTTTAACTTTATCATGCCAGAATGGTTGTTTTAAATTTGCAGTAGCACAATGGACCAAATACAAAGAAAGAAGTATAGAGGAGCTAGGGATGTCACCCAAGAAGAAAGGAAGTGGCCATTCAAAAAAGTTTAGGGACTACTGCTCTGAGAGGCAAGGCTGAAAATGTTTTGCATATTGATTCATTGTTCACTAATTCTATTTCCATCCAATCCATCTCCATTGTTCCAAATATTTCTTTTGAAATATCTGCAAACTTCCAGCTATTTAAATTCATTCTTTTATTCACCAACATACACGGGTAAAGCTTCTGCTACAAGGTTTCCAAAGGTGAGTGGCAGAAAAATGCAATTTGACATTTATTTCATAATATCCAAGAAAGGAAAGAAGATGAACCTGAGAAGTATAGACCAGTTAGCCTGACATCAGTTCCTGGAGAAATTCTAGAGCAAATTATAGAACAAATAGTCAAACAACTTGAAGACAATGCAGTAATTACTAGAAGCCAACATGGACTTCCTAAGAACAAATCCTGCCAGATGATCTAATTTCCATTTTTTACTGGGTAAATTTCCAAATGGATTGTGGGAATGCTGTGGACATAATCTATCTAGACTTTAGCCCCACAACATTCTGATTACCAAACTAGCAAAAAGAGGGCTAGATAGTGCAAACATTACGTGGATCCACAATTGGCTCAAAGAGCACCCATTGATGGCACATTTTCAAACTGGGGAGAGGTGACAAGTGGGGTCCTGCAGGGTTTTATTCTGGGATTAGTACTTGTCAAGATTTTTATTAATGATTTAGGTAAGGGAGTACAAGGAAAGATAATTAAATTTGCAGATGACACAAAGCTGGGTGGAATAGAAAACACCGTGGAAGACAGAGGTAAGATACAGAGTGATCAGAATAGGTTAACACACTGGGCAGAGAGCAACAGCATGAAATTCAGTAGGGACAAATGCCTAGTCCACCGCCTAGGAACAAGAAACCAAATGCACCTATACAAGATGGGAAATACATGGAACAACACTATTACAAAGGAAAAGGTAATGATAGTGTGATAGGTGTGAAAGGATGATTTGAAACAAGGGAGTAAAGAGATTTAAAAGGGTAACAAAGAAAATTACTTAGCCCAAAGGAGGGGAGGGGCTAAAATCAGATAGCACAAGGTATGGGGAAACAGGCACGTAGGCAGGAGGGCCAAATACTTCCTGATTGTTTATTGACAAGCCGAGCAGAACAAAATCAGCGTATTGTAGCTCACCAGGGGCAGGTCTGGATTGGGAAGAAGGGCTGGTGTTGGGGCAGCGCAGAGTAGGCGGGCGGAAAGAATGTAACTCTCGGTACCCTATTAGCCAATTAGGGGAAAGGAGGGGAGAACAAGCAGCCAGGAGCAGGGTTCAAAAGGGGTGTGTGAACATGTGCTCAGGTGAACAGAATAATGGGAAGAAACCATTCCTTTCTGTTCCCTTCATTGCAATAAAGTTTCAAAAAGAACTCTGCATGCCTGGAATATTTTTCTCTTCTGACAGAAAGGAAAGAGTGTTCATAACAGTAGTACACCACAAGCTAAGTATGAGCTAACAATGTGATGCAGCTGCAAAAAAGGGCAAATGTTATTTTGGGCTGCATTAACATAGGCATGACTTCCAAAACAGGTATAATGTTAGTTCCACTATACTCAACAATAGTCAGCTCTCACCTGGAATACCGTGTCCAGTTCTGGGCACCTAAGTTTGTTTGTTTTTTTTATTTATATCCTGCCTTTTTCCTACAAAGGGCTCAAGGCAGCTTACATCTCCTTCTCCATCTTATCCCCACAGCAACAACCCTGTGAGGTAGGTTGGGCTGAGAGTCTGTGACTGGCCCAAAGTCACCCAGTTGGCTCCATGGCTGAGTGGAGACTAGAACCCAGACTGCCTGAGTCCCAGTCCCATGCTCTTAACCACTACACCACCCTGGCTCTCTGTTTTAAGTTTAAAATAAAAAGATGCAGAAAAGCTAGATCGGGCAGAGAGGAGAGCAACAAGAATGATTCAGGAAGTGGAGGCAAAGCCCTATGAGGAAAGACTGAGAGAACTAGGGATGTTCTGCCTCAAGAAGAGAAGACTGAGCGGTAATATCCACAAGCACTCCACAAGCATCTGAAAGGCTGTCACAAAGAGGAAGTGCAAGATCTGTTCTTGTTCACTCCAGAAGGCAGGATACAGAATAACGGACTTAAGTTAAAAGAAATCAGATTTAGACTAGACACCAAGAAAAATATCCTCAATGTACAACATTGGAATCTGTTGCTTGGGAAAATTGTGGATTCTCCCTCACTAGAGACATTAAGAAAGTCTCTTGATAGTCATCTGGATGGGATGGTGTAACTTAGTGCCCTGCAATAGCAGGAGGTTGGACCAGCTGGTCCCTTCCAATTCTACTAGTCTACAATTCTATGATTTTATGTCAAAAATATCATCAAATAAAGATCTAATATGTTACTTGAACATAACTGTGCAATAAAATACTACTATAGTATTACAATGTTGCAAAATTTAGGCTTAAATTGAAGGAAGTAGGGAAATGCACTAGGCCACTCAGGTATGACCTAAATCATATCCCTGATGAATATACAGTAGAGGTGACAAACAGATTTAAGGAATTAGACCTGATAGACAGAGTGCTTGAAGAACTATGGATGGAGGTTCGCAACATGGTACAAGAGGTAGGAACTAAAACCATCCCAAAGAAGAAGAAATGCAAGAAAGCAAAATGGCTGTCTGAGGAAGCTTTACAAATAGCTGAGGAAAGAAGGGAAGTGAAAGGCAAGGGAGAAGGAGAAAGATACACCCAACTGAATGCAGAATTCCAGAGAATAGCTAGAAGAGATAAGAATGCCTTCTTAAATGAATAGTGCAAAGAAATAGAAGAAAACAATAGAATAGGGAGGACGTTTCATGCAAAGATGGGCATGATAAAGGACCAAAATGGCAGGGACCTAACAGAGGCAAAAGAGATTAAGAAGAGGTGGCAGAATTACACAGAGGAACTATGCAAGAAAGAGCTTAATGTCCCTGATAACCACGATGGGGTGCTCACTGACCTCGAGCCAGACATCCTGGAATGTGAAGTCAAACGGGCCTTAGGAAATCTGAGCAACAACAAAGGTAGTGGAGGTGACAGCATTCCAGCTGAGCTATTCAAAATCTTAAAAGATAATGCAGTAAAAGTGCTACACTCAATATGCCAGCAAATTTGGGAAACTCAACAGTGGCCACAGGATTGGAAAAGGTCAGTTTACATTCCCATTCCAAAGAAGGGCAATGCCAAAGAATGTTCAAACTACCACCCCATTGCACTCATTTCACATGCCAGCAAAGTTATGCTCAAAATGCTACAAGTGAGGCTCCAGCAGTATGTGGACCAAGAACTACCAGAAGTACAGGCACGATTTTGAAGAGGCAGAGGAACTAGAGATCAAATTGCCAACATACGCTGGATCATGGAGAAAGCTAGGGAGTTCCAGAAAAACATCTACTTCTGCTTCATTGACTATGCTAAAGCCTTTGATTGTGTGGATCACAACAAATTGTGGCAAGTTCTTAAAGAGATGGGAGGACCAGACCATCTTATTTATCTCTTGAGAAACCTATATGTGGGTCAAGAAGCAACAGTGAGAACTGGACACGGGACCACTGATTGGTTCAAAACTGAGAAAGGAGTTCGGCAAGGCTGTATACTGTCGCCCTGCCTATTTAACTTATATGCAGAGCACATCATGAGAAAGGCGGGACTAGATGAATCACCAGTTGGAATTAAGATTGCTGGGAGAAATATCAACAACCACAGATGTGCAGACAGTACCACTCTAATGGCAGAAAGTGAAGAGGAACTAAAGAGCCTCTTGATGCGGGTGAAAGAGGAGAGCACAAAAGTTTGCTTGAAACTCAACATTAAGAAAACTAAGTTCATGGCATCCGGTCCCATCACTTCCTGGCAAATAGATGGGGAAGAAATGGAGGTAGTGACAGATTTTATTTTTCTGGGCTCCAAGATCACTACAGACGGAGACTGCAGCCAAGAAATTAAAAGACGCTTGCTCCTTGGGAGGAAAGCTATGGCAAATCTAGACAGCATACTAAAAAGCAGAGACATCAACCTGCCAACAAAAGTGCGTATAGTCAAGGCTATGGTTTTCCCAGTTGCAATGCATGGCTGTGAAAGCTGGACCATAAGGAAGGTTGAGCGCCGAAGAAATGAAGCCTTTGAATTGTGGTGCTGGAGGAGACTCCTGCGAGTCCCTTGGACCACAAGGTGATCAAACCAGTCAGTCCTAGAGGAGATCAACCCTGACTGCTCTTTAGAAGGCCAGATACTGAAGATGAAACTCAAATACTTTGGCCACCTAATGAGAAGGAAGGACTCCCTGGAGAAGAGCCTAATGCTGGGAACAATAGATGGCAAAAGAAGAAGGGGGCGGCAGAGGATGAGGTGGCTAGATGGAGTCACTGAAACAGTTGGTGTGAGCTTAAGTGGACTCTGGGGGATGGTGGAGGACAGGAAGGCCTGGAGGAATGTTGTCCATGGGGTCGCGACGGGTTGGACACGACTTCGTGACTAACAACAACAATAGTATTACAATAAACTGTGTAAGAATAATAATCTTTTTGTCTACGTGTATTTATATATAAAAGACATCTGCAATCTCTGTCTTTTTAAACTTGCACTCTTCTTAATCACAGCTTCTTATATAATTCTTTACCATCAGTACTGTACACCAACCAGCTGGCACTTACCCTTCAACATACACTCTTCCTGAGTTCATTTTGTTTAAATTTATAATGCCAAAAACCAAGATACCACTCACCACAAATCAGCTGATTTTCTTTCAAATTCCGAAATGGTGTTCCTTGTAAACTCCTTGGGAAAGCACAAACTGTTTCTTCTGATATCCGAACTGAAACATTTCTAGCCCAGTGCAAGACCCACTTGAGATTACAGTCACAGATGAGAGAATCTGTGTAGAAATGCCTAAAAGCAAACCCCGAAGAAATAAATACCTTTTTCTGCACTCAAAATCACTGTTATACAATCATTTTCATATAGCTTATTATCTAAACATTAGCTATATTTTACACATCTCAGTTAACTAGTTCCCTAATTATATAGGTTTCTTCTAAATTATTTCCAGCATGAACAAACAGATAGCAAACACAGTTTGCATGTCTTGCATCCACATGGGCCCTTCACATTTGAATTGGGGACTTACTCATCTCCTGTATAGGCACTGTATATACAATTTCCCCAGAAGCAAGACCTCACTTTGGATATTTATGATCTGAGTAAACAGACGAGGGCTCCCTATTCTTTAGGGTCAGTGGTTTTTTTTTTTTTTTTAAATTTTGAGAGAGGATGATGAATGCTTTCAACAAATCCATGCTGGGCATGGATGGTTACACAACAGTCATTTCCTAAAATGCAAACCGGTGAAACTAAAAGGGAAACAACATGCCCAAGAAACTAAGTACAAAAGAAAAGGCTGAACTCAAAAAACCACTCTTTTGAATCCAAATAAAGATAGCATTAGAGGACATTGCTTTGCTTTACAACAACAACAACAACTTTAAATAGAATTAAGAAATAAAATTAAAATCACGATGACAGGTGCCAAGACAGGTGCTTACAGGCACCATGTTGAAAACCACAGAAATAAAGTAAGGGCACCTCTCTTGTACTGGGCATGTTATCAATGTTCCAAGCATTATTTGCCATAAGGAAAAAATATAGCTCTACCCTTCTGTAAACCTATGTAAAACAGTGATGCTATTTGCTCACATTTCTGATTATTCAGATGTTTTGGTTCTGTTCTTAAACAGCTGAATAATGACCCTGTTTGGTGCGCAGCCTCTTTGATATTTCAAATGACCTTCCCTTTGCTGAATTTGAATAGTATGGAAACTCAACAAGATTCTGATGAGCCATCTTTTACAATGCTATGTGCAGCATTTGAAACCAAGGGTAAGTTATGATTTGTTGTTTTGTTTTGACTATGGCATATCTGTAAGAAAATCAAAGAAGAGGTGCATTATATCTTCTTCATATTAGTCAGGATTCACATTTTGTCACTGTGGCAAGGGGGACAACAATTCCAGTGGATTAGGACTAAATTTCACTTCTGCTTCAGTGAAATCAATAAAAGTCTTGAAGCCACAATATTTATCTTCCACATGCATATAATTACAGAAACATTATTTGCCCTCTGCACTGTAGTTAATTTTTCATCAGTCTTTTTATTGTTTAATAAAATCTCCCTTATTTGCTAACAAGAAGGGATGTGTAAATGTTTCAAATTTAATATGTACATTTAATCTAAGAGTTATAATGAATAACTAAGAGATGTTCTGTAAATGTTGTAAGGAATTAATATGTTTGTTTTCTGCTTCCATTCATTTGTTCATAAAATCTAAAAGAAATTAACCATAAAGCTTTTAAAGACAGCTTCAAAAACAAATCTTCATAACATGATAATGGCATTGGCAACCTTAATATCCAACATAATTTCTAATCTTCCAGAGATATGATATTTTAGTTCATACTATAGAAATGAAAGAGTGCTTTATGAATAATAAATTATATTATTTTCAGGGAATGTATTTATTTATTTACATTTCCAGGTTGCTGAACTTCTCTGGATGGTTCACAACAATTAACATACGTTCAGTATATTGCATGCACACTATTATCACACATGTGATGTTGAACATCTAGGTAATGGTGAAGCACTACATATACATGCAAATTGTACAAAACAGGTCTTTACACACTCAAGACATACTTACAAGACTTTCAGAGTTAACAGCTCAGAGAAAAGTCCATTCATGAGGCTTGAAAAAATATTCCCTGATAAATTCCTAAGGGGAAAAAAGCAATATGGAGATAGGTTAAAAACAACAACAACAACAGAATTTAAGTAAATGAACTTCCTATTTGTTTGTTACATTTCTAACCCACCCAATACCTAATGCTCTCTGGGCAGATAAATGTGTTTTGTTCTTACTGGTAACATGCTTAAACTATGCATATCTGGTGTTTGTGACCCCTCCTTTTAGTGATGCATACATACATATGCTTGTGCTAAACTACCCAATATGAATATGGTCAAGTACGATAAACTGTTTCCATCTGGGTCCGTAAGTGCAGATACTTTCTTTCCACACTGTGAAATGAATATAATTCAGCATCCCCAATTTACAAGACATTTCCCAATATCTTCCACAAGCTAGGCACATCTGTTGGGAACCATTACATGCAGATGGAGTGCTGCAGAAGCAGACATAGAATTTTAAAACACATGGCATTTCTCCAATCTAGAGTCCATAGAAAAGTTGCACATATGTGCTTTCTAATTCACTGCAATGCCAGCAAGAACGCCATAAATCCAAATATTTGCATAACTTCTCTTCAACTGAAAAGAATAGACAGCCCTTGTGGATGAGGATGAACTTTGTCAAACTACATCTTTCTCTGAAGGCTTGAAAGGAGCTACAGAGAAGTCTGACTTGGATTTGGGGCATGGCTTTGCTTTCCCAACTACACTATTTCCAAAATCTGCCCATTGAGGCTATTGCTAGGCATTGTAGAGTGGAGAAGGCAGGCAGGTACAACATTAAGATGTAGCTCATACCACTCCTCTAAATGGATAAGGAAATTATCCAAGGAATAGAGATTGAAAATAAAGAAATGATACATGAAAATATTTCTCCCCTCCACAGTGGTGCAGCAAGGACTACAAAGCCATGGAGTGGTCATGTAAATGTTAGTTTGGCCAGGGGAATGTTAATAACAGGCACCCGTACAGTTACAAGCCAGCACCGTGGCTGGCTTGGAAATGCTGGGAACTGTGTACCCTTTTCTGTCTAGACTTGTATAGGATTGTGTTGGTTTCATAAAATATTCTAAAGCATCAAGGTGGTTATATATTGAGCCCTACCTATTAAAGTAGAACCGCTGAAGCCGAATGGCTAGAGATTCAAAACAGATAAAATGAAGCATTTCACTCAGCTCATATATAAAATGTGAAAGTTCCTAAGATACGATGTGATGATGGACACCAATATAGATGGCTCTTAAAGAGGATGAGACAAATCCATGGCAGATAAGGCTGTTAGTCACAATGTGCTCTATCTTATCTCAGGTATCAGAGGCAATATATCTCTGTATGATAGCTGTTAGGAGCATGAGCAGGAACATGCTGTTATGCTCATATTATGCTTGTGGGCTTCTTGAGGGAATCTGATGGGCCACAGTGCAAAATCAGCCTTTCATCTTATCCCTTCAGTTGTTCTAATGTTGTAATTCTTGACACAAAAGACAGGTTCATATTAGAAATCTGAAAATTCTTCCTATCTCTAAAATGTGTGCTTCAAATGCTTTCTTTGAATAGCTAACCCAGGAAACTGGGAATGTAGTAGTTGTTGTTGTTAGTCACGAAGTTGTGTCTGACCCATCGCAACCCCATGGACAACATTCCTCCAGGCCTTCCTGTCCTTCACCATCCCCCCGAGTCCACTTAAGCTCACACCAACTGCTTCAGTGACTCCATCTAGCCATCTCATCCTCTGCTGTCCCTTTCTTCTTTTGCAATCTATTGTTCCCAGCATTAGACTCTTCTCCAGGGAGTCCTTCCTTCTCATTAGGTGGCCAAGTATTTGAGTTTCATCTTCAGTATCTGGCCTTCTAAAGAGCAGTCAGGGTTGATCTCCTCTATGTCTGACCGGTTTGATTGCCTTGCAGTCCAAGGGACTCACAGGAGTCTCCTCCAGCACCACAATTCAAAGGCCTCAATTCTTCGGTGCTCAGCCTTCCTTATGGTCCAACTTTCACAGCCATACATTGCAACTGGGAAAACCATAGCCTTGACTATACGCACTTTTGTTGGCAGGGTGACATCTCTGCTTTTTAGTATGCTATCTAGATTTGCCATAGCTTTCCTCCCCAGGAACAAGCATCTTTTAATTTTTTGGGTGCAGTAACCATCTGCAGTGATCTTGAACCTAGGAAAATAAAATCTGTCACTACCTCCATTTCTTACCCATCTATTTGCAGGAAGTGAGAGGGCCAGATGCCATGATCGCAGTTTTCTTAATGTTGAGTATCAAGCCAACTTTTGTGCTCTCCTCTTTCACCCGCATCAAGAGGATCTTTAGTTCCTCTTCACTTTCTGCCATGAGAGTGGTATCATCTACATATCTGAGCTGTTGATATTTCTCCCAGCAATCTTAATTCCAACTGGTGATTCATCTAGCCCCACCTTTCTCATGATGTAGAGCAAATGTAGAGGGAATGTAGAGCAAACACCAAGTATAAGTTGACTGTAGATTAGCCCAGAAAGATCTGCCAACATCCATCCAAACTGTAAGTGAATAAGCTCCCCTAATTGTAGGTGCCATTGTCTTCCAACGTTTTAAAAATTCTTTATATCATGCCTTTCCTTCTTTCCTTTGAGGAACTCAAAACATCATAAATGCTTCCCCATATCCAGTTTTCACCTATAACCATCCTGTGGTTTGTTGTTGTTACATGAAGCTCAGGGAACCAAGGTTCCATTTAGATGCCAGGAAACACTTCCTGACAGTTAGGACCCCGAGGGAATGGAATGGGCTTCCACCGGAGGTGGTTGAGGCCCCATCGTTAAGAGTGTTCAAAGATAGGCTGCACATGCACATGGTAGACACGTAGTGAGCGGAGCCGGCCGGTGCCGGAGGTCAGACTAGATGGCCCAGGAGACCCCACTCTGTTTCTATGTTTTTATGTTGACCCTATGAATGAATGTGCTTCAAAATGTACTTGAAAGCACTCCTGAGCTCTTATAAACACCCTTTGAGGTAGCAAGGTGAAAAAGAGTTACACACCCAGGGTCTATCACAGAGCTTCATAGCTGAGCATATATTTGAACCCAATTCTTCCCTGCCCTAAGTCATACACTCTAACAACTAAACCACACCACTTCTCTTTATCTGACTGATCAGTGGCAGATTTCAATATTATTACATGGAACTCAATTGATCTGTGGAAAATGACTGGAAGTGGCATCCCACAGAGGTTGCTTGAGCACCTTGTACTTAAGTCAGCATCATGGATTCAGGAGGTAGAATGGATGGATGAAAAATTTTCATATGCTCCAGTGGAACACTTTAAAATATGGGATCCATCAGTGAGAGGGAACTAACCATCACAGAGGCTAACCTCATTTACCCATTACTTTTTCTCTCTGGTAAGGGGAGTTGTGAAGGAAAGCTGAGAAAAGTTCCCTCAGCCCAAAGCCAGTGCCCCAACACACAGCCCTCCTTCAACAATCTGTTCCAGCTTGGGCACCAAATAACCTGAAACTAGTGCATGAATAAGTACCAGGAATTTACTTAAAATGGGAAGGCAACAAGGGACTACAATTTTAAAAGGAAAGGGTAAATGTATAGCGCATAACTAAATAAAGTTTAGAAATAAAACAGCAAGACAGATTATAACCCCAGTTCTCAAGAGCACTCAGACTCTTCAGCACATCACCTTGGAAGAAAATAACAAAATTAACCCTATCTACATTGGCACGGCAGTGGGTCTTCCTGCAAGTACAGGTCCTGCAAAGTCTGCCAGGCAAAAAAAATCGGATAATTTCTTGCCCTGAGAAAGATAAGGACCCATGCCAAATACCTCACTTTATATCCCTGCCATTTTCCAAGGCATCCCTTGCTTGCACTTTATCTCAGTGGCAGGAAGTCAGACTCTAAATGGTTACGGCAATGAAGCCTGCCCAGCTATCACTGGGAGAGAACTCAAGGAAGCCCAGGAATAATACATCCAATTTCCCACAAGGCCCAATCAAAATAGAAAAAGAAAAGCTGGCCAATTTAGTTAACCCTTGAGCTCCTATCCTGGGACTTCTTTCACAGGAAAGATAGAGGGACCATGCAAAAGCAAGACCTGTTCCCAGTCTTAATCTGGGTAGAATCCCAGGAACCAAGCAAGGTCTGCTTAGAATCAATGTGTCTATTTTGGAACTAGAAACTGATATTTCATGTCTATCATATCTGACTCTCCAACTAATGGACCGCTGGCTTTAGAACGACTGATATCTGCAAAAGCTGTATTTCAGCAGGCACATTTTTTGATTTCTAATATGACTGGATGTATCAGCACTTGTCTCTGGTAGTGAGGAAAGTGATTAGCTGCCTGCTCCAGTGCTGTTTATATAGTTTCAAGAGAAATTGACATATGACATTGTACAGCTAGGTATCAATGATTATTCAGGCTCAGAACAGAACAGAACTCAAATTGCATGTACTTGAATCAAACAAATGAATAAAGTTTAAAGATCCTTAATTTGCAGCAGAAGAAATATTTATTAAAATCTGAGTTATGCATTCAGTAAATTAAAATGAGCTGATGTATGAGGGAAATGCACATTCTTCTATACCACCCGATATTTAGAGCAGAATATTCCAAAGAGATGTATGAATTACTGAGAACCCCATAACACTTTCAAAATTATGCTGCATAATTCATCCTTAGAAAAAGCTACATGACCACTGAGAAATGAAAGAAAATCATAAAGGATCGTGTGGAGCCTTCAAATGTGGCATCTATAATCATGTTTAGAACATGAGCAGCTCACCAAACATAAATATGGCCAAGGGATAAATCATCAAGTCATGAAAAGTCAGGACACTGTATTAGGCATATTTTTAGCTACTCAGTACTATTGCCACAGCTGTCATATGATGTGAATCACTTCAATAAACTTCCATGGCAGAAATCATCATATTTTACATATATTATGTAAGTACTAAACTGAACTCAAGGGAGCATATGTGCATTTGCACACATGGTCAGAAATAACTATGTGTCATAATTTCAAAAGTCAGATTCTAGTTTAGAAAAGGTACGAGACATGAACAGCATCCCTTAAATAGCCTTCTAACGAAGTTATAGGGGAAAATAATCTGTCCATGTAAAGAGGTGGGAGCACCAGCTGCTTCCAGACTGAGTGTTATGAGCTGAGTTCTCCCAGTCTCACCAGTGCTTCCTGTCAAATGTCTTTATTTTACTTGTAAGTCTCTGAACATACACAGAGCGAAAAGTTGAACCCTCCCTGGCCCTCTTCACCCAAAGTTTTGCTTATGAATCTTTCTGCAGCTGTCCCTGGGGGGAAGAGTGCTGTGGAAATAGGCACACCTTCACTCCTCCCTCTGAGATCCCAGCTGGACCACCCTATGACTGTGATGATGGCTTATTGGGTTCACCTCCTCAGGAGGCTGGAGTTCCCCATCTGACAGACTCCCCGTCTCTAAATCCCTCCCCCTTGGGATGTTCTTGCTCTTCCTTGTTCCCAATGTGTATGCTGACTGGGCCCCTCGGCTGCCCTTGAACTAATCTCTTCCCCAGCAGGCACAAGTGGGTACCCAGGGCCTTCGACTGAAGCTACAGCTGAGTCCATTTCAACATTCATTTGGTTATCAGCCTATCCTGGCAGGGCTGACAGCTCAGGCTCTAACTCCCCTACATACATCTCATTCTCAGAATCTGAGTTGACAGTTCAGCCAAAATGGTCAGCTTCTTGTGCATGCCCTGAGGTTTACCAGAACATGAATGCACAACAGAGTCACATTGGTAGGCACACACAAACCATAACTTCAGCAGCTGCATCTATAGCCTTGCAAACCAGGCAATCGCGACTGCCACTATAAGCCCCAGGGGCCATTGCATTCACATCACCATCGTCCTGGGCTTGGCCTGGAACTGTGACCCAAGGCCAACCACCCTGTTCACTGGAATGTACACCCATGCAGAGATTTCTTCTCTAGGAGATCACATGCAGTCAGGACTGAACCCAAGAGATCTTGAGAAAAACAACCAGCAGCCAGTCATCTAGATATGGGAAGACCTAAATTTCCTGTAGCCAGAGATGGGCACATGCCACAGCCATGCATTTGGTGAAAACTCAGGGGGCTGTGTGAGACTGAACAGGAGTGCACATAACTGAAAGGCAACAGGTCCGATTTGGAACCAGAGAAAGTGCTGGTAGTCCTAGAGAATGGTGACATGGAAGTATGCACCCTTCAGATCGATCAAGATGAACCAGTTTCCTTGGCGAAGCAATGGCAAAAGGTTCTGCAGCAATACCATGTAGAACTTTTTGATGGGAATGGAAATGTTCACATCTTGCAGGTCTAAGGTGGGATGGAGGCCGCCATTCTTCTCAGGAATGGTGAACTACCTTAACTAGAATCCATAACAGAGATCAGATGAAGAAAGAGATCAGATTGCTCCCTTCAACAGCAGTGTGGTAACCTTCTCCACCAGCATAGTGTTGTGTACATGGTCCCAAGAGGTGGAACAATGTAAGATTCTATGCAATATTTGCTCTCCACAATGGAGAGAACCCACCAATCTGAGGTTATGGTTTCCTGGACAGAAATGCTGGTGGTCAGGTGACCTTCAAATCAAATCTGCATGGCTGGAGAGGGGCTGGTTCATTGCAGCTGTCAATGGTATTCCCACTCAGTGCCTAGCTTCTTCTCTTGGGTGTGGTAGAACGTGCACAGGCTACTGCTGGTGTGCAGCTTGGTAGTATTGTCCCCAGGACTGGAATGAGGATGGGTCCCAAGTCCACTTATGTGTTCATTGATTGTGGGGGCACGAAGCTTATCCTCCTGACCTTCTGAATGCTGTCCAGCTTTTTGTCTGTTCAGGCACTGAAGAGGTCCTTGCTGTCAAAGGTAATCTCTTCAATTCTGGAACAAGCTTCTTGGGACAAGGGCCCTGGAGTCACAGTTGATGTGGTCATGGGCAGTGTTGACTTCCTGCCTTGACAACTTCAGAGCCTTTGCAGCCAGTTCACAAAGTTGTTCTGGAAGGAACTCAGCTAGGGCACCCATCTTCTCCCACAGGAAGACCTGATATCTTCCTATGGTAACCTCATAGTTGAAGTTGCAAAGTCTCAGTCCCATTGCCACAGAGGCATCTGATTGGTGCCTCTCTCAATCCACTGGGGTGGAGTGTTCTTTCTGTGCATGGCCCTGTACCAACTCCATGATGACAAGTTTGGCTGTGCATGGTGCAGCAGGAATGGGATGTCCCACTCCTGGACTTGATACAGGCTCTCCAAATGGTGTGATCTTAGCCAAATCATTGGCCATATGGGTGCAGCTCGACTTCTCTGGCTTGAGCCAGTCTGCTCAGTTCTTCTGACCCAACTACGTGAATGCCTGGCAGTGTGGGCAGGAGTACTCTTTGCCAAGGCAAAAAGGGCACAACAGATTTCCATCAGTTATGGGCAAACAGTTCTCACATCATGCTTGCCTGAAGGTCACTTTGAACACCATCATGGGAGAGAGAGAAAAGAAGAGGGAGATAGTGAAGAAGAAATCTGAGAAAGAGAGGATGATAGAAGGCATTTTTAAATTTTATTTTTAATTTTTGTGGAACAAGAGTAGGAAAAAGCTGAGTTTTTGAAAAATGATGAGAAAGTGAGTAGAATGAGAGGGAAGAAAGTTCAGTAGAAGATCAGAGAAAATTCTAGATGGTAATACAGATGCTAGAAATGCTAGGGAAAATGGAGGCAGCGAAGACATGGTCAGAAAAGAACTGAGGAAAATGGTGGGAGCTCCTCTCATATACACCAGGAGGTAGGGCTCCCACCAGAATTAGTTTAGCCAGGAAAATCTCATTGGTTAACTTTTCTTCAAATTGTCCATTCACCTGGCAAGTCCATTTTAATTCCACTATGAATCCTTTCATAAGCTTTTCAGACCGATATACTATACATTTTCACAAGTCTCTTCCTCAAGCAACTTGAAGCAGTTCAAGTGTTTCACTGTTTCGACTTCTGGCTGACATCGCAGCGAGACGGCTGTGGAGAACGGGCCCCCGTTCTTCACATCGAAATTCGTTCTACAGGGGGCCCAGGGGGCCCCATCCAAGCCCTGTCGGGGCAGGGATTAGAAGCCTGAGCATACTTTTGCCTGGTGGGGGGCGGCAGTTCCTCATCTGATGGGAGGAATTTGGGGGAATTCTCAATGAACGGACAGAGAGGGGTGCACTCCCTCACAAGCTGTCGACAGCTGGATTAATTGCGAAGGAAACACAGAGAAGCTTAAGAGTGGACATCGGACCTGCTGGGTGAGCAATTAAACTTTTTAAATTACTGCCTGTGAAAGAAACTGTGAGATAACCATAAATCTGAATAACAAAAGAAAGGCCCTTTGGCTGTGGAGTTCAAACAACAACAAATCTAGGGGAGATTAAGTGAAACTGGGGAAGTTTGGGACTTGGAAGAGAAGAGATCTTTTCTATGTTTAATCTCCCCAAGAGTGAAGAACTAAATTTGTACTTATTTTATATTAACTGGTAGAAGAAGCTCTCTCTCTCTCTCTTTTTTTCTTCATTTCGAGACATGGCATATTCCTCCAGTTTCTGTATGGTTGAACAATATGTATGGTTAACTTGTTGGCTGCCATCCTGTGGTCATTTTATTCTTTAACAGATACATTGTTTGCCCAAAAAAAACCCCCTTATTTTTCTCTTTTTGTGATTTTTTTGTTGCTATTTTGTGGCTATCTAGTACCACAACAGGCTATTTTAAAAACTGTTTTAATTAAACCTTTTACTTTCATCATGGATTCATCTTTGGCATCTACGTCTGCTTCTCAAAGCTTACAAACAACACTCTTGGCAATACAAGCATCTTTAACATCTATCCAAGCATCTCAAGAGTCTATGCAAAATGCTATACAAGAATTTGCTTTGGAACAAAAGGATGAATTGGACAAATTGGATAGCTATGTCTTGAAGATAATGAATCAACTTGCAGGTTCTGGTATTAAAATAAAACAAAATGAACAAAAGATACAAGTTGTGAAAAAGAAGTCTGAAAAAACTGAAAAGATGGTTCAAGAGAAACAACAATTAACACAAACAAATAAGTTATTAGAGGATTCAGTTGCCATATTGGAGAGATTTCAGAATGCACTAGAAGTAAAAAATGAAAACCCAAGTGGTTTAATAAACACTATGCTAACAGATGTTCCTGTTTTGGAAAAGGAAAAGACTGATAAACAATCTGACCTGGTCTATAGAGTTAACCCAAGCTATGTTAGAAGTCATAAATTTCTGTGGGAGAATGGATAACTTTAAGGGAATTATATATCTTGAAGGATATGATTTATAAATGGGATGGCATGTTTATAGGTGATAAGGGTAATGATATTTCTTGGTGGCATAAAGTTCAAATATGATTGAGATATGTGAAGTCTAGAGAATATATGATCTTACAAAGGAATTAGTAACATTTGATTAAATAATTTTAAAACTGGATGAAAGAATGATTAAAGTATTGTATAACTTTTTTGGGGGTAGAAAATGAAAGATGAATGAATTAAGGACATTATGATAATACAGGCACAAAATGTTGGACATAACATTGAGCTGTAGAAACAGTAAATTTGTGAGAAAGAAATATCAAGGTAACCCTAGTAATTTCACATAAAGAAAACTTATACAAATGTTTTATAGTTAGTCAGATAGATAGATAGAAGTAAATGACTTATAGATAGTTTTTATTGTTAAGTTTAGCAGAAATGTTTTTAAACTTGTCAATTAGATGTTGGAAATGTAAACACAAATTTAAATCTGAAGGCTTTTCTCTTTTTTATTAGATATTATTCTTAATGATATTGATAAATAGACCATATATTTGATCTTATATGTAATTACTATGGTAAGGATTCTATTTGCTTACTATGGGGGAGGAGTGAAGAGCCATGCATCAAAGAGTTGAGCTCAAAAGGGATTTTGGACTACATGGCGGGACAGATCGGTCTTGTCTTTGAAGGAGAAGGAGTACGTATATCTCTACCCAACTTGGAATTCATTCTATTACCAGCTAGAGAAACGGGACTATGCATAGATTTGAATATGACTATTGATTGTTAAAATATGGAAGATGTTAACACAGTATATCCAATGTCTTAAATATAGTTGTTTTTAAAGTCAGATTGTTGTGAAAACAATAAAATGTATTTTTTTTTAAAAAGGGTTCCACTGTTTCCACGGGTGCAGAGTGTTTTCTCAGTCTTCTGCATCTGTCACCCTGTTCCAGTGAGTTTCCTCATTTTCTCTTCCCTCAGGGTTCTCTTCTGCTGTCCTGACTTGCTATTGTTCTCCTTCCTTCCTCCCTCCCTCCCTCCCTCCCTCCCTTCCTTCCTTCCTTCCTTCCTGTTGCCCCTCTCCCGCTTTGTCTAGAGACTCTGTTTTCTTTTATTGTCTGGAGGATGGACACTCACTGCTCTTGTGCACTCACCTTTTCCTGTTATTGGGGTACCTGTGTGCAGCAGTTGCGGTTGTTGTAGGCCACCACTGTGGAGTTTCCTTGGTGCATTTTTTGTGCCACCATGTGTGTGGGTGGGTGCGTGGGAGATTAAGGTGAAGTAAAGGAGAGAAACAAAAGGGGGAATGTTAGGGACCACCCCCTCCCTGGGAACTTGGCTGCTTATATCTCAGAGGTCCTAGACAAGCTTGGGTAGCTTCCTCTGATCTGCTTTGCTCTGCTAGGAGTCAGGAACCAGAATGTGTATCCTTACAGTCTTCAGCCTTATTTACCTTTACTACCATTTAATTTGAGCAGTTTGTGTAAACCATCCAGAGAGCTTTGAGTGTGGGGCAGTATAGACATAAAAATAGATAATAAATAAATTGGATGCAGCAGCTTCCATGACTTAGTTAATGCACACCTTCACTTCATACATAACTTTATGCCACCTGATACAAAAACATTTGTCATTATGTATCCCATAGCTGGTAAGTTTAATTTAGAGTTATGGCCGAAGTTCCACTTTATACTTTGTCAGCACATTCATGGGGATGGGTGGAGGACTGAGAACCAAGCCCAAAGTATTCAATCCGTTGGAGAATTTGTAGAACTGTTGCAACTAGAAGTCTTACAATTGTAAGTAGCATAAATACTACTTCTAGGGGCATTATTGCAGTGATGGTACAGAATGACTACCCGTAATAGCAGTTATATTTTGTCACAACAATACCCCTGCAAAAGAGGCATGTAATGCCCCCAATTTAGATTAGGAATGATGTAGGCATGGCACCTGTGGCAGCAGCAACCAGTGGGTGTGGGAGAGGGGGAGGAGGAGAGAAACCTTTGCTGTCAGACTTTAAATGTAAGTGCTCTGCCCCTAAAGCATTTTAAGAATTCTTCCCAACTCACAAAGGTGCTTCTCTATTTAAATAGACAGAGAATGGACAGCAAAGGCAGGAAACTGGCCTCTCATTACAGAAAAGATATAGCCAGGTTAGAGTCAGTGCAGCATAGGGCCACAAGGTTGGTGGCTGGTTTGCAGGGGATGGGGTATGAGGCGAGACTAAGGGAACTGGATCTCTTCAGCCTGGAGAAGAGGAGACTCGGGGGGATCTGTTGGCGACATACAGGTATGTGAGGGGATGTCACATGGAGATGGGTAGAGACCTGTTCTCCCCTGCAGAGGAAGGCAGGACACGCTCCAACGGAGCAAAGCTCAGGGAGCCAAGGTTCCATTTAGATGCCAGGAAGCACTTCCTGACAGTTAGGACCCCGAGGGTGTGGAATGGGCTTCCACGAGAGGTCGTTGAGGACCCATCAGTGCGGGTGTTCAAAGATAGGCTGGACATGCACATGGTAGGCTTGTCGTGAGCGGAGCCAGCTGGTGCCGGAGGTCAGACTAGATGGCCCGGGAGGCCCCTTTTGACTCGCTCTGTTTCTATGTTTCTATAATCAACAGGGATAGCAGATTACTATCAAGATGCCAGACAGCAGCAGCAGCAACATCAGAAATTCATTCCTTTCTGTTCATAAGAGGGGTCACAGAAAAGCAAACAGAAATTTCCATGAATGGTGGGAGACGGAGGCAACTTTAACCAATTTGTACCCTTCCTCAAGGCACAGAGATGGGCACCTGTGGCCCTTGGCTAAACTTCAAGAGACCCCTGCAAGTAACCAGTACAGATCTCTGGGAAGAGAAAGAAAAAGGAAAGCAAAGAGAGAGAGAGAGAGGAAGGGACTGGACTACACCCTTTTTGGGATTTGGTCCTGCCCAGCAGTGGCTTGCAGTCTCTTGCAGAAAACCTTGAAGAAATATGGTCCTCAGGAAAAAAAATGCTCTCCACCCCTAGCCAACCAGCTCCTTGGTGTTGCAAAGGGTTCTTTTGCTCAAAAGCAGAGTTTTGGGGGTTCTAGGGAAAGGGATGCTGAGCCCCAACTCTACTCAATTCTTGTACTAGAACTCTACCTAAAACAGCAGACCAAATCTAATCTGTTTTGCCATTAATTGCATATAGTTTTCTATTTTAAATTATTTTGGAATGTTATGATTACTGCAAGCTTGAATAATTTAGTTTTCCTAACTGATACATCAAGTGCGCTTTTAATCATTTACAAAGGTACTATACTCACAATTTATGAAGGTTTTTAAGGCCCACAAATATCTCGGGTGTTAAACAACCGATTCTGTTATTAGAAAGATCCCTAGAACAAGAAAAGAGGGATAATAGCATCGATTATATAGAAAAGAAAAATGTAAAATCATGGATAGTCTCATAAGCATTTTACTTTTACTCAGCTGACAAAGTTTTAACAATGCTAAAGAACATTATGTGTCACTTCAATATATTTAGAAATCATCAATCTTTCTAGGCAAGTATTCAGGAATGTATTTATTATATTTAAACTGACTTCTTGGTAAATTAGTTGTGTGTAGAATGACAAGAAAAGGTGAAGGAGCCTCTGTTTTTCTGCAAATGGTTCAGCAATCTTTAAAAGGGCATGGTCCGCCAAAAAAGGCATGGGGGGGCAGCTATCGATAAAAGCCCTGAGGGAGCCTAGAGCCAGTGGCTACCAGCCATACAGCCTTTTCTGCTTGGCCTCTTGAAGACTCAGAATGCTGGAGCAGCAAGAAGGCAAGCAATGCTCCCACAGTATTCTGGGACCTCAGGAGGCCAAGCAGAAAAGCTTTATGGAAAAGAGTGCCTTTGGGCTGAAATTCCAGGCTGAAGAGAAATACCCAGCTATCCAAAGTAATGAGGACACATCATACTCTCCACTGCTCATGTAGCCAAGACAGCATCAGTCTCAGCAGATTGCCCTGGGGAGTCTGCCTACTCTCCTGCTTCCTTTTCATGACTACTGCTTCAGCTGGTGAATCCCACCTGTCCTTGAATCTATTTGACTTCCTTCAGCCCTGTATAGGTTCTGCAGCCTGAGTTTCTGAGAAGCTCTGACTCTGCACTTGCCTCTGGCCTTTTTGATCCTTAGTTGCCAATTCAGGTGCCTGATCTCCAGCTCATCTGAGAACACAGCTAGGATTTCAACAAAAGCCCACTCTCTCCTAAGAAGCTCAGATCATGGAATTTTACAACTGTGCTGAATAATCACCTGTCTAGCAATTTTAGAGTTGCTGTTGTTTTTTAAATTCTGTATATACTGCTTCTCACATCGTTCATTGATTGTTCAATTAGTATCCCTGGAAGAGTAACCCTGCAGAGTAAATAAGACTCTGTAATATAATCAAGAAGTCAATTTAAAGCAAAGATAATGCTTTTTCAACAAACACTGTCCTCATCCATAAGGAGCAAACATTCTTCTGACTTTTACTCCAATTCCTGATTATTTTATTTGAAAAATTAAGTGTTTCTCACTTCTGCTTCCATTCTTATGTCAAAGCACCATTTGTGGACATACTTATGAATCTATATAAGAAATTGTATTGTATGTGGCGACTGAAACCAGGTAAACTGTTGTTAGTACATGACAAGGAAGAAAGTAGGGTAGGAACACTGGCATTGGCAACAGGTAACTGGAAGATGGTGAAACCTGATGTAGTATGTAGATTTCTGACACTTTGCTTTCTCCTCCTCCTTTTTTTGAGAGCAGAGAAGCTCAGTAGTAGAACATGTGGCTTCCATGCAAAAAAAACCCAGGTCCAGTTCCTGGCATCTCCTGAACTGGTTGGGCAGAATTTTTAACTGAAATGTGCAGCACTTTTGCCAGTTAGTGTAAGCTAAATGGACCAACAGACTAACTCAGTATAAGGTAGCTTCTGAACATGGTGGAAATCTTGAATTGGCAACACTGGCCATGTGTGTCCAATTCTAGAACCTATCATAAATAATGTTTTGAACCTGTCAATTCTACACTGTAATAAGGCAAACTGAAAATGAACTGATTCTATTTGGAATCTGATCCCAATTTCCTTAGTTTCTGCAGAAATGCTATGAATGTATCATTCCTATGGCACTGTGGGCTTTCTTTCATACAGTGTGAATTAGTCCACAAGGTATTCTACAGCAACTCTAAATTAAATCTAAATTAAATTATAGAGGCTATATTGTATCCCAATGAGATCTTTATTTTAACAAGGTTCACATTGTGTTATTGGTTAAATTAAAAACACATATATGTGTGTTTGTATGTAATATCAGTTAAGCAAAGACTTGCAAATATATTCCAAATGGATGGCAAAGCTTCCACAGTGAGTGCTATCTCACTACACAATATGTTGCATAAGGTTAAACAGTTTTGTCTAATGAGACATTATAAAAAAACGAACAGCACTTTATGCCAGCTTGCTTTTACATGTCTCTCCACTGTTCCTGATGTCACACAAATCTGGTGTTCATTTTAATTTTTTCCCTTTCTGTAAATATTTATACCACAAAGGTTGACTCGTGAAATTGATCTTGTAAAATAACCAGACATGTGGCCTATATTCTGGTTTACTTCTCCTTGTAGGTAACATTTTGTGTTAATCCATGAGATCTCTCACTCTGCTATTGCAGATACTAAGTTATTACAGCATAGTCAGCCAATGACAGGAGATCCAAATGCAATTGTTAATTTCATGTAGATTAGGCACCCTGTGGTTTTTCCAACTGACCCATGTCACTTACAGCCGTCTGTGTTACATTAGCTTCAACTGCTTACCATATCCTCTGTGGGAAAAATATGAAAGACTAGGAAACAGACTCAAGCCCAATATTAGAGCAGTTGGTAGTTTTCAAGTGCCAAGTGCAAGTTTTTTTCTTTTTTCAGGTTTTCTTTTTTCAAGGCATTTATTGATCTTGTAACGTAATCTCCTATTTCCCAGTCATATTCTGTCAGGCAATGGGAATAATTGCTTCTTTTCAGGAGAAACCCATAATGATTTAGAAATCAACTTGGAATACAATTTAATTGGTCTGTTCCCTGACTCTAGGGTGCTTTGTGAGGCCCTGAAAGTAATTAAAAGGTTCGAAGGCATTGAGTAACCAAAACACACTGCTTGAAAGCCCAGGATAGTTATTTTTACATCTCTGCCTGTAGAGTGCCTGCTGCAGCATCTTTGCTCCAGATATCTTTAAACCTAGGAGTTTTTAGTGACCTTTATCTTTCCCCATTGTCCGCTTGTAACTGATCAAGATTGCATCTATGCTTTTATAACGTTCCCATTCTCCCCACAAGAGGTCAGGATTGTGTTATTAGAATACATCTTCTTGATAATAAGAATCAGATGATAAAATCCGCCTGCTTTCACATGTTTAGGATAAGTTAAACGCATTTAGATTCACATGGCAGCTCTGTCTGTAACTAGTAAAATTCAGGTAGCTATCTTGCTCTCAATTCATTAATTTCCCAGTTATCAGTTTCACAAAGACAACTGAAAATGTGGATAATTCTGACTAATATATTGAGTCAATTCCTTAACTCACCTATTTTTGAGGTGCAAAACTTGTGCAATAAATTGGTTGTCAAAATTTATTCAGAAAAGCAATCCATATTTCATACCTATAATAATACAATGTTATGAATGTATACATCACATTGAATAAAATGTCCACAAAAAGACAGACAGGAGGTATACCCGAGTTCTTACAGAATTGTGATATGTATCAAATTAAAAGAGAAAGCATGCATGCTAACTTAAAAATGAAGAGATAAACAAGCTTATAAAATGCACAAAACTAAATCACATTCAACATTATACTCTTTCTGGCACCAGGTAAAGACCTTTTTATTCAACCATTATTTTAATAATCAACAGTTTTAGACGTATTAGGATTTTTTATTTTATCTCTTCACAGTCACATTTTCTATTTCTTCTTCCTTTTTCTTAAGTTCCTGATGTGTTTTATATTGTTTTAATAAGTGAGGTTTTATATTGTATGTTTATATATTATATATATATATATATATATATATATATATAAATATTTTGTAAGCTGTCCTGAGCGCTTGGCGAAAGGACTGGCATAAATGCTTGTAATACATACGTACATACATACATACATAAATGTTCTGTTTCATTGTGCTTAATCAACTGAAAAATGGATAGGAAAAATAGGTTTTTTATCAGGAATAATACAATTATGGTAAATATAAGGGATTTTATAATAAATGGGCAATTAGATAATTTCAACTGTAAAGATTTATCCAATAAGAAATGAAACTTTGTCTCTTACTTGTTAGCTAGGGGCTACTTACTCATGATCAGATATAGACATTTTTATTTTTATACCTTGGCATTTAAAATGCTTATAAAATTGAGAAAAAGAAGACTGAGGATATACTTATATGAATAAGACACAGATCTTGCATAGGGAAAAAAAATCTCACAAAGGACCAGTTCAATATGTAGTTCATACATATATGCTATAATTGCTTGGTGACATATTCCAAACTGCCCAAGGACAGAAATGTCAATATTAGTACAATTTCTAAAGGAATTCAGATGGAAATAATACTTACAGACGCTTCAGTTCTGAAAGTCCATAGAAGGCCCCAGGCTCAATAGTACTAATCAAGTTATTCTTCAGATCTCTAGAGATACACAATAGCAAGAGCAATTAATGATGAGTTTACATACAGCTTTTCTTCTCATAGGCAAGCAGAAAAAGATGGAGAAAGGCCTAAATATGCCATTGCATTTACTGAAGCCAACAATGGTAGGGGCTCAAGGGACCACTCTCAATGTATAGAACAAAGCTATGCTGCTAGGGGGGAAATATTGTTCTGCCTTAAAAAATGGTAATACTGATTTATAATAACAAAATGAATATAAATTAAAGGAAAAGGGAGACAACAACTGACATAGCAGATTTACCTTCTGTTTCCTGACCAGCTCCCCTCATAAGTTAGAAAACTCAATTAAAACTGGCAGCTTTGGCAATCTTAGGGGAAATGCCTTATTAAAATACACTACATAAAGGAGTGAAATAATATGGACAAAAAAGACTAGATATTGATTTGTTTACAGATCATGCAGAACAATGTATTGCACTTCTCCATGCCAAGGTTAGTCTGCATCATTGAAGATACATTAGTTATCAGAATGGCAATCAGTTTAACAATGGCACACACTTGATTAGTCATAAATAAGCTATTTCACCTTTGTTCTTCAGAACTCATGCAGAGAGTATAATATTTCATTCACACTGATAACATTGTATATTGCAGTGCAGAGCCTCAGGCTGTCAGGAGAAATCCAGGTCCTTCTGGGGTCCCAACCTGGCCTCTTTGCACTGCTCTAGATGGCCATTTCCTCTTCCCTTTCCGCCCAGCCACTCATCATTTGGCTACTTTCTGCTTCAGTGTGACTTTCCACCATTTTAAAATGTTTATTCTAAGGGTTAGTTGTTGTGTAGTGAGAGCTTTACACTAAATCATGTTGATGTTTTAGGTATTTTAGTCCCATCCCTTTTGTGCCATTTTACCAGGTAGCAACCCAGTATTTTTAATGCCATTGGAAAGCAGCTGTTGTGAGTGTACAACATTTCTTTTCCTGAAAACATCTCTGAAACATGAATTTGATCCTCAGGTTGAAAATTATTCAACACTCCTGTTGGATACTGCCAGAATTTGCAGTGGTAATAATACCCTGGGTTCATTTGCAGCTGAGGGTTGATTTCAAGGTTCGTTCATTTGTTCGTTCATTCTTTCTTTCAAGCTGAAAAGGTTCCAAGAACAAACCCAATCAATGTATCAGTGTGCTTTCTAATGTATCAGCACAAGCTTCTCCTGTGTGGCTGGCATGTCTGACTGCTCTCTCACATGAAGGAGAAAACTTCAAGTGGAAAATTCAGATAAATGGCATTTACACAGCAAATACCATTAAATATGCATTTTACGAGGTAACAACCCAGAGTTTTTAATGCCTCAATGCAATAGGAGACTCTCTTTTTTCTTCCCTCTGCACTATAATTGTACCCATTCTTTCCTATTGAGTTCTGTAATAAATCTGGACTCCTGTACATTATATCCATTCAGATTCAGGTCAACAGGACTAGGGGAAGAATAGGCAGAAGAATCCATGGCCACTTTATACGATCTATTTTACAGGCTCAGGGAGATTTAAAGATTCAAGACAAGTCTCCAGGTTACAACTTGTTAATACAGTAGAAAGCCCTAACTGTATGGTTATGCTGATTTTTGAACCAGCATTCATTTAGATTCCCAATTTGGTAGTCTCAGACCTAAAAGCTTGTCAGTAATTAGACACACCTCACAGAAAAGGAAGAAGGTTGGCATAAATAGGAGGCTGTTCTGGTAGAGTGACAATATTTCTTTGTAAATTTGCAACAACATTGCAGGTTCCTCTACAGATATGCATATTCATATCAAGATCATTTAATAAGATGCATATAGTACTCTGTCCCAAACACTCACTGAAGACCACATAATCTTAAAAAAACAACAACCAAAAATGTAAAGAAAAAGCAGCAAATTAAGCAAGACAGAATGATGGAAGGGGAAGAAAAAGAGGTAATGGCAGAGCAGCAGAGGCAGAGGCTGGAAGAGTGTGCTGAGGGTGGCCAGGGGACTGGCGAAGGCAAGATAGGAGCTGGGCAGAGGAGTGGGGACAGGAGCAGCAGAGAGGAAGGAAGAGGGGCCAGAGAGGCCAGGAGGAAACAGGGGGGCCGAGCCAGCAGACTGTGAGGCTTATAAGGGCACGTTCAGCCAGGCATCATCCCTTGTCTGCGTCCCTTAGCTGCAGCCTGGGCTGCCTGGGGACTCCCTTCCCTGGGAGCAGGGTTTTTTTTTTTTTTTAATCTTTTTATTTTTTATTTCTTTTTTTATTTATTTATTTTGTCCTTGTGAGTGTGTGGGGAGGTTTGTCTGGAAGAACTGGGTGAGTAAGGAGTAGTGCAGGACAGACAAGGCGGAGGAAGAAGGTAGGGCCTCTGAGGGGTCCTAATGTCAGGTCAGAAGATGACCTTGGCAGGAATCACAGGTGTTTCTGTCTGCTGTGACAGCTGTGACATGTTCACTTTTCTTCCTCAGGAGAGGCAGGGATACACTTGCCCTCGGTGCAAGGAGGAGGTGAGGTGTCTGAGGGCCGAGAGAGCTCCCAAGTCCTCCCAGGAGCAGTCACCCTCCAAAGAGAGGGCTGAAGGATGGGCCACAGGAGGAACAGCCAGGGAGACATGGAGGCATGTCACCCACAGGAGGAGCAGGCTAGAACGGTCTCCTCCATCTCCTGGCACTGATCTGGAGCTGGGAAACAGGTTCTCTCCACTTGGGGAGGCTGGGGCTGATGAGGCCTCGGGGGACCAGCAGGACCCCCAGCCTGGGACCACATGCGGCCAGGAGGCCACTGCAGGAGAGGCGAGGGCCAGGGCATGGCCCCTACCACCACTTGGAAGAGACGGCAGTGGGTGATCGTCGTCTGGGACTCCCTGCTGAGGGGCACTGAGGCAGCAGTGTGCCACTTCAGCCTTGAGGCGAGGGAGACCTGCTGTCTGCTGGGCACATGCATCCGACTTGTGAAGGACAGAGTGGAGCATCTTGTTCACTCTGGGGGTCACAAGCCACTTCTGATGATCCATGTGGGGACCAATGACATGGCCAGGCAGGGTGTGTTCAGGATCTCCAGGGACTTTGAGGCCTTGGGGAAGAAACTCAGGGGAAGAAACCCAAGTGGCCTTCTCATCTATCTTACCGGTCCAGGGATTTGGGCCAGGCAGGGAAAGGAGGGTCGCTGAGGTGAATGGCTTAGGGTGTGGTGCCAGAAGGAACACTCTGGGTTCCTCGACCACGGCACCCAGTTTCGTGCCAGTGGACTTCTGGCAAGGGATGGGTTGCACCTCACGAGGATGTGGAAAAGGTCCTTTGGAAATGCTCTAGCGAGCTTTGTCCGGAAGACTTTAAACTGAGGGGGGTCAGCCCCCCCCCCCAGAAACTTGTCCACACTGGACAAGTGTGGGGAGAGGATCAGGGCTCTGGGACCAGGGTGTTAGAGGTACAGTGACTGACCACAAGTTAAGCATTCTGGAAGATGGTCTATTGGCAAATGATGGGCTGCACCTCACAAAGAACTGGAAGCAGATGTTTGGCCACTACATGAAAATGTTCATCAGGAGAGCTTTAAACAAAAATCTATAGGGGAGGGAGATGAACTTGAGCTCATAGTACATGAGGGAAATTATGATCTTAGAGGAATAATTGAAACTTGGTGGGATGACTCTCACGACTGGAACTCTACAATTAATGGATACGACCAGTTTAAGAAAAATAGAAAGGACAAAAAGAGAGGTGAAGTTGCACTATATGTAAGAGACACATATATCTGCACAGAAATAAAAGAGGAGAAACTTAGTAGCCCCACTGCAAGCATCTGACTAAATTTAAAGGAGCAAAAAATAAGAAAAGCATAGTTATTAGCATATATTACTGTCCACCCAGTCAAAAAGAGGACAAGGATACAACCTTTAAAAAGCAACTTGCTGGCATTTCCAAGCAGAATTATGTAGTCATCATGAGGGACTTCAGTTGTGCCAAGCATGGCCCTTCCAAGAGATTCCTGACATGTGTTGCTGACAACTTTCTCCAGCAGAAAGTAGAGGAAGGTACAAGAGGATCAGCTATCCTAGATATAATACTAACTAACAGGGATGTCCTGGTGGACAAAATAGCAGGCATGGGAACTCTGGGGGAAAGTGACCATGTGATACTTAAAGTCTCAAGTATAAAAGAGAAAAAGGTAACTGGAGCCAAACAAGCATCCTGGACTTCAAGAAAGCCAACTCGAATGAACTCAGAAAAATGATAAGCGAAGTGCCATGGCAAGGGAAAAGCAGTCCTAGAGGGGAGGGAAATCTTGAAAAAGAAGATTCTTCCAGCACAACCATAAACAATTCCATCAAGAAAAAAGTGTAGAAGACAGCAGAGGAAGCCCACAAAAGCTTAAGTGACAGCCTGAAAGAAAAAAAGAACATGTATAGGAAGTGGAAGCAGGGCCAGACCATGAAAGAAGAATATAAACAAATTGCAAGGAATTGAAGGAATTGTATCAGGAAGGCTAAAGCAGGAAATGAACTGAGATGAGCAAGGGATGCTAAGCACAAGAAAGCCGCCTTCTGATATATCCAGAACAAAAGACACGAGAAAGAGAAGGGTGTCCAGCTACAGTGGATGACAGAGAGTGATAAGAGATGACAAGGAAAAGGAAAAGGTGCTCAATTCCTGCTTTGCCTCAGTCTTCTCCAACAAGGATATCTGCAATAAAGAGGAAGTTCAAGAAATGAGTGATGGCAGCCCAAGATTGACAGACAAATAGTCAAGGAATACCTAGATGGAATAAATGCTTTCAATTCTTCAGGGCCCGATGAACTCCATCCCAGAGTCATAAAAGAGCTAGCAGTGGAACTCAAAGAACCACTGGCTATTATCTGATAAAACTTGGAAAACAGGAGAAGGGACAGATGACTGGAGAAGGTCTAACGTTGCCCACATCTTCAAAAATGGGATAAAAGATGAACCTGGGAACTATAGACAAGGTAGTTTGACATCGATCCCTGGAAAAATTCTGGAGCAAATTATTAAAAATCCATCTTCAAGCATCTTAAAGAAAATGCAGTGTTTAATAGAAGCCAGCATGGATTTATCAAAAATAAATCCTGTCAGACTAATTTAATTTCATTTTTTGATTGGGTAAGCTCCCAAATGGACAAAGGGAACACTGTGGGCATACTTTACCAGCCTGTTGTGCCATGCAAATGAGATGCTCATTCTGCTAAGCAAATGAGCAAAATTCTGCTAAGCAAGTTAGCAAAAACTGGACTGGATGGAAAAACTATTAGGTATATTCAAAATTGGCTGCTAAATTGGACACAAAGAGTGCTCATCAATGGCACCTTCTCAAATTGGATGGAGGGAACTAGTGGGGTGCCACAGGGTTCAGTCCTGGGCCCAGTGCTCTTCAACATCTTTATTAATGATTTAGATGAGGAAGTACAAGGAAAGATAATCAGATTTGCAGATGATACAACTGGGTAGAAAAGCAAAAACCCTAGAAGACAGAATGAAGATCCAGGGTGATCTTGATAAACTTGAACCCTGGGCTGAAAGCAACAGAATGAGATTCAGTAAGGCCAAGTGCCAAGTCCTCGACCTAGGAAAAAGAAACCAAATGCAATGATAAAGGATGGGGAATGCGTGGCTCAGCAGAACTGAAAAAGAAAAAGATATCGGAGTAAATGTGGACAATAGGCTAAACATTAGCCAACAATGTGATGCCGCCACCAAAAGGGCAAATGCTATTTTGGGATGCATTAACAGAAGTATTACTTTCCAAATCATGAGAAGTAGTAGTTCCACTATACTCCTCACTAGTCAGATCTCATCTGGAATCCTGTGTCCAGTCCAGGGCACCCAGATTTTAGAAAGAGGCAGGTAAATTAGAAAGGTCCAGAGGAAGGCAAAAAAAGTTCCAGGATTTAGAAACACTGCCATATGAGGAGAGATGGAAAGAACTGGACATGTTCAGCCTTGAGAAGAGAAGACTGAGGGGAGACATGATATCCCTCTATAAGTACCTCAAAGAGGAAGGTCAAGATCTCTTCTCACTGATACCAGAGAGTAGGACACAGAATAATCCTTTCAAGTTGCAACGACTCAAATTCAGGCTGGGTATCAGGAAATGTTTCCTCAGTGTCAGAGCAATACAAGATTGGAATCAGTTGCTTAGAGGGTTGTGGCCTCTCCCACACTAGGGACTGTCATAAAAGAAACTGGACAGCCATCTGAGTGGGATGGTCTAAGTTGGTCTCCTGTAACAGCAGGGGGTTGGACCTGATGGTCTTCATAGATCATTTCAAGTCTTCTATTTTACAATTCTTTTATCAAGGAACAGCTGTCGCTGCTATGGAAACTAAAGAATACAAAAAATGAAATAATGTTTAGGTCATAGTAATATGCAGATTCTGAAGCAAATTTGGAATTGGCAAATACTCTGCACAGCTTTATTCTGGAACATTCCAATCTCTTTGTGATGCACAAACCACACATGGAAAATGTATTGGTCTGGAAAGGATTCATAATGGAATTAAAATGGACTTGTCAGTTGAATGGACAATTTGAAGAGAAATTAACCAATGAGAAAATTAATCTTTTCACTGTATTGTTTTCAGATTACTAACTCAAGATGATCAGTTTTAATGAAGTAGTTCAAATGTTGTTTGGTAGTTCTTTAAGTTGATTTGTTTTTTGCTTTGTAAGCAGGTATTCTCAGTACTACAGTCTCTCAGTGTTAGTTGGCCTAGTGTAGCAAAGAATTATGAAACAAGGCAATTTATTAAAATATTAAAATATCATTAAAGTACAAATTAAATCTTAATTAAATCTTAAAATAATGGGAAAATAAAAAGGGTTTTGCCCGGCGCCAAAAAGTATTAATAAAGTGTCAGTGCCAGGCTCACTTCTCTGGGGAGCATGTTGCACAGCCAGGGCACCACTACAGAAAAGGCCATTCTCTGGGTAGCCACTGTCCTAATCTCTTTCAACCATATGTCTTTTGACCATATGTATTCTGTATTGCTTCTCCCTCCCCCGCCCTCCCCCCCTCTCTCAGATCTTGGTCTGATACAGCAGGGCTCCCCTTTATTTATTACATTCTTATGTTCTTATTCCCCATCCTCCCTTTCACTCACCAGTGCCTCCTGCTGGAGGGATTTTCCTTACTGGGTGGGTGGAACAAGAAGACATGCTTCAGAGGTCTCTCTCTCTCTCCTTTCACTCCCCCCAACCCCACTCTCTACAGTGATGATTTCTGCAGGACACAAAACTCCTAAAGTTTCCATGTTCGTTACTATGAACCAGTTGTCTTTAACGTGCATTTTTTAATTAATAGGTTTTATGGTAACTAATTCATAAGTATAGGTATTCGTAACAGAAGTTCATAACTCAGGAACTGCCTGTACTGCCTGTAACCCAGCTATATGAAACTACATTAAGTCAAGACACACTAGAACAACTGCATTGTTTGTATAAAGGTTTTACAGCTACAAAATTACTGTTGGAACATTTATTGGAAAGTTAAGGCTCTCTTGCAGTTCATTACTGTTGTTAGAACTGTAACAGTACCAAAATTCAACTAAATGTGTATAAAGCAATAGTGACATAATGAAGTAATGAAGACTGTAGTAAACAATTTTTGGATTTAAAAAGATTATTTTCTGATTGGTTATACCCTGCAGCATGTTATAGTCCAGGGCTATATTTAAACCGCACATAATCCATAGGGAAAAAACAATGGGAAGACGTTTCAACATCTTGCTGTCGAATGGTGCAGCAGCTCTCTATCTCAAGGCTTCTTGACATGCTAACCTTTAGTATAGAGTCAGACAGGACTTGGTATCATTACATTATATTTATGCCCTGCCTTTCTTCTTGCAAGGAACTAGAGGTGGCTTACAAGTATCAATTCTTCTCCTTTTTAATCCTCGTAAGAAGCCTGCGAGGCAGATTAGGCTGAGAGTCAGTGACTGGCCCAAAGTAATCCAGAGAGCTCCATGGCAGATCGGGGAGCCAGATCTCTTCAGCCCTTGCCCAACACTCTTAACCTTAGGCTCAACATCTGCTTTCTATCCAGTTAATCACTATCACTACTAACAGGGTTTTGGCCGTACATCAGAAATCCTTCAAAGCCAAGTTTGCATTACAACTCATCACACGTTGTACTCCCTATTTCCAGTTTTTCTCAAATATGAAGTTATAACATTAAAAAAAATCAAACTTTAACCATACAAGTGTGTCAAATAGCTGATAAATGATTAATTAAACACCCCATGCACTATTCTATGCATTTCATTGTCTGTTTTAATTCCAAGCTAGTGTTATAAGTTGTAAGTTTCCAAGTATGGCTACTCCACATTTTGTATTTCTAACTCTAACAACCATTACTCATAGCATTGTGTGGAATAACACACAGCACTTTCACTGTTCTGCATAAGGAAAAATGCTCAAGTAACTGATTTGGCATAAAGGTTCTCTATCTACATGAGAAACGGATCTAGACCAACAGTGTGATTACGCTGTCATTTCTTTTGTACCATGTAACATTCAGCTGTCCTGAAGTCCCCACCACCCTGTGGCTCCTTTAGTGTACACCTTCACTCAGATCACCTGGACCCCAAATCCCAGGGCCAGACACTGGATTCAGCACCCGGCAGCCCAAGAATTGGGAAAACTAGTGTATTAAAAAGCTCATGGGGTGGAGAGTCTAAAATTACTACAACACAAGCACCATGAGGAAGGGGAAGGAAACGGAAATTGGAGAGCAATACAACACTGAATTACAAACGGTCCATGCTCCCCAGAGGCCCCCAAGGCCATTTGGCCACCTCAGACACAAAACAACAAAGCTAACTGGTCCTGCCTCTAATACGGAATACAGTATCTAACATAGTGTTCTGTCTAGGAAGATAGTGTCCTCTGGCAGAGCCTCTGGCAGCAACAGGGAATCTCTCCAAAAAGAGGAACCCTGAGTTGTCTAACCTCCCACCATATATCCCTCTGGGATCCATCAGATAACCTATGAGATGACATCTCCTGACATATTCCAGGTGAGAAGCATTTGCCCTGCAGCCCCCAAATCTCTGGCTCTCTTAGGGAATGTGAAATTCCTTGCCCTTGGATGTAATTTACAGTATCCTAATGTTTTCATTGTAAACCTGGCCTCCTGCAGCCTTGGTGCCTAATTCTCCTTGAATCATCATCTGGTTTGAACAGCTCTGTGTCTAAGTAATTTGTTAACTCCTTCCCTTCTGGAAGGGGCCCTGGAGGCCTTTTGTTACACACCACTCTACCCCACCATATGGTGACCTCAAAACATGGTAGGCCAACCTTCCCGTCTCATCTGATGCCTTCCCCCACTTTGACCCTCCTCTCCTTTCCAAATACATGACTTCAGCTAGAGTCAGCTTCCCTTCCATTGAATTCCCCTGCCTTGTTCATAGACCACTTGCTTCATGCAATTACTTTTCTGTTTGCTGCAAATCTGTTTGCTGTTTGTTTAGAATCTTCTGTTCCAAGATACTTTGTAAATATGGTTTTAAATGACCTCAACTAAAGTTCTTTATTATTTATTTACTTATTTAAAGCTTTTATACACCATACGATTAGCTAGAGCTCTCAGAATGGTGAATTTAAAAATAATATATAATAATATGCATACAATATTTCAAGGCAATTACCTTCAATGGAGCAAAACATCAACCCTATAACAATATATAATAAAAATACAAAACCAAAACCAAATCACAAAGTGCCAATGGCATATCAATAAAACCAGCATAAGATCCAACAATGTAATCATTATCATAAAATTATATAACAATTAAACATGTGGGGAACATAAAAAGGCATTAATCTGGGGCCAAAATATATAGTCAGTGCCAGGCACACTTCCCTAGTTCCATAATTGGAGTGTTGAGAAGGCCTTTCCCCTTGTGGTCACCATCCTTACTTTTTTTTAGAGATGGCTCCCAGAGTAGGACCTTATGGTCCAGGTAGGTGTATTTGGGAAGAGATGCCCCTTTAGATATCCTAGTCCTAAGCCATTCAGGGCTTTATACATTAACATAAGCACCGTGAAGTGGGTCTGGACTTCAACTGGTAACCAGTGTAACTGATGAAGCACTTATGTGTTCATACCTCTCAACAGATGAGCTGCCCTGTTCCGTACCAATAGAAGTCTCCAGACTGTTTTCAAGGGCAGTCCCATGTAGAATGCATTACAGTCATCTACAGTTGTTACCAGAGCTGGGTGGGTTACCATTGCTAGCTTCTGCCCATCCAGATAAGGACATAGTTAGAAACATAGAAAACAGAGCAAGTCAGAAGGGGCCTCCTTGGATATCTAGTCTGACCCCTGGCTCCAGCTGGCTCTGCTCATGACATGCCTTCCATAGCATAGTTGGTGTATCAATGGAAGTTGATAGAAGGTGTTCCTGGCCACAGACTGTCCCTGGAACTCCAAGGACATTTCTGGGTCCAGGAACATCTCGAAGCTCCGCAATGTCCTTTAGGGTTGAGCAGGCTTTTCAAGGACAAGAAGGCTTTCATTCACAGGATGCCCTAAGTAGAAGGCAACTTCAACAACACAAATGTCATTATTTGAAAATTTTCCTTTCACTAGACATCATTTCACCAATTTATTTTAGGTTCACAGGTATCCTCCATAACTCAGTAACATGTAAGTACAATGCTTTGTGCAGGTTTGAAAAGCAAAGGCTAGGTGTACACATGATCGTAGTTGTGACCAGTGTTCCTTTTAAAGGATCATGAGCCAGCCCAACCTGCTCCAAGTCTCTCCTATTTCAACTAAACTTAAAAGTAAGATGACTACTGATCTTAATGGTCAATAGGCCTAACCATGGTTCCCACTCGATCATCTGAATCCCAGACTAAAGTGAATTTAGAAATTGTTACTCAGATTTTCCTTTACTGGAATTAAGCTGGAGGGGATAAGTGGAAGAAGACTGCATATTCTGAAGGCTCTTTAGTTTTAAAATGCAAATAAGAATCAGCCAACATTACACCTATATTGCCCTAATAAAATGAATTAGGAGTTGCTACAACTATTTGTATTTTTTAATGAGGGATTTGACTCCTTGCTTGATTCAGAGATGTGTTGCTGGCACTTAGCAACATACAGCATATTGCAAACCTTATTTAAGTGAAACAAGTTACTTTGAGTCTTCTCTAAAGTTGATCTCAATTCATTGTTTCTCTTGGGGATGATACAGCCCAGTCAGCTCTGAAAATAACTCATTGCAACAAAATATACTACTGTTGCCAGAGATCTCAATAATTGATGCAATGCTTTCCTCAGAGATGTTGTTCTTTCTTGGTAAGCTTTTTTCATTTCAGCTTAGGCACTGAACTGGGATAAACAAACAAAGGTCTAAATAACAGTTGAGTTAAAAGCAAAAGCTGAACTGGAAGCCATCTAAATCTACCTAAAATGGTTAAAGCACCTCCTAAGAAATCCTTGTTTTACTTAGGAATATAGGAATTTCTGGCCTAGACCCACAAGCCTCAACTTTCCTGGTTCTAAGCTACTCTAACAACATTCGATAAGAGTAGGTATCAAGAACGGAAAGTCCACAGTCCTGAATAACAAAGAAATACCCTGAGTTCGTGCCAGTTAACCAGCCCTGTCTTCTGTATAAAGTGTTCTGACAGATGGCTATCCATACTCTATTTCAAAACTTTCAGTGTAAGAATTCCACTGCCTGCTTTATGGAAGATAATTCAATTGCTGACCTACTTCTACCATCACACACCAAAGCATATAGTTAAAGCACTATAAGAAAGAGATTAGGTTGATACATTCCTGTTGGTGTATCTCAAATATTGCTGTCGAAACGGTTAACTTTCTGAAGCCTGTTTCCCATCTGTACAACATACACAATAAGCAGTTTCCACCCTCACCCCTCCTTCTGGACTGATAAGTGGTGGGAAAGGGCAGCTCTTGAACAATGACCTTCCATATCTGGCTTCCACTCAATACACATTATCTCCTTTCTCCCCAATCTCATCACACTGTTACAGCTCATTAAATCTGACTGAAGGATGGGAACTCAGATATGCCACTAAATGTGCACAATTTGTGTTTACCAACTAAAACACTGCATGTAGTGTTGCTTACAACATAGTCTTCTAACACAGAAGCTATCTCACTGGAAAACCTCTGACAATTTATCTATTCATATCAGGGTGGAACAGTGGCTGCTTTAAAACTGTTGCTGCTTGTGCTAATGGGAAAAAGAAGAATATTAAAAACCATCACAGTGAAATCTTTGCTTCCATGAAGGGGTCATTGATCCAAGAGACAAACAACCTAGTGTTGATGATTTAACAAAACATTTTTCACAAAGATTACATGCTCATCCATCAACTTACAATATTTTTCCCATCACAAAAATAAATGACCGTTACCCTCCCTGCTTCACAGCCTGCCAATAATAAGAACTGGCAACTAAGTCAAAAGAAAAGCAGAAATACTTAGTTTTTTATGATCAGCATATACTTTTGTAAATGCAGTCACTCTGAGGCAGGGTGATAATAGGGCTGTTGATTTAAAATCCAGGCACATTATTCATATTTCAGAGAAGAAAAATGAACATAGAATCTTCAGAATTTCCCTGCTCTAACTCGTTGAATGAGCCCAGTATACTGAACTGACCACTGCCATGGTGGATCTTGAATGGAAGTAGAGTCAAGCTGGATCATACTGTCTTTCCAGCCCAGCATTCTGTTAACCCTGAAGCCGGCCAGCTGCTGATGGAAAACCCACAAGCAGGACATGAGTGAAATGGACCCCTCCCACTCCTGTTTTCCAGCAATGGATATTCATAGGTTAGTAGCTTCTAATAGTGTTATCCTCCACAAATCTGTCCAGTCCTCTTTTAAAGCCATATATACGGTAGTCATCACTACACCCTGAGGATGCAAGTTCATAATTATCTATGAGTCTTGTAAAGAAGTACTTCCCTTTATCTGTTTTAAATCTCTTACTATTCAGCTTCACTGGACAAAGTAATGTGTGATGCTCTGTCCAGCTGGCTTTCCAAGACAAGAAAGAAGCACATGACTCCTTTCTAGGATTCAGAGCCAAGTAAGGTAACATTTTCTGGCCAGAGTACACAGGGGTTCACTAGTTTCCATGAAAACACAATATCCACTGTAGTTCTGACTCTATCTGTTTCTAGAAGAGAGCGATATGGAGCAAAGGCAAACTGCTTTGGTTAAGAAGGAACCTTTCCACCATGAACAGTCCACTTCATTTAGCAAAGTGCACCTACTTGTAATATTCAGTCAACTAAATGTTTTGAAGATACTGGGATTCTCAACAATACTGGCAGCTTGGAAAGAGATCAAAAATCCTCAAAGAGGGCTCCTCAAAGACCCCTGGAATTCTGCAACATCAAGTTGTTGTGGGCAATCAAATGTTGAAATTACTTTGTCTGAATGATGAGTGATAACTGAAATTATCTAATTAGACCTACAAATTATTCTTGATTTCACATTTCTTATCATTTAGCTACCAGTACATAACAACAATCCTTTGTAAATTATATAGACAGCTAATTAATACTTTGCTGTTAATAGCTTAAGTAAACTGTCATTTTGGAGGTTTCTCTTGTATAACTAGTTTAATAACTTATTTCCATTTCTGACACATAATACTTTGTTATATTAAACAGAACTCTATTCGTCAAAAGGTTAATCTAAGCAATGAATATATACAGGCATGAAGGAAATTAAACTTTATCATCTTGTAGGTGAATTTTTGCAGGTTAATCTTGTTTCATATTCTACAGTTTAATAATGAATTTCACAACCTTAGTTTATAAAGTAAGACAGACAATAAGTAGGTTCACATGTAATGGCAACCCTATTCGGGGAGTCACACACAGCCAATTGCCATGCAGCTGATACCCACTCCCCTGCTTGTGCCTGTGATCACCACCACCATGCTATTCAGCTGGGCAGGACTGTCCTGAATGGGGCTGTTATCTCCCAACTGATTTCCCCACTTCTGCCTGAGTAAGCCTCTCAGGCATGAAGGAGTACAATCAGCTGAGCTACTGCCCCACAGAAGATAGGTGGGGTAGCAGGCAGGAAGAGCTAAGATGTCCTTGACAGCTGCACTCTCTGGTTGGCCACTTGGCAGGACAGCAATGATGATACAACAGGTAACTGTGGCAGGGAGAAAGCCTAGGATAGACCATGGTGTCATATTATGGCTGACAACCATGATAATTCACAGTGGTTAGTAACCATAATTGGTTCAGAGAGCACAACAAGCAACCTTTTTACTGTTGTTTGCTTTTTATGTCATGTGGGCCCAAGTTAAATAGACAGCGGGATGGGAAGGAGAAACAAGGATAATAAGGGATGAACACAGGAGAATTGAAGTTAAATATACTTGGCCATAGTTGGAAATGAGGATTAAGAGTTTGAATCCAAAACTTCTCTCTCTCTCTCTCTCTCTCTCTCTCTCTCTCTCTCTCTCTCTCTCTCACACACACACACACACACACACACACACACACACACACACACACATAACTGATTAGGATGGTTTTCAGTGCTATAGAGTCTGCAGGTAAGATCAATGTTTAGCACATAAGAGGAAGCAGATATTACTTGGCTATAGTGGCTATGACTATTCCACATGCATACATGCATGCAGACGCACACGCATGAATAAATGCAGGAGCCTCAACTCAGTTTGGAGCCCTAGAGGGTGGGGGAAGACTTTTAAGATTCTATAGGAGTTCTACGTCTATGTTAGATTAAAAATGAACTATATATATATGTATGTATGTATGTATGTTTCAACTCATGTCTGTTTTGACCATACTTAATAGGCAACATCCAATGTGACCTGATAGATGACTGAAATTACACTGTGCTAGCATAGGGGACCTCAAGAGCCACCCCAATATGGTTAGTAGGTGCAAAAGGTTCTCCAGAAAACCTATCACTACAGCTAATGGTACTGTTGTTACAGTAGAGGTCCCTTGTAATTTACAGTAGCACTCATGTTGCACTGGATACCATTAACTACATATGTGCACACACTCAGCCAGCGGCCACCATATATTAACATGCATATGTTTATATTCTGGACTCAGACCCTGAGGCAATGTAGTAGGGCTCTACTGCCCATTGTAGTCCCAGTGTGGAGCTATTGGTGCTCAAGCCAGCCATTTGCACCACGAAATTGCTTGCATTGCCAAGAAGTCTCCATTAATGTTTTGTCATTTCAGTTCAATGGTTATTGCCATTACAGAAATATTATCAAGTAATTTAAAAAGTAAAAGCAGACCTTAAAAATGAAATACATACATAGGTAGCACAGCTAATTGCACGAGTCTTGATAAATCCCATTTATGTATTAGAACAAACAAAGAGCCCTACTGAAGCAAAGCAAAGGCCTGCATTTTCCAGCACTGTGTCCCTGCAGTGGAGAGGAGCTCAACAACATTATCAGACTCATGTTCCTCAGTGACTGTTGTTATGTTACCCTTAGCTACTGTAGTTCTTTTCATTTCCTGGAGCTATTAGTGAAAAGCAAGAAGACTGTCTTTTGAACAACAGACCATTTAGTACTGACTGTAACAAATCAGCAAGATATTTTATATCTAATGTAAAATAAAAGGCGTGCATCTTCTTGGATGCACACCTTAACATGGTGAACATGGTGAGCATCAGAAAAGCTGAAAGTAAAGTTACCAGGAGATCATACTCTCTCGCTAGGCTGGGCTCCTAGCAGGGTCACCCAAGGTGAAATGGTGAAAATTGAAAGGCAGGACTAAGATGCATCCACCCTTTTCAGAAATAACAGTCACATCAGCAGAAGAGAATGGATATCTCTAATGGTGGTGGGGGAAGAGAAACTTCATGTTCTGATCATTAACTCTTAATATGAGAATTCAGAATAAACCTGAAAAGATCACTACCAGAAGCATAGTGCTAGAACTGAAGCTGTCATAGTCTGGGCTCGTCATGAGAAAGCGACACTCTGTGGTAAAGACAATCATGCTAGGGAAAGTTGCAGGCAGAAGAAGGGGAAGACCAAATATGAGATGACTTGATGCCATAAGAGAAGCCATAACCTTGAGTTCCTAAAGCCGAGCAGTTCTATCAGGAACAGAACATTTTGGAGGACATTCATTCACAGAGTCACCCTAAGTTGATAACAAGTAACAACAACAAAATGTAAAAGCGACAAATAATTGATATGTTGATCTTACTGTTGTTTCTAAGTTCATACAAAACATTTCTCTTGGTTCCACCAATGCCCAGGTCATTCTCTTATTTGGACCTAAGAACAATCCTAGTGTTTCAGCATCTTATAGAATTCAAACATGGGAAAGATGCTATAGATATGGAGGTAAAGAGATATAGATATAACAGGTGTAATTATTATAGGAGGCCCTCTAAATTTCTTTGCCTGCATTTTAACAGCATGTGGTAGAGGAAAATACTCTGTAGTTTTCCTCACCCTGCTTCCTTTGATCCACTGTCACAAAGCTCATTAGTAGGTAATGAACCATAGATGTGCTGCTTGGCTTACCTGTTTCCACCAAATACATTCCTTGACTTTATTTCATCTCAAATAATAGTCTTAAAATAAAACTCACAGGAGAAAATAAAACATACCCAATGCATTCTCTTATTACTTTAGAGACTATTTCTCATTTTTGAAAAGTCATTTGATTCCAGTTAACTTATGATCTATTAATTATTTGGTGAAATATGCACATCTCACAACTACAAGTCTGCATATATCTGTGCTCCCTTAATTTAAAAGTAGCATTTTATGAATCATACACTTACTCCTGCAAGATTCAGGGGTACTGTCACAAAATAAGCTCTCACCAATAAAACTCCTATTATTTCAACATCATGTAGAAAACAATGGTGAGTTTATTGCTTTAAGTTAGGCTTTTTTCTTCATCTAATCAAATACAGTTTAAAACATTTTCTACTCATAAAAATCACTAATAACCAAAGAATGCATTACAGCTTGACAAAGCTTGACTTTTCCTTCGCAAGCAAGTCCTTCTCTAGCAACCTGACATAGAAAAAGAGTAAAAACATTATACATCCTGAAGGTTATTTATGAAAGTACAACTAAGAAAATAACTCCTTAATACATTTTCTTATATTTCAAGAGCTGTTTCTAAAAACATTTTTAATTAAAACAAGGAGTTGCATATAGGCATATCCATTATTCACACCAAAATCAACAGTAAACGTTAGTTACAATTAAGTATCATTGATTTCAGCAGGTATGTGTTGAGTATCATTAAGTGTGAATCCAACTCCAAATATAGTAATCAGTGATATATTAAACTAGCAGAAGACTGCAGCTGAAAAGACTTTCCCCCATTTCTAGGTGTGGGGTAGCTGGGTTGTTTTGGGGGCGTTTCAGTGCCCAGCATAATGTCCTATTCAAAAGTATGTTTTATACAAGTAAAATTTAATAAACCCAATAGTGAAACCAGGGTATGAAATTGTCTGTGGCTTACAATGGCCTGCATTCTCTAGTTTAAACTCTACAATGATCCATTTTTTTAATACATATCTTTTCAGGCATTATGCAGTTTTTTGTCCCCACACCCTTCCATTTGACAATGAAATCCACTGTCCAATGAATTAGGGCATGGCTGATGGACCGAAAGCAGAGGGTTAGTATTAGTAGGGAATCATTGGGATGGTGGATGGTGATGAGCAGGATCCCCCAGGGCTCTGTCCTGGGACTGATCCTGTTCAATCTTTTCATCAATGACCTGAAAGAGGGAGTGAGAAGTCTGCTGGTCAAATTTGCAGATAATACTAAAATGGGGGCAGTGGCTACAACTGAGGAGCAGGTACTCCAGATCCAAAAGGATCTGGACAGACTATGGAAGTGGGCAGGGGACAGCAGAATGGCATTCAGTGTGGATAAGTGCAAAGTCTTGTACTTGGGGCATAGGAATAGGCATCACAAGGTTAGGGGACAAGTGGCTGGAGAGCAGCACTTGTGAAAAGGGTCTTGGGGTGCTGGTTGACTGCAGGATAAACATGAGCCAGCAGTGTGATACGGTGGCCAAGAGCGCAAACGCCACCCTTGGATGCATAGCCAGATGCATGGCTTCTAGATCGAGAGAGGTATTACTGCCATTCTATATGACTCTGGTGCACCCACAGCTGGAGTACTGTGTTAAGTTTTGGACCCCTCATTACAAGAGGGATATAGCAAGGTTGGAATCAGTCACTAGGATGGTGGCTGGTTTGCAGGGGAAGCTGTATGAGGAGAGACTGAGGGAGACTGAGGGTCTTTTCAGACATGAGAGGAGACTCAGATGGGACCTGTTATCAACGTACAGGTACATGAGGGGGTGCCACAACCTTTTTTCCTCTGCAGTGGAGGGCAGGATGCATTCCAATGGAGCAAAGTTCAGGAAACCAAGATTTAGGTTGGATGCCAGGAAGTACTTCCTGACAGTTAGGACCCCGAGGGTATGGAATGGCCTTCCACAGGAGGTGGTTGAAGCCCCATCAGTGAGGGTGTTCAAGGATAGGCTAGACATGCACATGGTAGGCACGTCATGAGCGGAGCCAGCTGGAGCTGGGGGTCAGACTAGATGGCCCAGGAGGCCCCTTCTGACTCACTCTGTGTCTATGTTTCTATGAAATAGGTTTCACCAGCTCTTATTCTGTGCATGCACAGTACTACTATGGTAATGGAGCAAGAATCCAAGTTGAAGGATGTGATCCTTACCAGAATAAGCACAAAGAGCAGGGACAGATTTTCTAATGCTGTTTTTTTCTTGTTCTGCCCTTTTAAAATTTTCTCTTCCATTGCTATTAACAGGAAGGCAAACCCATACACCAGTTTTGTTATCAAAATAAGATACAAATATGACTGGGGAGGCTTTGAGCCAATTCAGACATACACCATGCAAGATCCAAGGTGGAAGGAAGGAAGGAAGGAAGGAAGGAAGGAAGGAAGGAAGGAAGGAAGGGCTTTATTCCATGAGAGGAAAACAACAAACCCCCCAGTCGCTTAACACAGTGTTGTGGGGCATGTTCTATCTTTGCTTCTCAGCAATTCCCTTTTCCTGAACAGAGTTCCTGCCCCGTCCCTTTGTCACACGAGAGGCTCATGAAGGTGGCTTTATTAGTTCTTGACCATTGCAAAGTTGCCATTCCAGTGCCTGGACTGTGAAGGATGCCTGTCTGTGTGTGCATGTGCATGTGCACACGCAGGAGCTACCTAGCGGAGTCCATAGCAGTGAGGCTTAGAAGCCTGTCACGTGCCCATCAGCTTCAGTCTTGTCAGTAGCATATTGTGGGAATGGAAATGCTCAGGATCCCACCCCTCCCTCCCTCCCTCCCTTCCCTGTAGAGGTTGCCCCCTTTGTCCCAAAATACAGCACACCATTGTGGATGTTTCAAGCTCTAAACCTGAATTGCAAGACGAAGAGAAGTCAGAATGCTTAGCTCAACTGTCAAGCCAGTGAAATGTGAGATAAACCAAGTGATGACCTCTGATTTGGGGAAGGCCTGGTGGAACAGGGAGGATCAGAACTGAAGGCACATGCCTTTCTCAGCTCAGTAGTTTGACAGCAAGTTGAATGAGCAGACCAATTAAATAATGTCCACCTTTCCTGCCATCTATCCCACAAGCAGTGTGAACCTCCCTGAGGGTGGAGCTAAAATCCATTTAATTAAGAGGGGAAGAAGAAAATAAAGTTTGAAATACTTTTCTGGCATGGGCAAGAACTAACTTCAAAATTAGAAGATCTAACTTGATAGATATCTTTTGCTAACAAACTTTGACAGGATAAAGATTTTAGTTAGAAGCCTCTTGTGATTTGCTGGGGAAGGTGGGGAGATGGTGGGGGAGAAAGAGACCGGTCCGCAACCCCTTGCTCATTGGGGCTTCAACAGCAATGGCAGCAGCAGTTTCTATTGCCATAATGAAGAAACTCATTTTACATCTCTTTTTATATCTGTGAGCCTTTGCTGGTCTTATGGAGATCCACAATTTCCTACGGACTCTGGACCCTTCTTCCCAGGGCCACAGGATTGCAGCCCAAACCTCATACAAAATGTTCAATAATAGATTCTGCAAAGTGTATCTTCTACTTTTTATTTCTTCCAATCTCAAGACTTGGCATGCATTTTTTAACAATAGAAGGAATATTCTGTTTATTAAATGAAGCCTTGGGTCTTTGAAAAAGTTTATTAAAAAGTTATGTTTGTAATCTTGAGTATTTATTTCACCATGAAAGCAACATATTCAGCAATAAGTCAGGTTTATTGAGAACATAAACTCGGTAGAACCAAATAAATAATTGTTAGAAACATTCCATAAGGCCTGCCAAAAGCCCCAAATGATTGGTTCATGAACTCTCCCACTGCTTGCTCTAGTAGTTTAAAGAAGCGATAGATAGAGAAAGATATACATACAGATCTTTAACAAATGGAGATTATATTTCAGGCACAGCTTCCATCAAGCTTCAAGCTCTAGAAAATACTTCCTATCATTTAGGGGGCTCAATACATGAACTAAACTTAGTGACAAGATACGGATATATATGTGTTTAAAATTCATCCAGATGATCTATTTAAGTATAGTCCAACTTCATATTAGCCTGTATGGGATTTCTGCACAAAGACTATACTGCATGATGGAGTGCACTCAAAATGAACAGCAAAACGGCCTTATACAGGGAAACTTTTGTTTGCTTTCATTTTTAAAGAAAACAAACATCAGAGTAGATGTTTGTTTGCATCAACGGTTGAAATGGAGAGCATACTGAACTTTCATAAGGGAAAGAAAACATTCTAACCCCTCATTTTATACTGTATGAAGAAAGCCAAGAGTTGCTGTTTCCTTTTTTATAAAAAATTTTGAAGGAAAAAAATCGTGAGTAATATCATAATTGCTAAATTGTTATTTCAAAAATTCTGTTTAAAATATTAGAAAATAGCACAAGGATGCATTATGTTTTTCATCACTATAGCTATTTAAGGCCAACCTGTAATATTTTCCAAGAAGTTCCTGATGTTGCAGCCCCACAATTAGAATAAAAGTTGAATGTAGGAACCATATCTATGGGAGGTGGTGAAGCCAGGGCTATCACCACATTTCATGACTACTCTCAAATGTTGGGGAAATGTAATAGTTCTGTGAAAGAAGCATGACTACTTTGTAAGAAGTGGATAACAACTGCCCTTTATGTTCTGGCCTTACATGAAGGTATCTGAGACATCAACTTAAGCAGCTAAGCAGGTCTGTATCTGGCCTGAGCTTGGAGGGGAGACACTTGGAAACTACATCCAGCCACCTTGAGTTCTGTGATGGAAGAAAGATGGACTGTAAATGTAAGAAATAAATAATTGGAACTCATAAATATGTTTACATTGCTAAAACTTCAGATAGTTTAGAAAGGCAATCAATGAGAGCAGAAACAGAGGGAGTGTTGCTATCAAACTAAAATTAAAGCTAAAATTTCTTATAAGAGGAAGATTCTAAAACTCTTAATTTTCAGTGCAGTGCTTCAGCTGCCATTAGAAATATTTCACACATTACAACTGAGTCCTCTTTATAGATTTAGCAGCATCTAGTTATGCTTCTTGCCCATAATGAGACCAGTAGCTTCATAACCTTTTCTCATCCTCTTCACACCATAAGATGCATTAGGAAGCTAGAGTGAAATTGCAGCATTTATCCTTGGTGTATATATGCAGTGGAGGAAGGAAAAGGTGTTTAACTCTCTTTTATGTTAACTCTCTCTCATAGAAAATGACATCCGCTAATTTTTTAACAGGTATCTTATACAGCAGTAGGTGTTGCCATGAAAAAATACTATGAAGACAAGACCATAAAGAGTGAAAATATATTATCATACATAAGTTTGCAAAATAACTATTCTTTCAACTTCATGTATATATTAGCCCCTTTTTGCTTTGATGTACAATGAGGTCAAGAGAATGCGTGTAAATAAGGGAATTAAATTCTAAAATACAGATTGCTGATATCTTCTGTAGCAGATGTAGGCTATTTGAAAGTAGTGTCATATCAGTATTATCTATCTCCTCCTCCTGCTTCATCACCCTCAGTTCAGATGTATACAAAGGAGCAGGTCAGGCTCTGTGACTGGGAAGAGGGTGCTTGGGGGCAATCATGCCAATGGCCTGGGTCATCTCTGTATTCCACAGAGAGACCTGGGCTTCAACAGGAGCACCTACCATGCCAGCCGGAAAACCCCCCAAAGCCTTTTGGAACCCCATAGTATCCATTAGTCTTCAAGAGCAGACCAACTAAATGGGTCCTCCACTCCCACAGATGGAAGAGGAAGCTGAAAGTTCAAACCTCCAGAGGAAGGGTTAAACCACCCTAACCATGACAAAGGGATAGTTTTCAAACCCCCAACCATCAGATCACTATTATCCTGACGTTATCCTGTCGAGAAAACGAGGTCCCGAGTGTGTGCCTTCTCATGCATCAGGCCAGTGACATGCTGAGACAGCCCCATGGTTGTCAAGGCTGCCATGAAGTCCTGAGCTCCCCCAGATAAGGCAGCCTCAGCATGGAAGTTGAGGTCACCCAGGACCAACACCCTGGAGATCCTCAACACCAAGTCTGAGATTACCTCCGTCAGCTCAGCCAGGGAGTCTGCTGGGTAGCAGGGTGGTTTTATTTTAAACTAATTATTTCCTTTAGTGACCCTTAAAAAATTTCTGGAACCTAACACAAAATGAAATCAGTTACCATAAGTTGCTGAATAATCCCTCTATTTTACAGATATAAGTAAGCACTACTATGATTGAGATGTTGTTATTCCAGATGGACATTTATTGACATATAAATTAGAATGAAGTGGCTATGCAGCCATCAATGATACCTTCTTTCATAATGATTAAGTGTCTGCCTTTAATTTAAAATTGCAGACAAAAGAGGATGCTTAAATTAGTTCTTTCTAATCAGTCATGTGGGAGGAGAGAGTAATATACTTCTGAATTAATTAATGGTCTTTTTTGATGTCACAACTATCTTTGATGGGGTCATTACTTCCTCTCCTGCTTGCTATATAATGATATTATCTTGATACTAGGAAAGAAAAGGGAAGACTGCAGATTTTATTCTGAATGGGAATAGTAGTTTAGGAATTTCCCATTTCGTGCATTTCAGCAAGGTATAAACATTCTCCTTTCCTACTTGGTAGTGTTCTACAAGCATGCCAGTTCCTATGCCTTCAGAAGACACTGTCCAGCAGAAACAACCTCATATTCTCTTTGTAATATGGGGATGGGAGAAAGGCAAGAACCTACTTTGAAGCTTGAGTATCTTGATCAGGGTGGGATACCTGTGACCTTCTGTGACCCCTAACCCAGAATACTCCCATGACAGTTCTGAAGACAATCTTCCATCTTCAAAGCCCAACCAATGCAAAACCAACTATGCCAGCTGTGAGAGTAGAGCAAAGGACGTCTGAGCTCAATCTCAGCTTCAACCTTAGAGCATCTTTCTAGTCAGAGCTAGAATTCTGACCTATCCTATGGACTCCAAAACAATATTGGGAGACCATAGCAATGAGTTCTGATACTTAATGTTGCCACTTATGACAGGGTTACTAAATAAGATTTCACTGATTGCTATGTTTATCCAAGGAAACTTTAAATCTCTACCAGGGTATTCAAGTTTTAGCAACAATTAACTCCAAATGAGGCTCACATTTTTCAGATCATTCTTTTTATTTAAATGTTATTTTAATTGTTAATATTATTTATTCATTTTATTCTTTGGCCAGGGTGACTTAATTTATATTGTTAATATTGTTAATTTATATTATTCTATTTTGAACTTTATTTATGGTTGTGAGCCGCCCCGAGGCTTTGGTGAATGGGGCGGCATAGAAGTCTCCTAAATAAAATAAAAATAAATAAAATAAATAGTCAGAGGAAAGATGAGCAGGAGTGCAAAATGAAAACTACAGTTTTTAAAAAGGAGGAAAAAGATACTGTTAACCATCACCATTATGCCTATTTATTATAAATTAAACTTCAAGCCAAGGTTTAAGGTAGGAATACCTAATATGATACCATCAATGCTAGAGTTATCTTGGAAACTCACTGAAAGATTGTGTAAAATAGATTTATTTTAGAAATGCAGAGCATATATCAGTCTTGGTATAGTACAATCTCCACAATCCACTCCATGCTTTTATAATATCTTAAGTATGTTCACTAAACTAAGTCTTTTTAAAGCTAAGTAGGGATGGTTTCCTCAGAAAGATTGACATACATCATCAAATCACAATGTTTTTTATTTGAAAAGAAAAATATTTCACTAGGAAGCAAAGTATATAGGAAATGTTCATATTCTAAACTTGAAAAAGATGCTTCTTTTCTGTTATCCAATATGAAATAACCTACCTAAGAGATTTCAATCAATAAACTTAGGCTAAATAGTAAATAGTATTATCTAGCTATTGGTTCCAAATTCATCTTTTTAAAACAAATAATATATAGTTTATTATTTATTTATTTATTTATTTATTACATGCATTTATACCCCGTCCTATCACTTCAAACGCTCAGGACAGCTTACAAAATATATAAAACACAATAAATATAAAGCTACTATAAAACATTACTTATTAAAACAATATAAAACATCACTATAAAATGTGACTGTGAAAAAGGTGAATTAACTGTGAACTAGTTAATTAAGGTTTAATTTCAACAAAGTCTAATTTACACATAATCCAGATAAACAGAGTGCAAAAATGAGACCAGCAGAAAATACAAAGGAAAGGTTTTCAGTGAAGAATGTTTTGCTCTGCTTCGTGTATCAAGGGACACTAAGGACCAAACTAGATATGACACAAAGATCCATACTTGGATCTCCTGCAGTTTTCCATTTGAATTAACAGGGAGAAGAACAAGTTGAAGAAGGAAGCTGGCATAGGAAAAAGAGCTGATACACCCTAACACTTACTTGTTTTTTCAAAAATGGCTGCTACAGAATGAGCAATTCATTTCATTCCATCTTTTATCAAGTTTTACTCAGTTTGTCCCTTATACACTGGATACAGATGCAATCTGCAGTTGAAATCACTTGCAATGTGATTTGGAAACCCCAGAAAATGCATTAGACAGTGTGCCACACATGTGAAAAAAGCATGTGACAAAAATGGATACTTTTGAAAAATTGCACACATACACCTTAATCAATGGGAGAAGAATATATACTGTATACACTGGTGTATAAGATGACCCCTGAAACCAAAAATAGCAAGGCAAAAATTAGGAGTCATCTTATATGCCAGGTGAAAAATTTTCCTTAGTTTGACATTGTTCTTCCTCCAGCCTTACACCATCAACTCAGTAACTTCAAACCTTCTAGCTGCATTGCAATTACCTCTTTCACACTTTAATGACCTTTAGCTTAAAACAAGGCCTGACACGCTGGGGGAGTTCATCCTGCAACCCATCACAGTGCAAGCTTTGTGATGTCCCAAGTCCAGCACCTGGCCTGCCCTCATGGGGGTGGCTCACCACTCCAGGCTGCTCAGGGACAGCACTGCCTGGACAAGCCTCCTCCCCCATGCATGCCTTCTCCTTCTCGCCTGCCCTGCTGCACCCGTCTGCGGCACCAGCATGGACTGTCCTCCTCAACCACGCCCAGCCACCCACTCTAGTGGACTGCCATCATCCTCCAACATTGTTTTTATACTTTGCTACAAACCACCAGAGAACTGGTTGTGGGTGGTACAGAAATGAAACAAGCAACATATGTTCTTCTTTTGTGGTAATCCATGGTTTAAGGTCAAAAAGAAAATTATGAGATCACTTTACAAAATTTTTAGACTGAAGTTGGAGAGATAATGTGACTATTAGCTAGAATAATGTGAGATCATGAGTGTCTTGAAGCTTCTGGATGATAAATGTCTACTTAAGCCAATTGGCATTACTTAGGTGTGCAAGAGTTATTGATCAAGAGTTCAGGGTCATCATATACAACTGACATATAACAAAAACCAGAAAAACAGTCCAAAATATGTACCTTGTCTTATACCTTATAAGCTGGTATACATGGTACATGTCAAAGGTAAGCAAAACTGGACTAGATGGAAAAACTATTAGGTATATTCAAAATTGGCTGCTAAATTGGACACAAAGAGTGCTCATCAATGGCACCTTCTCAAATTGGATAGAGGAAACTAGTGGGGTGCCACAGGGTTCAGTCCTGGGCCCAGTGCTCTTCAACATCTTTATTAATGATTTAGATGAGGAAGTACAAGGAAAGATAATCAGATTTGCAGATGATACAACTGGGTAGAATAGCAAGCACCTTAGAGGACAGAATGAAGATCCAGGGCAATCTTGATAAACTTGAACACTGGGCTGAAAGCAACACAATGAGATTCAATAAGGACAAGGACAAGTCCTCCACCTAGGAAAAAGAAATCAAAGGCATCGATGCAAGCTGGGGAATACGTGGCTCAACAGAACTGAAAAAGAAAAAGATCTCAGAGTAATTGTGGACAATAGGTTAAACATGAGCTAACAATGTGATGCAACTGCCAAAAGGGCAAATGCTATTTTGGGATGCATTAACATAAGTATTACTTCCTAATCATGAGAAGTAGTAGTTCCCCTGTACTCCTCACTAGTCAGACCTCACCTGGAATATTGTGTCCAGTTCTGGGCACCCAGGTTATAGAACCATGCAGGTAAATTAGAAAGGATCTGGAGGAGAGCAACAAAAATGCTCCAGGGTTTGAAAACACTGCCGTATGAGGAGAGACAGAGAAAACTGGGCATGTTCAGCCTTGAGAAGAGAAGACTGAGGGGGGATATGATATCCCTCTATACGTACCTCAAAGGCTGTCACAAAGGGGAAGGTCAAGATCTCTTCTTGCTGATGCCAGAGCGTAGGACATGAACTAATCAATTCAAGTTGCCACAACCCAGATTCAGGCTGGATATCAGGAAAAGCTTCCTCACTGTCAGAGCAGTACAACAGTGAAACCAGCTGCCTAGAGAGATGGTGGGCTCTCCCACACTAGAGACATTCAAGGCGAAACTGGACAGCCGTCTGAGTGAGATGGTGTAATGTGGTGTCTTGCAACAGCAGGGGGTTGGACTTGATGGCCTTCATGGCCCCTTCCAACACTACTATTCTCTGATTATATGAAAACTGATGTGTGTGTTTGGAGACATACACATGGGTTTTCACCCAAAAAAAGTTCATGCAGGCTCAGCTTAGAATGAGGTTTTAGATGGAATTGAAGGAACTTAAGAACACCTTAAATTCTAATCAATTTGTGGTGCAACAAGCTCTTATAGGTCACAGCAGAGTTCACCAGATGCTAGAAGAGACCTTAAACTCTTAAATCGATTCAATTTAAAACCAGTCAGATGACCTTTGACTGCTGTACTGGCATTCTTCTAGAACCTATAGTAGCCAGACAGATATGGCACAATTATGTCTGTACTGAATTTCAAAATTTAAGCTAAAGACCTACTGTGGAAAATCCTCATCATCATAGAGAGAGAGGAAGTGAAAGGGGAGAGAGGGAGGCCTCCAAAGCATCCCTTCTTGTCACACCCATCTGCAGAGTGAAATCTCTGTGGCATTTCCTTGGTGCAAAGTGGAGGCACAGGTTAGTGAAAGAGAGGGTGGGAAGTAATAACATAAGAATCTAAAAATGAAGAGGAGTCCTGCTGGACCAGAAGTCTGAAAGAGGAAGGGAGAAGCAATCGAGGACTTGAAGTGTTAAAAGTTAATGTTCGGGTGGTAGAGATATTTGCAGTGTTTCCACTTTTGTGGGGGTCCTGTGCCCCAAAAATGTGGATGGACAACTGTACTGTATTGTGTTTAAGATGTCTTAGTGCATATGGAAATGTTTCACATGCATAGAAAGGGTATCTATATATATATAGGATGCACATTTGCGCTTTCCCCCTTTTTAGCATTTGTATTCTCTGGCAGTGCATTCCCCATTAGTTAGATCAGTTTAAAACTAAGCCAATAGTTCTTTTCCAGTGCCAATTAAATTGAATGGAGTATGCACATGTAATTCCCTAGTGCACTGACAGAGAAAATGGGCTCCAGGGAAATTAAATGCATCTATCATTAACAATAAAAGAAGCATAAGAAACGCTGAGAAGTAGAGGCAATTAACATGTTGCAATATTTCTTTCTATTGCTTCTTGAGCAGAAAGGTGTTCTGAACTTTAGGGAAACAGTAGTAATTAGAGAAGGGCATCTGATTAGCCCATTTTTTGTTGTTAATTGATATTGGTCAAATATTATAAAATAATGGTTAAGTATTTTCAAAGCATTAACATCATGAGAACAAGCAAGATAATTATTGACTAGATGTATACTAATTATGAAAGCAATTACTGTGAAATGAATGAATTTCAGGAAATGTATTATATGTTTATGCTGCCCTTCCTTTTAGAAATTCAGGATAGCATTTATACTTTCCTTTCCTTCATTTTATCCCCACAACAAGCTTTTGAGGTAGGTTGAGTGTATTACGCACTGGTTTGCATAACTCATACTCTGTCTATCAATGTAAAGTGTTTTTAAAAGCATTAAATGCAAGCAAAAATCAACACATAAATCGCAGGAATAAAGTGAAATTACATCTTCTAATGTGTTTCATGCCTCAGAAATAATTTGAACCTGGTGTTATCCTGATATTCTAGCCTACCTTTGTTACTAGCTGCTTGCGTTCTGTTGGAGCATGTGTGCAGCAGGTGGTCAGTAGAATCAGCTTTGCTATGCTCCATTGTTCCAATTGGCAAACTGCTCTCTCTCCTGCCTTACTAATAGATCAAGTGTGTAGAACAGATTTGAACAAATCATAGACCCAGAACCCTACCAAGCTTATTTGGAGATATTTGGGTGATATCCTGGGTCAAGGCAGCGGTCCTCCACTGAAGCAAGCCTGGAGCATCAGTATCAATTGAAAGGCAAACATAGGCACAGACTGTGTTCTCCTCCCTCATAAAGAAAGCACCATGGTAAGCACAGGAAGAAGGGAACATGGTTTTGTGACTAGCAGCTCTAGTTCTGAAAGAGATGATCACTTTCCTCATTATCCTTTCTACTTCCAATCAAACTGATTTGAGAAGGGATGCAGAATAAAAATGTCAGAGGTGACTCCTGGCTTTTCTCTGCATTTTACTTTTAGGCAGCAGCAGAGGCAACAGGAGGGCCCTGGACTCCCAGGAATTATTTGCAATCGACACTATATGGGCAAGATCTGAACCCAACTCTCGCCTTTTCAGTGTATCCTGACACACTTTTTTTTATGAAGTGCCATCTACCTGTAGACAAAGGATGAAGCACTTATAGTTTCTGTGTGTCTGATGCTTTCAGCTTTATAGAAAATGAAAACAAACTCTCTCCAAGCCATCTTAACTCTGGAACCCCTGTACTATACCTTTCCTTCTGAAATGTTGCAGGTTTTTTTACCTATAACATGAACGACAAAAGCAAGTATGATGTAATCATACAGGTTGCCTGAAAGCCACAAAGGAAGATGGAAAACAAATTCTTTTTTGCCCCCCCAAATTTTGAAGTCTCACCTTGCACACATGATTCCCCCTGAGAATGTATGCAGCCCTCTAAAAGTATCACAGATTCACTAGGGACACTGGAAGGGTGAAAGGGGGTTTTGCCCCTCTTGCCAAACAGCATGCTTATCAATTCCTGGTACTCATGATGGACTCAGTCACCTGGGTTTGGATGACATGATAGCCCACCTTGGATGACATGACAGCAAGCCACCTTGGATGTAGACTAACTCAGGTGGCTTGCTATCCAAAAGCAAGCCCCTCAGAAGGGATCAGTTCTAGTGTACATTGCTATATTGCCCAAATCCCATCATGCATTGACAACACAATAACTTAGAAAAAATAAATAGCAAAACATAAAAAGAATTCTCTCTGTGTGTGCATAATAAATACGCATCATACAGAAAGGTCCTGATGCATAACTCAAATTCACAGAATTGACATTCCTCTCTAATATGAGACAAGTCCAAGCATCCACCCAAAGCTCTTTAAACCTTTTCCAAATGTCCTTGCTTCATATCTGCTGACCCCTCTGAGAACATTGGTGCCAGCACTGCTTTAAACCAAAGGGTCATGTGATTATTTATTTATTCTACTGCTATGACTACCGATGGTAAGCAAGAGAGTTAGGGATATTTACTGCATAAACAAGAGGGCAAGAAACATTTTCTGCATGATGCCTTTCTGCCCACAGTTAAGACAATATTGCATCTGTTGCAGGAAGCTGGAACTCCATTAGCCTTCCAGAAGTAAGGTTGCTTTGCAGGTGGAGTATATTGGCCCCCTGGATGGAAATGTAGCAGCAGTATGAAAACACCACCAGTATCCTGCTGACTTAGAACATCTAGAGCAGCCATCTTTTTCAAGGAGCAACCAGGTAGATAACTTTAGAAAGTTCACAGGGAAGGTCTAGAGCAGTAAGCCCTGCCTCTCCCAGGAGTCTACCCTCCGCATGCAGTATTTATACATTATCTCCCTGAACACCACCTTCTAGCTTCCATAAGAATGATTGCCAGATCTGTGAAAGTTTCCGTTGTTAAACTACAACACCCAGTAACCATAAATGTCTTTTGCTTTAGAATGTATGCAATAAGACAGCAGAGGAAGCTTTTGCAATATGCCGTGTACTATTTAAAATTTGGTAGAGGGGAGGGGTTATGACCTTTCCAATCCACTTTGCTTAATAGCTCTGGGCATGACTGCTTGCCCCTGGGACCCAGGTATGACTCACGAGGTTGCTGCAGGGCTTCAACATCCATTCAAGTAGAAATTATTTGACTTTTTGTTTCTGGGTCTATATAGAAGCTTGCCGCAAACAGGCCTTTTCTAGAGACTGCCAGGCTGCCATCAGTACAAACCTAAAAAGCTAAGATGTTAGAAGGAATAGCTTGCTTTCTCTACAAGCTATTTCAAGTGCATTCATGGGCAGGCCTGGCTTCATTCAGCTATTCTTTTAAAAAGTGCAGAATTAGACACACGGAAGCCACAATCCTGTTCACACATACCTGGAAGTCCAATTGAACTCAGCAGCACTTATTTCAGAATTAATATGATACGATTGCACTGCAACTTAGAAATAGTTAGCACTAGTCACCGCTGCTGTGACCCTCCATCTGAAGCTGCTTCTAGGAAAGTTGTTATTATGCCATTGCCCTGGCTCAGACACAAAGTTTTACAGTTGGCCCAGACAATGATGTCTTCTAATTGTAATGCTCCTATATTATCTCACTACTTCTCATGATAAAGTAAAAGAAAAAAGAAATAGCTACACAATGCTATTTCAACATATATACCTGCATGGAGATTTAAACCATTTACATATGAATTACATTCTCTTATGCTTATATCTAAAGCTTATATACTGGTACTGGTTCGGGGTACTGGTTGACTGCAGGCTAAACATGAGTCAAGCAGTGTGATGTGGTGGTCAAGAGGGCGAATGCCACCCTTGGTTGCATAGCCAGAAGTGTGGCTTCTAGATCAAGAGAGGTATTACTACCACTCTACACGACTCCGGTGCGCCCGCAATTGGAGTATTGTGCTCAGTTTTGGGCCCCTCATTACAGAAAGGATATAGCCAGGTTGGAGTCAGTGCAGCGTAGGGCCACAAGGTTGGTGGCTGGTTTGCAGGGGATGCCGTATGAGGCGAGACTGAGGGAACTGGGTCTCTTCAGCCTGGAGAAGAGGAGACTCAGAGGGGATATGTTGGCAACATACAGGTATGTGAGGGGATGTCACATGGAGATGGGTAGAGACTGTTCTCCCCTGCAGAGGAAGGCAGGACACGCTCCAATGGAGCAAAGCTCAGGGAGCCAAGGTTCCATTTGGATGCCAGGAAGCACTTCCTGACAGTCAGGACCCCGAGGGTGTGGAATGGGCTTCCACGAGAGGTCGTTGAGGCCCCATAGGTGCGGGTGTTCAAGGATAGGCTGGACGTCCACATGGTGGGCATGTCGTGAGCGGAGCCGACTCGTGCCGGAGGTCAGACTAGATGGCCCAGGAGGCCCCTTCTGACTCGCTCTGTTTCTATGTTTCTATATCATCATTTATGTTTATCTCCTGTAAATTTTTCCCCACATTTCTCAGAATGTTTGACCATATATTCCTCACACAGTGAAGGTGTGAGCATACCAGTTTTAGTGTAAGTTACACTATATGTCCTAAAGGATAGTCTCATACATGTATATATTTCTGTATGTATATATTTCTGTTCTGTGTATAAGTTGGTGGGTGAGACCATTCTACACCTCCCACCTACAAGTGGCAAGAACACATACCGGGCAAATTTCAAATGCAGCACCTAGAACATAGAACTTCCTGACCCAGAAAATTCATATGGTCCCTTTTCTTCAATGGTTTCATCTCCGGCTCACAACTCTTCATGGAAGCTTTTAGCTAGTCTGCTACATGAAACTGAACTTGTTCTGTTTGGCTCTCTGAGGTTTTGATCATTTATTTGCTGCTTTTGGATCTTGTTAGATGATCCTTGTTTTATCGTTTTATTATTGATAAATATGGAATGCTTCTTCAGAACTGGCAAAGAAGGATAGAGTAAAATTTTGCCAATTAACAGAAGAATAACTGTTCAGATATTCTCTAGTTAAATTTTAACAGAGCTGTTCTAGTACAATCCCCCACAGTATTTCTGATTTCTTAGGCTGGTTTATTTTCCCAGCTGGTTAGCCAACATTAAGTCAGAGTTCACCATTTCTGAAAGAATGAAAAACTCCGTCTCATTGGAAACCAAGTTCTTTCCCGGCACACACTGGGAAGGGGGGTGGCAAGGGAAGAGTTTTTGGCATAGTCTTCCACAGCTTCAAAGACCATGGTTTATTAAGTCTTGGATGACCATCCAAATGTGGCCACTGTGGAAGTACTCAGGGATGTTGCCAAAAGATGACCGCTTCACAATGAATTTCTTCTTCCTACACAAGAACATGTGGTCCAACTTTTCCTGCCTCTTATAAATCAATCTAAATAAATAGATAATAAGCATTGAGTTGGAGAAAGACAATTAAGTCTAATAGTGTTTAGATGAATGCCTACTTAGAGGTGTAGTAGAACCCAGACTCAAAGGGATATAGCACTGGAACTTTTGTATTAGGAGTTCTCAGGATCAGCAGAGTAGCATGTCCCCACCTGGAGACTTGATAGAGCAGGCTGCCTAGTGTAAGCACCTAGCCTGTAGGAGCTTGAAGGGATAACTACTGCAATCATGGAAACCAGGTGGAAGTGACAGGAAGAGCTATAAAAGGCTGCTCAGCCCTGCCCAGTTTTGCCACAGCAACTCTTTTTGGTCCTGACCTGACTTCTGAATCCTGCAATGGCTTCATCTGTGCCTTGACTTTTGCCTGTTCCTGACGCTGCCTTCACTTCACGACCAGCTGTATTTTTCCAAGCTCTTCATATATCTCCATTCTCCCTGATCCTGGTGCTCCAGTCATAAAAACCTCCTGCTTAGGTCCTGGAGCTGACAGCAGGTATGCTGTTGTCATCTGGTCCCCACCCATATTTACCTGCTTCCTTAGTTCAGCTACAATCTTCATAGTACCCTGGGGGTAGGAAGATTTTTCCAGCAACAATATATTGTCCCCTGTTTTAACCCACAATATTTTGGAGAGGTTTGGTCTGCACTGGATGATGAAAACTCATTAACTTTATGAAAAGATCTGCTCCTGCTGAAATCAAAACTATTGGCTGTGAATCAACATAGCTACCTGCATTACTAGACTTCCTTGCGAGCTGGCCCCAGGGACTACCATAACATGTATCTGCATTTTGAAATATACTACTAACCTCCGTACATAGTTAGGTCTGCAGATGTATGAAGACTGCCTTGACTTTAAAGATCCAGGGGACCTCAAAGGTCATCTAGTTAAACCCCCTGTCAATGCAGGTGGCTGGCGAACAATGGAAACCTTTGAGAAAGTCATGAAGAAAGAACTTTGTCTCCTAGCAAGTAGCAGTCAGAGGCATACTGTGTCTGAAAATGGGAGTTTCAATCAAAATTAACATTTTGCTGGGATGGGGGAGTAGAGGAGAAAGATAGTAAGAAAGCGTAAGAAACGTGTGTGCTGCTTGCTTTCATAAGGTTGAAACATGTTCTATGAGCAGCCCTGGAGGAGCCCAACCATTCAGATTGTAGTATAATGCCACATTTTAGTCACTGGGTTTTAATGGTTAAGTGTGCTGAACTGGAATACTGGTGATCTTGGTTCTAGCCCCCAATCATTCATGAAACTCACTGGGTGACTTGGGGCTAGTCGAAGACTGTCAGCCCAATCTAGTTCACAGTGTGGTTGTTGCTGAGGAGAACCTCCTTGGCTTCCTTGCACACGGAAGATCAGTAGAATATAAAAACAATGTAATGACAGAAACAACTTAGCCAAGATACTGGAAAACACAAGAGCATTTGCCAAGGGAGGTTGGAGAATGGGCAAACTCACACAGTTGGAATGCAACCTGGCCAAAATAATCCTCAAGGGGCTTTACCAAACAACCAGGCTCTCTGACATTTCAAGAGGCAATCTACTTGACATCTGACAAATATCCACAGACAGCAGCAGCTGCATTGCTTGGTACCATTGCCACTATTAACTGTAGTTATAATGTGATGGCTGAATCAGGTTGCCTGCCAGCAGTTGCAGCTGGCATAAGATATGACTCTGCAGGGTCATGGTGTTTTGCCACAGTCCATATTACACCTGTTGAGTTCTATGTATTTATTCAAGTTCATAAAAAATACAGAATACTTACCATTTCTTTAAAGGCAGACAAACTGCATAATTTCAACCCTGGCCAAAGCATACCTTGACATAATGCACTGACAAATGCACTACCAGCTCTTAAATTATAGGCCACCTTCTATTTTGTATCTCCCCATGAGGCACAGCCAACAAAAAGAGACTAAAATGTGACATTATAATACCATTTGGATGGTTGGGTCGCTCCAAGGCTGCTGGAAGGAATTAACCCATGCTCACACAAGCAGGATGGTAGTTATACAAATCTTTACCTACAGTGAGTAATGCTTCCTTGAGTAATAGCAGATAATGTAACACTGTAATAATCTCCTTCCTGAGAATTCATTGTCAGTAAGAGCCTTGTGCTGAGGTGCTGACAGTAATGTGATTTATGCAGGGATTTTTGGAAGCTGCAGCTCATGCAAAATGCAGTGTCTTGCCTTCTAACAGGAAAAGGACACAAGGAACACATAATAGCATCATGAAGTATAATAAGGGCATGATTCTTCCCAGCATGAGCCCAGCTGTCTGTGGGCAGGGAATCCCTGCAGGGCCTGTTGGAACTCTCCTCCCTCTCCCTGGTGCATGTGAAGCTGCAAGTCTATGCTAGGCCAGACCCTGAGCTGGAGGGGGAATGCTGACTAGAGAAACTAGAAGCAACCAGCCTCCTAGAGTGGTCACCTTGCCAGCTTTCCAGTGAAACAATAGGAGCCTTTGGCAATCCTATCCTACATAGAGTAGCAGGTTCAGTCCTTGACATCTCCATGCAAGGCTGGGAAAGTCTCTTATATGAAATTCTGGAGAGCTGCTCTTTATTTATTACGTCCATGTAGCAGTTACTTTATTAGTCATTTAAGTGGTAGGCAACAATCAAATCAACAAACACAGCCCTCATAAAACGATAGTGTCAGTTCAAATCAAATATACAAGATGCAGCATAAATCAGCACAAAAATACATTTCAAATAAAACTTAAATGTGAAAGATATGTTGGTATTTTAAAAGGACTGACTGAACAACAAGGTATCTGCCTGATCCAAAATATGTCACTGTATGTAACAGGTGGGCTCTTTTAGAATATTCCATGGCCAGAAGGGGACCATGCATGAAAAGATGTTAGATAAAATGCAGCCGAGCTATTATTAGGATAAACTGAGCACGGTCCATATGCAGCACCACAGGCGGGATGGCTGGGTGGGCTGAGCTGGGCTACTTGCTGACTGGGAGGGGAGGAGCCTCGGCACAGTATGCTAATCTACTAACAGGAAGGGTGTGGACCCTCTGCAGCACAATCCGGAGGCACCCACTCCGCATCTGTTCATCTGGATAAAGCTCTACAATTGTGCCCAGCCTCCTCCTCGAGATGCCTTTATTGGCTTGAGTCCTCTCCAGAAAGAACTGCAGGGTATTTTTACCTAACAAGGCCTTCTTTCTTGTTGTGTTGTCACCCTCCATATTACAGTTGGTAGCAATACTGAGCTAGACGGACCAGTGGTTTGACCTGCCATAGGTTTTGAATGATATCTAAGAGTCTAATACAGGGGTCCTCACACTTTTTAAACAGGGGGCCAGTTCACTGTCCCTCAGACTGTTGGGGGGCCGAACTATAGTTTGAAAAAAATTGAGGAAAATTTTGCAAGGGCTTCACACTGCTGCTGCCACCAATTTAAAGAGCAATCAGAGTGAGTTTTATTCCTGAAAAACAAGGGAACAGAAAGCCCCAAACAGACAATTCTGTGGTGTGGACAGTGGAGAATCATCCAGCCCCACCAAGGGATTTGAATTTGTTAAACCCCCAAAGAAACAGCAAAAGTGACCCCCCCCCCAGACTTGGAGAACAACACAAATGATCTCAGCAAAAACCCTAGCATTGCAGACACAAAAACAGTATTCATGCTATAGTGATTAATGGACAACATTGAATAATGAGGAACTATTGATCTGGATTGAGAAAGGTCTATTGGAATGTCAGCACTGGGATGGACATACAAAAACAGCCAGGTTTTGCTCAAAGAATGTATTCCATTCCACCAAAATAAATGGAAAATTTATTGAGAATGGCTAGTGTATTCTCCCACAAAAGGAAAAGTGTGTGCAAACTTTTGTGTTTTGTGTGCAAAACTTTTCTCTAACTGAACTACCTCAACTACATCTTTAGCTTCTACTGGATTCGATGACTGGCATCACACTTATCTTGTTCAAACCCACAGAAAAGGCAGGTTGCTTACCTGTAACTGTCATTCTTTGAGTGGTTATCTGTGCATTCACACAACCTGCCCTCCACCCTGCTGGCTGTCATTAGTCTAACACTCTTTCCCTGTTCCCTTCCAGCACCAGGGGGGCCACCTTCTCTCTCTTTCTTTTGTGTTCGGCACCCTCTTATGCCTGGGCCATTGTGGACTTCAGGAAAGTGGGGGGGGGGGCAAGGCCTAGATCAGAAAGAAACCTCCAGAGCTCAGTGTCACAGAGTGGGCAGAGGCCCCCCCGCCCCCCCAGAGGGCTGGAAAAAAGGGGGCCCCCCCCCCCCCCGAAGACCACAAAGGGCGGATGTGATGGCCATGAGGAATGCCGTTTTCCAGGACAGGAGTCGGAGGTCCACAGTTGCTGTGGGCTCAAAGCATCTCTTTGTGAGGGATTGGAGGACCACAGAAAGGCTCCAGGAGGAAATGCAAGGCCTAAATGGTGGGGCTTGGTTGTGAAGGCTCCAAAGAAACTGCCACACCAGGAGGTGTGTGAAAATGGAGGACCATTGTACCGGCAGGTGGAAGTGGAAGATGGCCACCAGGTGGACCCATAATGAGGATGGGGAGAAGCCAGAGCTGAAATGGGTCTGGCGGTAGGAAAGAATCTGTGCCATGGACATGCGGGACGGGTCCAGTCCCAGCATCTCAGAGAACAAGGCAAAGGCCCTCCACTGTGCCAGGTAGGACTTGTGAGTAGAGTGGTTGAATGCGGCGTGGAGGATGGCAGCAACAGCAGAGGTGTAGAGGTGTAGGGGTCTGTCAACTGGTGATTCTTCAAGCAGTGAGGCGCACAGCCCTGGTGTCAGGGTGTAGCACCTGGTTCCCATCCTGGGACAAGAGGTTGGGTCTGGGCAGGAGGTAGAGGAAGTGACTGGAGAGGCAGAGGAGGAGGGAGACACAACTGCCTCGGTCACCATGGGGTGATCAGGATGCAGTCCATCTTGTCTCTCTGGAAGTTGCTGATGACCCTTGTGATTAGCAACAGTGATGGAAAGGCATAGAACAGGGTCCCCTCCCAGTTTAGGAGGAAGGTATCCCCCAGGGATGCAGTCCCTCTGCCCACCTTGGAACAGAACTGCTCACACTTGGTGTTCTGAGGGGTGATGAAGAGGTGGTGAAGAGATGGGGATTTCTTATTAAGAAGAAAGATTAAGATTGAGATTGCTTATTAAGAAGAAAGATTGAGATTTCTTATTAAGAAGATAAGAAGAGATTTCTTATTTGTGTTTTTTAAACTTTTGTTAACCACCCAGAAAGCCTCAGCTATTGGGCAATATAATACATACATACATACATACATACATACATACATACATACATACATACATACACACATACAGTCTGGGTATTAAAAAAATACAGTCTGGGTCCAGGCATGAAATCAGCTTTGGTTGTCCTATACCAGGGGTCGGCAACCCGCAGCTCTGGAGCCGAACGTGGCTCTTGAATCCCTCTGCTGCGGTTCCATCACTCAAAATACGCGCCAGCACAGCCGCTGATCTGCCAAGGCTCCCAGTTACAAAATACCAGTAGGTGATGATGAAGCATCCACTCAGGAAGGCTGCCCCCTAGCTGGTTAAGTAAATTGCTACATTCCTCTGCTGTTGTGCAGGGAAAGAGTGGAACAAGCTTCCTACAGGCTCTCATGTTACATGAAACCTGCTGAAAAGATTCTCTTTGTCCAAATGTAATCTCCTTCCTCTGAATGATAAAAGCTGCACTTGGGGCCTGTCACAATTCACATCACTTGACTGTTTATCTGCTAATCAATCACTAAACACACCTATATCTGTGACTTCCCCCGATTGGCCAATCATGGATAAATCAAAGAAAAGGAAAGTTTCTGAAGAAAACCAAATGTTTAATGATACATGCGTAGATTCATTTGTTTTTACTGCTGATGAACTTACGGGGTTTGCTGTTTAATGCATGCAGCCCTTTTGCACTGACTTTGACTCTTTAAGAAGCTATTCTCCTATTCAAAATATATGAAAGGAGTCCTACTAGTTTATAATGTAAGATTAAAAATAACAGTTTTTAGTGACTGAACAAGAGCTGCAGCTAAATCATAATGAAGATATACATAGCATTAAGGTAAACAATGATATATGCAGTGTTATCTTCATTTTAGATGTCAAAAGGGTTTTGTGGCTCCCAGTGTTTTCTTTTATGTGGGAAACAGGTCCAAATGGCTCTTTGAGTGTTAACGGTTGCCGACCCCTGTCCCAGATGATCTCAGGGAAAGCTCAGGCAACCAAGATTCAAGGTGGATGCCAGGAAGTACTTCCTTAGAGTTAGGCTCCCTAGGGTATGGAATGGGTTTCCACAGGAGATGGTTAAAGCCCCATGGTGAGAGTGTTTAAGGATAGGCTGGACATGCACATGGTAGGCATGTCATGAGTGGAACTGGCTGGAGCCAGGGGTCAGACTACATGACCTGAAAGACCCCTTCTGACTTGCTCTGTTTCTATCTGTTATGCCAGGAGAGAGCCTAACAAAATTAGCTGTACATTATATTCTAATGCCAATTATGGCTTCAAAACTGGTAAGACACTTCTCAGTTACACTGCCATGTTTTCCAAAGGCACATTCAGAAACAGAGTAATCAGCCAGAAAAGTCCAATTAGCATCTTTAATTCAACATTTAAAATGCAGGTAGAATTTTTCGGAACAACAAATGATTTCTAACATTTTATCATGGACTTTGACATGTACTTCATCTTTCCTCTCTTGTTTTAAAGCACAAATTTCTTTTAAGATAAGCAATACTTCATGTGAGGCTGCCTGGAAAATGGTCTGGAAGCTTCAACTGGTGCAAGCAGCCAAACTGTTGATAGGGACTGGTAGTCATAAACATAAAACACCAGTCCGCTATCAATTGCACTGGTTGCCAGTTGAAGTCTGGGCCTGCTTCAAGGTGCTTGTCTTAATGTATAAAGGTTGGTTTAGGACCTGAATATCTGAAAGAACGTCTCCATCCATGTAAGCCTACCTGGACTTTAAGAGGCCCTGCTCTGGGAGCTGTCTTTAAAGGGACTTCTTTGTTGTGGTGCTTCATCTATGAAACCAGCTCCCCAGAGATGTGCACCTGGAGACTTCTTTGTATACACTTTGGTGGCAGGCCAAGACATTCTTATTCTTGGAATATTTTAATTGTTGATTGTTTTAAATTTTAATATTTGATTGCTATATTAACTAATAAATTTTAGAATTTTAACTGTCATGTTTAAGATGTATCCAATCTGTTAATACTAATGTATGGATATTAACTCCCCTTCATGGATCAATGCCTTGCCATGGCGAAGGGGCTTGCATAGCACAATGAAGCTACAAGCTATGCCGTGCAGGGCCACCCAAGATGGTCAGGTCATAGCAGAATGCTCTGACAAAACGTGATCCACTGGAGAAGGAAATGGCAACCCACTCCAGTACCCTTGCCATGAAAACCCTATGGACAGTACCAAAAGGCAAAAAGGTATGATGCTGGAAGATGAGTCCCTCTGGTCAGAAGGTGTCCAATGTGCTACTGGGGAAGAGCAGAGGGCTAGTACTAGTAGCGCCAGAAAGAATGAAGTGACTGGGTCAAAGCCGAAAGGACACTCAGTTGTGGATGTATCTGATGGTGAAAGGAAAGTCCTAGATGGAGTCACTGGTGCAGTGGATGTGGGCTTGGGTGGACTCCGAGGGATGATGGAGGACAGGAGAGCCTGGAGGAATGTTGTCAATGGGGTCATGATGGGTCAGGCATGACTTTGCAACTAAACAACAACAAAAAGGATATTAACTGGCTGGTGCTCCTGCTGTGGTGTGGATGTTTTATTGGTTTTGATGTTTATTATTGAATGCATATGTTGTTTTTATATTTTGTTGATGCTTTCAGTTTACTGTGTAAGCCATCCCAATAGCCATGTGGTTAATGTGATAGTATGCAAAAGTGTTTAATTAATTAATTCAGTAAGTAAGTAATAAGGCAGAAGAAAGAGATAAGGGAATCCCATAAAGAGGTTTATCTCCATCATATCCTTATTTTATTTATTTACTATTTATTAAAAGCTTTTCTACCCTGGCTACCACTAGTGTCTCAGGATGGCTTACACGATCTTTACACAAAAAACTATTATGAGTATTCACGTGTGAAATGCAACTGCATTTATTCACAAAGTCTATCTCAAACACAAAGTGTGGACTTATTGTTTGTCAGCTTAGGGATTTTAGGGATTTTAATGAAGAATTCCCTACTCCCCCGATCACCATTTTCCAGAAAGTGGAATATTTACCTCAACATAGCTTTGGGAGAATTCTCAGTTGACCATTTCTAGTAGGCTGATGTGTTGTTCCCTCTAAAGCAATATTTATATTTGCATAATACTAAAAAGTAGCAATGGATATTGATAGCTAGCTTATTACAGTGGTTACAAATAATCCACTAAAATGAAGATAAACTAACCAGCATGGATTTCATCCCTTTATGTTAAGGTTCTGTTTGGCAGTTTGTTTTACCAGACTTCTTTTCTGTATGCTGTTATGTCCTGTTCCTTTGCTGGCTAGGACCAAATGTTTGTTCTCTCATTCTTTTTTCTTCATATTTCATGGCTATACTATTTTCCCTAATACATTAACTTTATACCAGCCTCTCTACAACTGGCCTAAAAATAGAACCTTTACATAGTGGTGATTTTCTGTGTTTTTGTAACAACACTAACCTTCCTTACAAAGCAGATATAGCTAAGTAAGCACGGCTTTCAGATAGATAAATGTTCTGGCTTTTGATAATGCTCCAATCAGCTTCAAATTAAGAAGTTTCCATTTTCCAACATAATGACTCAGAGATAGCACACAAAACTCATGGCCAGGAATGAGTGGAAGTATACTTAAAGTTATGGAAGAAATAGCATGTAGAATGTCAGGCAACATAAAATTGTTATAGCTAGACTATATCAGGTTAATCTGCTATCCTTCTTTGAGAAGGGAACTCTTTGGATCTCTTCAACCATCTAGAAAGGTGGATTTAGGGTTCATTCTGTCTTTGTGACCCATGATTCAGGAGGATGACTTCACAGAATCACAGAATAGTAGAGCTGGAATGGGCCAGAAGGCCGTTCAGTCCAACCCCCTGCTCACTGCAAGACAGAAAGTTAAGGCATCCCTCTTGAATGGCTGTCCAGTTGCATCTTGAATGCCTCTAGTGTGGGAGAACCCACAACCTCATTGGTTCCATTGTTGTACTGCTCTAACAAGATATTTTCCGATTCTACAATCTAGCTAGAATCTGGCTTCCTGTAACTTGAGCCCATTATTCTGTGTCCTGCACTCAGGGATGATTGATAAGAGATCCTTTCCTTTTCAATTCTGTCTATGATTCTCTGATCATATCTTCCCTCAAACTTCTCTTCTTGAAGCTAAACATGCCCAGTTGTTTCAATCTCTCCTCATAGAACTTTGTTTCCAGTCCTTAGAGCATCTTTGTTGTCTTTCTCTAAACCTTTTCCAGTTTGTCTGCATCTTTCTTAAACCGTGGTGCCCAGGAATGGGCACAGTATTCCAGATGAGTTGTAGCCAGTGCTGAATAAGAGAAACTAGTACTTCATTGGATTTGGAAGTCATACTTCTAATGCAGCCTAAAATAGCATCTGCCCTTTTTGCAGCCACATCACATTGTTGACTCATATTCAGCTTGGATTCTGCAACAATTCCAAGATCCTTCTCATTTACAGTATTGTTGAGCCAAGTATGCTCTGCACACTCACCAAGAGTGCTCTGCACACATATGCACACACCTTCCACTATGCATACATCTTCTGTGAAAGGAATTGGAAAGGAAATCCATTCACCCAAGGGTTTCTGACAAACAGGCAGCACTAGAGACAAACCAAAGCTGAATTGGGGCTGGACCCTCTTCTCACATCATACAGCCTTCAAAAGTTTTTGCCTAAAGCTCAAGATAAGAAGTAGAAGTAGGACTAGGATGCTTATATGAAATGCTGAAGCCAGTTGATTCAGAATTAAGAAAAGTAACCAAAGGGAATAAGCATTTTCAAGCTGTATGGGAAACTCAGTTCAACATTCAGAGAAGGCAGACTAAATATCATCAATCCAATTATATACAGTGTCAGGTAAACAGAGCAGACTAATTGACAAATGTCGTATTGGTGATTGGTCAATAAGCAGCAAGAATTCTAAAGGTGGAAACAGTTCCAATCATTTTGGAGCAAGGAAAGGTATTCCATTTGGAATCAACTTTTTATAATTAAATATGCATTTCCCTAATAGCCAGTATTCTAACTTTGCTTCTATCTATTGTTATTGACTTCTGTAATAATTTTTTTGTATTCTAAAGCCTGTCTGGCTGTCAAGCTTTAACATAATAAAGACTTTAGTTACCAAGTCTTTTGTTCTGATCTGCTTGGAAGGAAGGGAAGGGGAAGACAGCCATAACAATTAGCAAAACATATTGCCTCCACCATATGTTGGAAACATGAGCATAGCTTTACATGAGGGTTGCATGAGCAGAGCCAGCTGGAGCTGGAGATCACAGTAGATGGCCTGGGAGGCCCCTTCTGACTCACTTTTTTCTGTCTCTGTAACTTAAATGTATAAACTATGCATAATTTAAGCACAGAATACTGGTGGAAAGATAGACTTGGAGAGGATGAAACAGAAACAATTCTAAACAACAAATTTTGATTAGTCTTACCACCATGGTTTTTATTTGGAAAAAGAACAGAGCCAACCTTTGTGCCAACCTTGCAAAAATCCATTATTATTATTACAAACCAATACTAGTAAAAGGTACATATTTAAAATGTTAATGACATGCTTTCCCATTTTCTTCTTTCCAATACTGTGCAGTAATGCAGTAATGCATTACAGAATTGAATTCTGCATAGCTGGACCAAATGGCAGATTGTGCCATTTATCAGAGAAACTGACATTTAGTTCTTTTTAATAGAGATATAAATAATATATATTCTATGTCAAAATATCCTTAGTTCACAAATAATAATTGCAAAGAAAAATACAAAAGTCCAGTTTTTTAGAGCAAGTGGGACAGTATTCAATACTAGGCTTAGATTTTTACTGCCCTTAATTTTCAAGCAGGCAGACTACCAGACCATTCACACGCATCACTTGTTACCCAAATAATGCTGATGAGCAATTTCATAATCATAAATATATCATTAATAAGGGAAGGGGAAATGTAGTTCATTTTGCATGGGAAGTATTCTGCTAACAGAATTCTGCTGGGTCAGACTAAGGTCAAATATTAGATATATGACTGGCATCCCACCTTTCCAGCAAATGCAATGGAGCTCAAGGCAGCTAGTCCAGCAACCTATTTCAAGTGTCCCTCTACTGCTTATGCTGCCTTGGGGAGTTGCCCACCCTGATTTAGAGGCACACAGTTTCTGAACATGACATTTCTATTTACTCATCATGGCTAATCAGTGATAACCATGGATATCCTATTCTCCACGGTTTTTCTAATTCCCTTTGACAGCCATCTATCACCACAGCTTGTTCCAGCAAGTTTCATAAATGTTGCTACTGAGTGAGATGGCATTCAATTTCACTAGGTGACCCTGAACCCCAGTGTTGCAAATGCTGGGCACTTTCCCAGTCTGCAAATTAGCTGCTGGGAGCAGTGGGGAGTGCAAATTTTGCACTCTGTCCCTGAGGAGGTGGCCAGCTCAAAGGGAGTGGACCAGTGCATGCTGAATGGTGTTCTCTCTCATTGTTTCATCTTTTCCCTCTTTACCCTGGGAGGAGAGCCAGTGTGGCGTAGTGGTTAAGAGCATGGGACTGGGACTCAGGCGATCTGGGTTCTAGTCCCCGCTCGGCCATGGATCCAACTGGTGACTTTGGGCCAGTCACAGACTCTCAGCCCAACTTACCTCACAGGGTTGTTGCAGTGGGGATAAGATGGAGAAGGAGAATGATGTAAGCTGCCTTGAGCCCTTTGTAGGGAAAAGGCAGGATATAAATCAATAAACAAATAAAAAAATGTGGCCTGAAGATGGGCCAGTTGGCCTGCATTGTTTGGTGAGCAAAAACAGAGAGTTTTGCTGTTACTATCGGTCAGTGATGGCCACTGGTCAGTGATGGTCACTTTTAGAGACCGAGTGCCCAAACTGCAACCCAAAACCCACTTATTTATTGCAAAGTGCCAACACTGCAATAAAACCTGAATACTGAGGTTTTAGTTTAGAAAAAACAATTCACAGCCAGTCCAAGTCCTTGGCAGCACACTGACCAGCCATGCAAAAGCTCAGATGAGTCTCAGCTAATGAGTCGTGGCTTGTGACATCATCACCTGGCGTTGCTACTCCTTTCCGAGCATACGCATGGCCCCTGTGTGCACTGTTATCCGATGATCGGCTGCTGGGAGGATGCTGGGGTGACTTGGCTCGCATGCCGACAGACTGGGCTCTGCCTGCCCACTGTGACATGCGTGCCATAGGTTCACCACCACTGCTATAGGTTAACTTCCTTCCCTTTCAGTGTGCTGTGGTGCATGAGAGTCTGTGGAAGCTTCTGAATCTCACACACAGTGTGACTGTAGCAGCACTTAAGAAGTAGCAGCAATTCAGCAGCAGTGTGGAACAGAGGAAAAGAGGAAGTTCAACTATCAGAAGAAAAGAGGAAAGTTCAACTTCCATATATTCCTGCCCATTCCCTAAGATCTGAATCTGAGGTCCTTCTTCGGGAGCTCTCTTTGAAGGTGATCAGGAGACTGGCTATCTGGAGAAGGGCCTTCTCTGGGGTGGCACCTCGATTATGGAACATGTTTCCCAGAGAGGTGTGCTTGGCACCAACACTTTACTCATTCTGGTGCCAGACCAAAACCTTTTTATTTTCCCAATATTTTAAGTTCTGAGATTGGTTTAAGATGGGTTTTATTTGATGTTAATTGTTGTTTGATGCTACCATCCTGGAACTCAGTGAAGGATGGTATAGAAAAGCTTTTAATAAATAATAATAAATAAAATCACAGTCTCATAGGGAACCTGCATTGGAAGGAAACAATTAGTTATAGTAAGGACACCCTGAAGAAGAGCCTAATGCTGGGAACAATCAACGGCAGAAGAAGGGGATGGCAGAGGATGAGGTGGCGAGATGGAGTCACTGAAGCAGTCGGCATGGGCTTGAGTGGACTCTGGGGGATGGTGGAGGACAGGAAGGCCAGGAGGAATGTTGTCCATGGGGTTGCGATGGATCATACATGACTTCACAACTAACAACAACAAAAGGTACTTACCTGTTGCAGATCAGTTAAGGTTAAATAAAGTTGTTGCTCATTAAAATCTCAAGGACTTTTATTTGGTTATATCTTTAACCTTGGGGCCAAGAAGACAGCATACTTGGCGATCTTCTGGGTCATCGCAACATACGTATTTTTCCATTTTGTGCAATAGGGAATCTCCCACGAGTATCACTCTTCTCCTTTTGTTGTTGCTAACTTTGGTATATTTTTCCTTACTTGATCAAACTTTTCTCTCTTTTTCAGAGTTACTCAGTGTGCCATGTAGTTTGTTCACAGCAGGTTTATCACAGGACTATAGGATGCCTTGAATTCTATCCCTCAGAATCATAGACAGTACTCTGAACTCAGAAGGGGCAGTCAGAAGGGTGATCTCTATCTGACCACCCTCCCCTGTTCTCCCAAAACTGCTGTGGAGAAAACAATGCTCTCTGCCTCTCCAAGATTAGAAACTCGATCTTGGAGGGGAGCATTCTGGTAGGAGGGGAGGGGAGGAACTTGGAGGATTCCCCTTCTTCAAAGCTCCCTCACCAGAGTGGCTGCAAAGTCCCACTAGCACAAAATTCAAAGAAGGGAGGGTGGGGACGCAAAGATCAGCCACATTGCTCTTCTCACCCTGCTGCCTTCAGCAGGAATCCCTGAAACCTCCCAAAGTCAGGAACTTTCAATCAGCAGTGATGCAGTCCTTGTGACTGCACTCTTAAAGTGTCAGAAATTCAGACCTACATTTGTAAAGCCTGTAGTTGGACTAATATCCAGATAATCTTGTATTAAACATCTCCTGAAGCATTTCCTTCCAACAACTTTCTATTTCCCTTCTTGGAACAAGGCTGTTAGAAAGGTCAGTCTCTATCTTCAATCCCCTCCTCCCTCCACATGCCCATTTCAATATATGGCATATTCCCTAGCCAGAAAGAAAAGACCCTGAGCATTTTCCTCTCTCATGAGATGAGATGTATGCATTTCATTTGACAACATCAGGAAAGTGGGTTAACCTAGAGCAGCCAATGTGTGATAGGCCAAGTGGTCAATAGCAACAAATAAGCTAAAGGGCTTTTTCCTTCCTCTTAATGATGCTGAACTTTATTCATTTCTACTGAAGCATAAAGGAATTGCCTGGAAAGGGAGAGAACATGCTTATGATAGGAGGCAACAAAATTCATGGTTATTTGTACATGATAAGCTCACTAAATGGCTGGCAAAACAAAGAACTTCTGGCAATGTTAGAAAACATAGAAAAACATAGAAAACATAGAAAACAGAGCGAGTCAGAAGGGGTCTCCTGGGCCATCTAGTCTGACCTCCGGCACCAGCCGGCTCCACTCACGACATGCCCACCATGTGGACGTCCAGCCTATCCTTGAACACCCGCACCTATGGGGCCTCAACAACCTCTTGTGGAAGCCCATTCCACACCCTCGGGGTACTGATTGTCAGGAAGTGCTTCCTGGCATCCAAACGAAACCTTGGCTCCCTGAGCTTTGCTCAGTTGGAGCGCATCCTGCCTTCCTCTGCGGAGGAGAACAGGTCTCTACCCATCTCCATCTGACATCCCCTCACGTACCTGTATGTCGCCAACTTATCCCCTCTAAGTCTCCTCTTCTCCAGGCTGACGAGACCCAGTTCCCTCAGTCTCGCCTCATATGGCATCCCCTGCAAACCAGCCACCAACCTTGTGGCCCTACGCTGCACTAACTCCAACCTGGCTATATCCTTTCTGTAATGAGGGGCCCAAAACTGAGCACAATACTCCAATTGCGGGCGCACCAGAGTCGTGTAGAGTGGTAGTAATACCTCTCTTGATCTAGAAGCCACACTTCTAGCTATGCAACCAAGGGTGGCATTCGCCCTCTTGACCACCGCATCACACTGCTGACTCATGTTTAGCCTGCAGTCAACCAGTACCCTGAGGTCCCTTTCACAAGTGCTGCTCTCCAGCCACTTATCACCTAACAGTTATTCCTATGCCCCAAGTGCAAGACCGTGCACTTATCCACATTGAACACCATCCTGTTGTCTCCTGCCCACTTCCATAGTCTGTCCAGATCCTTTTGGATCTGGAGTACCTGCTCCTCAGTTGTGGCCACTGCTCCAGTTTTAGTGTCGTCTGCAAATTTGATCAGCAGACTGTTCACCCTTTCTTCCATGTCGTTAATGAAAAGATTACAGAGCCCTGGGGGACCCCACTTATCCCCACTGGCCGCCATCTCGATGATTCCACACTGATGGTTACCTTCTGCTTTCGGTCAGTCAACCATGCCCTAATCTGCCAGACAGTGCTTTGGTGTATCCCAAAACTCCTCAGTTTCTCCACCAGGATACCATGGGGCACTTTGTCAAAGGCCTTGCTGAAATCCAGGTATACCACACCCACTGCATCCCCTCCATCTAGCCATCGCAAAACCTTGTCACAGAATTCCACAAGGTTTGTCTGGCAGGACCTGTTTTTGCGGAAGCCGTGTTGTGTGGCTGTCAGCATCCCTTCCCTATCTAGCATCACTAGATCTCTCTCTATTATGAGCCTTTCCATTGTTTTTCCTAAAATGGATGTAAGGCTAACTGGTCTATAATTCCCCATGTCCTTTCTACTACACTTTTTGAAAATTGGGACCACTGATGCCACCCTCCAGTCCTCTGGAACTTCACCCGTTCTCCACGAGGCCTCAAAAATGGAGGCCAGCGGGTCTGAGAGAACCCCTGCCAACTCTCTAAGTACTCTCAGGTGTAACCCGTCAGGGCCTGGCGCCTTTGTAATGTCCAATGCCCTGAGGAGCCCCTCGACTTCAAGGGGGGCGACTCTAATCTGTGCCCCTAAGTCCCCAGCCCCATCTAATCTCCTATGCGGATATCCCCCGTCCTGCTTTGGGGAGAACACAGAGGCAAAATACTCATTTAGCATCTGTGCCTGTTCCCCCATATCAGTCACTGGATCTCCTTCCTCCTTATTTAGTGGCCCCACCACTTGTCTCCCCTTCCTCTTCCTATTTACATGCTGAAAGAAGCCCTTTTTGTTGCTCTTGATAGTCTTGGCATGTCTCAGCTCGTAATCAGCCTTAGCCTTGTGAAGAATCCTTCTACAACGGGCCTCTTCCTCCCAGTATACCCTTTTGTCTATTTGCCCCAGTACCCATTTCCTATGGAGGTCCCTCTTTCGTCTAATCCCTCTAACCACCTCCTTTGGCATCCATGGCAGCATTCTCCTCTGCCTCCCCACCTTACTGACTAGAGGTATCGTCAAGGCTTGCGCCTCCAAAACCTCCCTTTTGAGTACTATCCACCCCTCCTCAACTCGCTTACCTTCCAGTAACCTATCCCAGGAGACTTTCCCCAGTCTGGCCTTCAGTTGGCCAAAGTTGGCCCTCTTGAAGTCCCAGCTTCTAGTACTCAACCTGCTGCACGTCCCCAGTCCCCTGATCTCAAAGCAAAGGATGGAGTGATCACTCGCATCCAGAGCTCCCCTAATCTGTACTTCATCTATCAGCTCCTCCCTATTGGTCAAGAACAAGTCAAGGATGTTTTCCCCCCTCGTCGCCTCTCAGACCCTCTGTGTGAAAAACCCTCCCTCTATAGCTTCTAGAAAGCGACGTGACCTGGCTGTCACCACCGAGTGTGTCTCCCAAGTAATATCCAGGAGACTGAAATCTCCCATAATTACTGTGTCTCTCCCCCGAGATATCCTTAGAATCTGGCCTGTCAGGACATCATCCAGGCTCTCAAGTTGACCTGGAGGGCGATAACATACCCCCACTGTCAGGTCTCTTTCCCTGTCAAAACCCGTAAGTTTCACCCAGACGCCTCTACCGAATCCCCATCTGTGCTGCATTCTATCTTACTGCATCCTATCCCTTCCCTGACATATAAAGCCATGCCCCCACCTCTCTTTCCCTTCCTGTCCTTTCTAAAAAGGTGATACCCTTCTATGTTCACATTCCAGACTTGCCTTTCATCCCACCAAGTTTCTGTGATTCCCACCAGATCATACCCTCCTATTCCCAGGAGAGCTTCAAGCTCTTCCTGCTTATTACCCATGCTCCTAGCATTGGTGTACATGCACCTCAACTCCTTCCCACCGCTTCCTTTCCTTGGAGTTCCCAGCCTCCTCCTTCCTCCCATCCTCCCTAATACCTGGCCCCTCTCTGAAGGAGTCCTGTCAGTCCCTGCAGTATCTCTAAAACTCTGCTCCCAGAGCCCTGATCCTCCCCCCACACTTGTCCAGTGCAGACACGTTCCTGGGGGTCCTGAACCTCCCCCACCCGGCTCAGTTTAAAGTCTTCCGGATGAAGCTCGCTAGAGCATCTCCAAAGGGCCTTTTCCCCATCCTCATGAGGTGTAACCCGTCCCTTGCCAGAAGTCCATTGGCAAGAAAATGAGTGCCGTGGTCGAGGAACCCGAAGCATTCCTTCTGGCATCGCACCCTAAGCCAGTCGTTCACCTCGGAGGCCCTCCTGTCCCTTCCTGGCCCAAATCCCCGGACAGGTAAGATTGATGAGAAGGCCACTTGGGCCTTCAGCTCCCTGAGTTTCTTCCCCAAGGCCTCAAAGTCCCTGCTGGTCCCAACCACACCCTGCCTGGCCACATCGTTTGTGCCCACATGGATCACCAGGAGCGGCTGGTGACCTCCGGAGCGAACAAGACACTCCACTCTGTCCATCACATGCCAGATGCGTGCACCCGGCAGGCAGCAAACCTCCCTTGTCTCCAGGTTGGGGCGGCCCTCAGCAGGGAGTCCCCAACAACAATCACCCGCCGCCGTACTTTCCCTGTGCTGGTGGGCGGCCGTGCCCTTGTCTCTCCTGCAGCAGCCCCCTTGCCACCTGACATCCCAGGCTGGGGGTCCTGCTGGTCCCCCGAGGCCTCATCAGCCCCAGCCTCCCCAAGTGGAGAGAACCTGTTTCCCAGCTCCAGATTGGTGCCAGGAGAAGGAGGAGGCCCTGCTGGCCTCCTCCTCCTGTGGGTGACATACCTCCATGTCTCCGCAGCTGCTCCTCCCGTGGCCTCTCCCTCAACCCTCTGTCCAGAGGGGGGCTGCTCCGGGGGGGCCTGGAGAGCTCTCAGCCCTCAGGCACCTCACCCCCTCTTCTAGCAGGGTCACCAGCTTGCACCGAGGGCAAGTGTATCCCTGCCTCTCCTGGGGGAGAAGGGCGAACATGTTGCAGCTGTCACAGCGAACAGCAACCCCCGTGACTCCCGCCAAGGCCATCTCCTGGTCTGCCATTGGTATCCCTTCCAAGACCTTACCTTGGTCCCCTGCCTTGTTTGTCCTGCAGTTCCTCTCACTCGCCCAGTTCTCCCAGACAAAAACCCACTCGCACACACACACAAGGATAAAATAAACTTAAATTTAAATTTAAGAAACAAATTAAAACAAAGAGAAGCGCAGCACAAAAACAAACAATGAAACCTCTGTGTCCCAGGGAAGGGAATCCCCAGACAGCCCGGGCCACAACTAAGGGACGCAGACAAGGGATGACGCCTTATCAGTCCCTCAGGCCGGTGGCCCCGCCTGTCTGCTTCCTCCTGGCCTCTCTAGCCTCTCTGGCCCCGCCCCCTCCTCTCTGCTGCTCCTGGCCCTCTGCTCTGCCAAGAGCAATGTTAATTTAACATTAATTATTACTGTTAATATACATTTAACAAGTTAACAATAATTTTAGTAACACAATTTCCATTCTTTAATTATTGTTTAAAAATCCTCATGAAGGCAGCCATCAATATGATATAGAGTTTTCTTTGGCTTTGAAAAATACTGGTGCCAAAGAACCACTGCAGTCTTCCTTCAGGCCTCAGAACTCAGACGTTCCCACCAACCATAATGTTGCACTGATAGTGTAGTGACCTTGTGAAAGGATCAATTCTATAGAATGACATCCCCAGTTACAAATTTCTTTCACATAGTCAGTGAACTCAGTATGAACTCTCTTCTAAAAAAATAACAGAAATTGATAGCATAATGTGTGTTTGTTACATGCAGTGTGCAAGGAAAATCTACTGCAGAGCACTTCAAAGTAAAGCTACAAACTAGAGGCATTTCAAATCTATAGGAATTTAATAGCATTATTTATAAGTATTTTAAACTTGTATTGAAGAATTCTTATAGTTTGTAACAAAGATTTTTTGGCCTTCGACATGACATCCTCTGAATATCTTTACAAATTTGAATAGAGTTCTTAAATTGCATCATTGCCTGATCACTGCTCATCGGATGAGATGATTTTTATCATTATCTTGCTTAGCACAGAGAAACAATTACTGACATTATGCATTATGCCTTTGCCCCTGTGGGATGGAGCAGACAGAAACTACAGAGCACATCCTGCTGAGGTACACATTCTATAGGGATATTCACACTGCACTCATTTCTCCACTTGCCGGGCCACATGGAACAACAATGTATCTATATATTGCTGTCTGACACTAACCCAGCAATGACATACAGTGTCGCTAAATTCTTCGCGGCCGCGATGGGTGTCCGAAGGCAGATCCTGAGGGAGTGTGGCCCTACCTAGTTGGACAAAAGACAGAGTCTGGGAATGTCACCGACTTAAGATGTCTGATATGAACTATGGTAGTAGTATATTGTGTCAAAGTATTTATTAATCCAACTGGGGTTTTTTGACAGACAACCTTCAATGTATTTTCTTCCTTGTTTTTGGTGAAGCATTAGTAAAGTACGTAACTGTAAAGTACGTGTAACACCATGCCAATAGCAGGCAATATAATTCCAGCAGCATATTAACAATGATACAAAATGTGTCCATCAGAAGTGTGTATCATTAGTAAGGAAACTGGCAGAGGGATATGGCAGGATAAACAAAGGAAAGGGAATGGCAGGGGTAAATGTCTAGTGGCAAGACTGACTAATTCAGAGTGGGGCAATCAATTTTGGAGGCACAGTGATAGAGGGAAAGAAAAGCTGTTGAGAAAAAAGGGTGTTAGAACAAAAACAAAAGTCAAGGTGCCTTCAAAACAATAACTAGCAAACAGAATGACTAAAGCATACAAATTAATTTATGGTGTAAGTTACTGCCTTCAACTTACGCCATAAAAAAGAACATAGTTAATGAAAAAGGTTGTTTATCTTCCTTTTAATATATGCATATGATACTTATAATTATGTTCAGAGTAACCACTGTTTTATATTTCCACCTAAAAATTCTGCAAGACTACTAACATCATACACTGGAAGGTATAAATTACAATACTGGGTTAGGGTTAGGGGTTCTTTTATGTTGTCTTGCATACAACACATACATACCATTTCAGTTCTTGCAGAATTGATACTGAATCTCCAATTTATGGAAGCTGACCCCTAACACTTCCTAATTAGAATTACAATTATTAGGAGTACATACATGGAAATACATATATTAATATGAATTTCCTTCTTGTATGTAGTGTTTTGCAAAGTTTCAAACATGCACTAGATATCTATGTGCTTCTCTGCTGTGTTTTGGCAGCACTGCAGTGTTTATCTAGCCCAGTAAAATGGAAGAACTGCAATATTCCTACTCCTCTGTCTGTCTAATATTGGTGCTACTTTTAAATGCATTGTGTTGCTCGTAAGAGCCACAAGCAATGCACAAGATTCAACTATTGAGTTCTTCCGGTCTTCTGAAACTCCCAAGGTCCCAAAATATAAGCCCAAGAGTGCAGAACTATGTATATTGTACTGAACAAAATCCTACAATTTGGAATGCTGTGAATTGTAGGGAATTTTTCTGTCTAAATATGCACATTAAATGGCTCAGAGTAAGCAAGCCTTGCTGCCTAACATAGGGAAAGAGAATTGATGATGAAGAAAAAGTCAAGCTAGGCAATCAGTTAGACTCATAGCATAAAAGTACCTATCCCTTGCTTCAAGATCAAGTTCAAGATCTTTCCCTTTAGCTCAAATCAGCCCTCTTTAATATTTCAGCGTTAGCTGTGGCTATCTCTGACATCTCAGAATATCTTAAGAGAAAAATACTGGAAAATGTATGCTGTTCTTCCTTTCCCCTTTTCTTCCCTTTGTTAAATTCTGTATTTACTAAAGGTGGAAATTAGCATTCAGGCTCAGAGCCCTGCCATACAGTTTAGAATTGCTTAGATTAATGACATCAGACCAGCTTCAAATTATGGCCCTAATCACATTCATATGAGTCACAATTGCCCTTTTAATATTTGGCTGTTGCTCTTAATTCATTTCATGTTAGGTTTTTTTAGATACATTGAGCTCATTATCCTTACTGATATTATTCTTTTAATATAATGTGCTGAAATGGTGTCATCAATGATGTCTAGGACCACAATCAATTAATCTTACTTGGCTTTCACCTCTAAAATACAGTGAAATTATTTCCCACATTTCATTTTCAGTGACCCTGATAAAACATGACATTAGCCAAGATAATGCTAAGGAGAAGTGATGCTGATCGGTTCTTGAAGATCAGAGCTAATTTTTCTAGTGAGCATTGTCATTCTGTGTTCTTTTGCCATAATATTTCGAACTGGCTTCCTGATAACAGAGAGGGGCTTGAGCTGGGGATTCAGATTCAAAGAGGGCTAATCAGCAACCTCAAATAAGATGCTGGAGCAGAGGAGGAGAAGGAGACTTGGACTGATGGCTTATGCCATATCCAAATGGTGCCCCATCCACCCACTCTCTCCCTCCATAGTGCTTTATCTAGATGGCCAAAAATAGCTTTTGGGATGAAATACAGGACATGAAGTGCAAGGTGGCAGAAATTGTTGAAGGTTTATGTGCATAGAGGACAGATGACTCAGGATTATGCCTTTTGATAATAGGAATAGTCACCATTTAAACAAAAGGATACCAGAGTTTCTGTGATCTTCCAGACAGCGTTCTTGAAAATGAAAAAAGTAAACTTTCTTGGACTCCCTATTCAAATTGCAGTACAATAGCACATGGCCTACTGTTATCCAATTCACCAAGGTTTGTCAGATTTGTTAACTGAGCAGACACTTGCTGAACTGGCAAGTTAGCAAATTGTTTCAGTAGAAGAACCCATATCTCCTGAGTTCTGGTCCAATGATCTAACCAGTATGCCCCACTGAATCTTATACATGGGCATCTGCCAGCATAACCAGTAATAAGAACACTGTCACCCTCATGAAGTGTTTCCTCAACTTAGTTTTTGTTCATAACAATGTGCTATACACAAAAGATCTGATCTAGATTCTGCCTTCTGTGCTTCTGCCCAATGTTGTGGAATGCCCCCTCCCCTCCCCCTACTCAGCCAGTCTGTCCAACCCTGTCTGTGACGTTTTTACAGGGATTCATGGGGTGTCATTGGTGTGAAAGTCCATTTCCACTAGCACAGTTGCATGTGCCTAAGTACAGATCCGCCCCAGTGAACAAAATTGATATATGCATTTAAAATATCAATTCAGAAATATAAAGAAAGACCAGAAGCAAAGAGGTAGTGCAACATGTCCTGGCAACACACAAAATTTGTGCTCTGATGCAGATGAGCTATTAGCTGGCTTTAATTTTTAGTCTGACAAGCCGTGCAGCACCTATCTTTGCAGTTCCTCTGCAGGTTTTATCTACCCGAAATCCTTCTATGCACCTCATAGTATTTCCCAGAATATAATGAACTGTTTCAAGAGAGGCGATATTCATAAAACGTAACCAGGTCTACTTTCAGCATCAAACTATTTGTATGCAGCTTTAAAAATATTTAATGAGGGAAACAAAAGTCTCTGTCAAAACACATCTGTCCATTTTTAAGGTGGCACAAATATGTAGTGGGAAGTTAAGGAGTGTTATAATAAGGTGCAGGCAAGTTCATCCTTCTAATAAAGTCCATTGCTCCATTTTAAAACAGTCCTGAAAACTTCTATGAGTGCTAAACAAGACTTCATTTGGGAAAAAAATCAATTTTTCCTTAATCTTGAAAAGCATAAAGTGTAGAGCTTTGCTGTTCTGCAGACTGTTCAGTGTATTGTGGTTTATTCATTGAATCATTACTATTGTGATTTTGATTTTATTGCTTTACCTATATTCCAATCGAATGTACGATGCTTTGGGAAACTATAGAAACAGAGAGAGAGTCAGAAGGGGCCACCCAGGCCATTTACTCTGATGTCTGGCTCCAGCCAGCTCCGCTCATGACACGCCTACCATGTCCATGTCCAGCCCATCCTTGAACACCCTCACCGATGGGGCCTCAACCACCTCCATGTGACACCCCCTCACATACCTATATTTCACTAATAGGTCCCCTCTGAGTGTTGTGTATGTGCTCTGATGAGATTCCCAGGTGCACATGAGAAAGCCTGTTCTGGTGGGACTGATAGTTCAGCCTCTGAGGATGATGTGGTGATGGCTGAACCAGACAAGGCTCAGAGCTCTGCCATTAGCTAGGCATCCCTTCCCAGCAAAGGCAAGAACTTCAATAGTTGTTCAAAGAGTCTTTATTCCATACAGCTACAAAGTGTTCACAAGCTTCGAAACACACACTCAAGGTAGAAAGTTGACCTCTCACTCTGACCCTAATCTTGCAAGGTCTGCTTATAAACCCTTCAGGACTGGTCTGGAGGGGGTGGTGCTATAGAAGTGGGCATGCTGCTATTCTCCCCATAGAGTCTGGTCCAGCTGGCAAGGGCATCAATGGGCCCATGCAACCATGTCACTTGGGGTGTCACGTTCTCCTCCTGAGAATCCTTCCCCATCTTGTTCTCTGTCGGCTTCTTTCCCACAATCAGGAGCGGGAGGGGGCTCAATGTTTATCCTTGATGTGCTTCGATCCAGTGCTGGCTCGGGCTGGCTCGCCAGGAGGAGTTGGGCAGCTGGGGCCTCAGTAGTCTCAGCAACTCCAATATCAGAGTGAGAACTCTGAGCCGCTACTGGAACAACTATCAGATCCCCCTCCTCTGAGCCCAACCCATAGTTCTCACCAGAGCCCTTGATCTCTCATGCGTGCCTGGAACTCTCATCCAAATGCATAAGCATGACAGAGCTCGCACTCTGATAATGGAATTGTTGTTGTAATAGACAGGCCGACACCTGCACACTCGCCCCCTGCAGTGGCAGTCCAATCCTACTCAGGATGAAAGTAGCTCAAGGACACCCATGGGGCCCAATCTCCCTCCCATGTGTGGGAATGGCACAGTAGAGGGAGGGGGGAAGATGTGGAACTGAGTGGCCTTTCAGATGGAGAATATCAGCCTCCTGAAGACGTGGACCCAAGGGCCCACCGGCACAGCCACAGGCTGGACCAAATAGCCGCTCAGAGTCCAGAAAGCAGGCATGCCCGGAGTCGTTCCTGGTGGATTGCAGCTACCCAGCTTTAATTGGCCTTCAGCTTCTATCATCCCTTGCCAACATTTGCACTCCCTAGAGCTGATGGGAGTCATAGGCCAAAACATCTGGAAGGCCACAAGCTGCCTATTCTTGCCATAAAAACTTTGTCCTTTCCCTCAGTCTCATTTTGCAAAACTAGATACTCAAAACCATTAAGAGAAACCATCAAAATAAGCTTAGCTTTTAGATTCACACATTAAACTTGTTTAGAAAGACTACGTGTCACTTCAAAGACTATTTTAATCCAAAAAGTATCTATAATTATTTACTCAACAATCAGTTTTAGTAGAAAATGGCATAAATTGTACAACTTCACATAACAGTAGTAAAGGATAGAGCCCTAAAACAACATATTCCTACTGGAACCAATAAGAAATTATGCCAGTATGCTATCAAGACATAAGAAGTATGTCTTGCAAAGAAAAAAGAGAAATAGCATAGGGATTATGTTTTCAGTAGCAGCCCTGCATTTCTTATAACATACTGCTTCATCCTCCAATTCTTCAGAATAAACTAAGCAGCATTCAACTTTTTCAAATAAAAAAAAAACAGCAGATGACAACAATATCAGGGTGCTCTATTATTATTGTGCATAGCTTAAGAAAGCAATCCTATGGCCCTTAGAGAGCTTCCAAGAGAGATCTCCTGTTGCTTGCCCCTTCTCATCCCCAACCCATTCCCAGCTACCACAGAAAGCTCTGGGGCAGCTTGCTTTCTTGACAGCAGGATTCTGACCTTGGAAAAGAAGAAAATGGATACAGGAGGTAGATCAGTGGGCAGGCAGGGGACAGATCATGGTGCTCCTCAGCTCCTATTCCCAACACAGCAAGGAACTTAAATGGGCTACCTGAAAAATGCTCAGATGGAAGGCAGCAAGGCAAACACCAATGTTCTCTATTGCTTTAGATGGATGGAGGAGGCTAGTGATCTCAAAAAATTATATGCAGCCTGATCTATTTAACAGGATACTAAGATTGTAATGGTAATTAATTTGAAAAACTGCCCAGAAACTCTAGTCCAAAGTACCTTTCAGACCTTCCATTGCATATTTATTTGAACATTTCAAATCATTACCAGGAAGGTTTTGCAGAAGTGTGAAGAAACTGCAGAGGTACTCACAATCTCTCCAGGGATCTCAATCCAGTGAAAGAGCTGTTCTTTAACCATAAGATCTTGTTATTACTCAGAATTCTGAAAAGGAGTTAAAGGAAATAATTTTGTTAATAGAACATGGTAGCATTTTTTACTGATTAAAAATATGTAATTCCGGTGCTCCAGTTCTGTAAAACACTTAGCACAGACTTCTTTCCTCCATTTCAATTTCTAGCAGCAAATAGGATAAAGATAATCATTTACACTAAAACAATTACATCTTCAACTTGCTTCTGTTTAATAAGAAAGTAGTCAAAGAATACATTGTACTGTGGCTGACAACGGAATTCAGAATAAAAATTAGCACCTGTATTTAAGTTGTACACTTCATGAATGCTTTTGTTTTTTCAGAACATATTATCAATAGTAGAAACAGTAACTCATCCAGATAAGCAAAATCGATTCCGTTAGAGCAGGGGTCCTCAAACTTTTTAAACGGGGCCAGTTCACTGCCCCTCAGACTATTGGGGGGCCGGACTATAGTTTGAAAAAAATATGAATAAATTCCTATGCACACTGCACATTAAAATTAATTAAAATTAAAATTAATTTAAAATAATTAATATTAAAATTAAGTAAAATTAATTAAAATTTAACAATAATTAAAAATTTAAAAAATGTTTGCTCTGGTCACTTGGGCTGCAGCAGAAGCCTAAGATGAGGTGGGGAAGAGCATGCCCATATTCAAGGGAAATAGCTGCAATGTCCGCGATCGTGCTGGGAGTGGGGGAGAGGGATGCGACTTTGCTGAGGGGGGAAGACGGACATGATTGCGCTTGTGCAGGAAGGTGGGCATGATAGCAGCTGTCCCCCCACCCAAGCACTGCCGCGATTGTGGCCATCTCCCCACCGCCCAGCACGATCGTGATAGTGCCTGTCTTCCCTGCACGAGCACGACCACAATCGCGGCCATCTCCTCACAAGCATGATCGTGTAGGAAAGACAGGCATGATCGTGGGCACACTTGTGCAGGGAAGGCGTGCGTGATCACAATCATCTCCCCCCCAGCACAAGTGTGATCGCACCCGTCTTCCCTGCATGAGCGCAACGTGATCGCAGCCATCTCCCCACTGAGTACACTGCGGCAGCTCAGAGCTTTTGGACTCACTCAGAGATTGTTTTCTCCAAGCGAGTCCAAAACCTTCAAGGTGGTCCGGATAAATGGGCATGGCAGGCCGGATCTGGCCCGCGGGCCATAGTTTGAGGACCCATGTGTTAGAGAATTATTCCAAGGCTACAAGCTTATGGCATTGCATGGCATGAACGTTGATTTCCCAAAGCCCTGAAAGAATGAAAAGAGTTGCAGTGTGAATCCTTCTCCGAAATGACTTCAGCTCAATTTGCCAAGCAAATTGACAAAGTCTTCAGCTTCAGGACATGAAATGATGCTTGCTTAAACAGCTCCAAAGCCAAGAGACACTGCCGAAAAACATGGTAAACAAAACCAAGAACTTGTCAGAAATGAAAATGGGAGAGGGGTCAACTGAGCCTTGAGGTGTAATTTGGAAAATCTTGGCAAACCAACATATTCCTGGTTCATCCATTCCAGAGACTGAACAGGTTACTAAGGATGATAAAAGAAGAATGGAGACAAGAAAAAGTATGGTGTATAAAGCACTGATACCAGCTTGAAGGGCCCCTGAAGAAGTACTCTGCTCACAACATATTTGCATTAATAATAACAAATCTAATGTCCCTAGAAATCACCTCCCTTTTCTCAGCGATTCAACCCTTCTTAGTTTTCTTTCTTTAAGGTAGGCCATACCAGATTTGAATAAAGATGAAGACTTCTAGGATGTCATGCAAATACATTATGAACCTGAATCACCACAGAATACTCTATAGGGCTCTCCATGAGACATGGTACACTGATGTCATCGGTCTCTATAGCATGTTGCAGGTCCTATGAATCAATGACAAGAGACTGCAGTCAAGAAATTAGAAGAAGAATTGGAATGCGCTCCCCAAAGAGGTTTGTCTAGCGCTGATGTTATATGCTTTTCGGCACCTGGTCAAGACCTTTTTATTTACCCAATATTTTAACATTTAAATACTTTAATTATGTTTTTATTCTCAGTCGTGTGTTATTGTGATGTATTTATTAGATGTTTTATATTGTAAGCTGTCCAGAGATGAACGATAATGGATGGGATAGAAATACCCCAATACATACATACATACATAAGAAGATTGAGATTTGGAAGGGCAGCAATGAAAGAACTAGAAAAGATAATCAAGTGTAAGGGTGTTTTATTGGAGAACAAGGCCAAGAGCACCCACACTACAGTACTTGCAAACACTATGTATGCATATGAAAGCTGACAGTGAAGCAAATTGATATGTTCACAACATGGTCCTGGAAGAGAGCATTGGAAATACCTTGCAAAAATGAACAGAAAGATGAACACGTGAATCTAAGAGTATATCAACCCAGAACTTGCCCAGGAAGCAAAACTAACAAACAAATAACGACGGCGCCAGGCAGACCTCTCTGGGGAGCGCATTCCACAGATGGGGCGCCACCACAGAGAAAGCCCTCCTCCAGGTACTCTGCTTCCTGATGTCACTTTAGGAGGGCTCCCGGAGGAGAGCCTCTGCTGCCGATCTCAAGGGGCGGGAGGGCAAATATGGCCGCAGGTGTTTCTTTAGGTATCCAGGTCCTAAGCTGTTAAGGGCTTTATAGGTGATTACCAACACCTTCAATTGAGCCCGGACATCAATGGGAAGCCAGTGAAACTGGTAGAGGACTGGGGTTATATGAGAATAACGCCCAGTCCCCGTCAGCAACCTGACTGCTCTATTTTGCACCATCTGAAGTATCCGGACTTTCTTCAAGGGCAGCCCCACGTAGAGCACGTTACAGAAATCCAACCAGGAAGTAACCAATGCATGCGTCACTGTCGCTAGGCAGGCGTCCTCCCAAAATTACCTCCCAAACAGAGGGAACATTGTGGACATAATCTACCTTGACTTTAGCAAAGCTTTTTACATACTGCCTGATGACAACCCCTATACTCCTAATTAGTTAGACATTATTTAGTATACTGTGTGCAATTCTGGGCACCAAGATTTAAGAAAAATGCAGAAAAATTAGAAGGGGTACAGAGGAGGGCAACGATACTGGTCCAGGGTTTGGAAACATTGCCGTATGAGGAGAAAATTAAAAACTAGGTATGTTCAACCTCAGGAAGAGTAGACTGAGGGGAGACATGATATCACTCTATAAGTTCATTAAAGAAGAAGGTCAAGATCTCTTCTCATTGATACCAGAGTGTAGGACATGGAATAATCAACTCAAGTTATAACAGCCAAGACAGGATAGCTATCAGGAAGTTTCCTCACTGTCAGAGCAATACAGCAGTGAAAGCAATTGCCTAGAGAGGTGTGGGCTTACCCACACTAGAGACATTCAAGGCAAAACTGGATAGCCATCTAAGTGAGATGGTGTAAATTGGTGTCCTGCAACAGCAGGGGGTTGGACCTGATGGCCTTCCCTAAGAACAACCTCCTGCATTTTTGTCCAGAGATATGTATTTATTCCTTATGTTCATCGTGAACAGGATATATCCTTCAATTTTTGAATTCCAGTCAAGGGAGTCATACACATAACAGGTCATTTCACTCTCCTGTATTATGAGTTCAAGTTCATGCTGCTTGTTTCCCATACTTCAGGCATTAGGAAAAAGACATCAAAGACCATGTGCTTTATACTCTAGCTTTCTAGTGCATTTTTTGGAAAACCATCACTGACCATTGTTAAAGCTGCTCCCTTTGTCTGGTGCATAATCCTTTGTCTGTTGTTAAACCCTCTCCTGTAATTTAAAGTCCTCCTGATAAACTTCCTGTTGTGGCCAAACACCTTCTTTTCAGTCTGTGTAAGGTGCAACCACCCCTTGCCAGCAGTCCATTTGCCAAGAAGTGTAGCCTGTGATCCCAGTATCCAAACCTCTCAAGTCAGCACCACCTGATCTCTGATCAGATGTCAAAGCAATTCAGCTTAAACTGAGTTAACCTTAGCACATTTTCCCTACACAGGCAGCTGAAAGATCCTTTTTAAAAAGGCCCATATAATTGAAAGCCCACCTTTATGCCCATTTTCCAGTTAAGAGGGTCACCTGCTTATATATGAATGATGTTTACAGAACAGACAAAATCAGGAAGCATCACAGAAAAATGTAAAAATTGTGAGCTTTTCAGAATCTGACTCCTCTTTGGATTCTGCTTTAATGTGGTGAGGACTATGATAATGTTTCAGGAATAAATAGTAAATCTTGTTTATTAATAAATCAACTAACTATGCAGACTATTTATTTCTGCATTCATAACATTTATAGATTAAAATTTATAGCTTAAAATTTCAATTAACATTGAACAAAGAAAGTATCAACCCCATATTTTATACAAAGACATAAGAAATGCTTTGTATCATGCCTGAAAGTAGATAGACTGCAGTTACTTTGGAATAATAAGAAAGTATATTCCAGAGTCTAGGGCTCTCCACTGAAAAATTTTTGAGTTGTAGCCAGGGCCGTCTTAACGCATGGGCCTGATGGGCACTTGCCCACGGGTCCCATACTAATCTGTGTATGTTAACCCTTGGAAAATTGGAAAACTTCCAAAATTAACAGTAATTGTAGTTGTCATAGGGGTCCCAGTACACTGCTTTGCCCGGGGCCCATAATGCTGTTAAGATGGCCCCGGTTGTAGCCTCTACTGCGCCACAATATTCACAAAAAAAGAATGCAACCACAAGAGCCTCTAGAGGTCTCCTGCACTGTTCTTATTCATCTTAAAGATTGGCAGAGTATGATAAAGAGATGCAGGGCAGATGAAGTCATGTTACTCCATTATCCAAGCCAGCCTTATTGAGAGACAATGTGTTATGATGGTTAGTACTTAGACTAGGAGGATCTGGATCCAAACTGACCAGTCACTGTGTCTCAACTGAACCTACCTCACTGGGTTGTTGGTGGGATAAACATGAGAGTCACGTACACCACCCTGAGCTCCTTAGAAAAGGCAGGATAAAAATTCGATAAAATGAAGTCACTGCTGCATTACACTTTCAAATTCCCAGATCCAACACTAAGTCTACAATGGAGCTAAGCATAGCTCCAATTTAAGTGTTGAGAAGAAAATACAGGAAAAAAATACATTCATCATACAGGAGGAAAGTACTACCTCAGTCATTCCCATGCCACAAAATGCACACTTATATCACCAGCAGGCTACATGTAATGGAAGGTAAATATAACCATAAGAACTGTTAGAATCAGTGGAATGGATATTTCAGCTTACAGTCTTATGTATAAACCCAGCAGCTGGCCAAGTTTCACTGTCAGTAGGCTACAGCCAAGAAGTTAATAACAATATGGCCTCTCTTGCACAGAAGTAAAGATCTGTAATAAGGATCACATTACACAGAAGAAAGGATCATATTTGTACAGTGTGGTTTAGTTGCAGCTTGACATGCAACACTATGAAGGCAGCAGTATGTATAAACTAAACTCCTATGAGACCGCAGCAATTGCAACTATACCAAAACAGCCTCTCCTTTTTTTCTTCTTTCACAGACATAATTGAAACTGCTGGTAACTCATCAATGGTGAATTCTCACAAGTGAACTAGCTTAACTCAGAGTCCTGCAGGACATTGGCCCCATTGGCCTTACTGGATCCTCCCACCTCTATTGTTCTGTGGTTCTGTGACATATGGTCACATCTACACATATATATCAGCTTTATTTCTTGTGTTCATTATTTTGCCTTGACTATATGACTTACTGCCTCAGCTTTCACACCATAGATTTTCTGCTATTTCCACAACAAACTGTGGGTGAGAAATTCATGGCTTTAATTGCCAGAAAATAGGTATCAAAAAGCCAAAGTTATATTTTCTGTCACAAACCACCCACAAACACACATTGGTAAAGTACAATTGAAACACAAAGTGAATAATTATGACAGGAATAAAAATTCTTTAAAAGACCTGACTTCCTCACCATACAAGAGGCTGTACAAAAGACTTCCTCCTACTCATCTCAGGAGAAAAGGAACATTTACAATGCATGCTATATTGTAAGAATAAAAGATTTTAAATTTTTAAAACCACATTTCTTCCAAGTAACACACTTGCCAACATGGCATATATAATTCATTAGAGCAATTGTAGTGTTCCAACAATATTTACTACATTAAATGGTTGCAGATATACCACACCAACATGATTTGGATGGGAAATTTTCTGAAAAGAGTCCTAGTTTTAAACATAAGAAAAGTGAAGGAAGTTTAATGTGGGACACAATAAAGGCTGTTGCAAAGGGAGTAAGTATTAGGGAAGCATGCAGTTTAAAAAACCAAAGGGTTAAACATGTGGAAAAATTGGAAGGTGAAACAAAAGATTTGGAGAAGAAATACATTAATGACAGAGATATTAAAATTTTGGTGGATACACAAGCTAAAAGGAAAGGGTTGCAGAATACTGGAATAGAAAGAATAGAGAAAAATTTAATTTACTTGAAACAATATTTTTTCAATTTAGTAATAAGAATTCAAGGTTACTGGCCAGAGCAATGCAACAAAAAAGAACTAAAAATCTAATAAAACTAGTTAGAGATGAAAGAAGAAAAAATGCAATCCAACAAAAGAAAAGATAGGAATATTTTATAGATTTTCACCAAAGTTGGGGAAAATTTTAATGGATAAAAGCAGAACATATATTGAGGGAAATGTTAGAGAAATAAATTGCAGCAGATAGATAGGGACATAATGGAACAGCCTGAGATTGAAGATATTAGTAATAATTTAAAACTATGGAAAACTCCCAGAATAGATGGATTAGGAGCACAGCATTATAAGGCTTTTAGGAAGTTATTGGTACCAAAATTAAAATCTCTTTTTAATAGCATATTGGTGGGAGGAAAGATGCCAGCATCTTGGAAATATTCCTCAACAGTTTTGATCCCAAAACCTAATAAGGATTTGACAGGTCCCAAAGCTTATAGACCAATATCCTTGATAAACTGAAAGGCAAAAAATCTTTACTGCAATATTTGCAAAGGGATTGAATAGCTTTATTGATAAATGCATTAAGTAGATTAAAGTGGTTTTATAGTTGGAAGAGTAGAAGAGTATTAGACTAGATTGGAAGAGCATTAGATGTAATAGAAGTCATATCAAAGGAAAGAATAAAGCTGGTGTATTAGCATTAGATATCTCCAAAGCTTTTGATTGTGTGGAATGGCCCACAATAAAGATGTTGATAGAGATACTAAGATTTAGAACACAGTTTAAAGGTATAATAAACCAAGTGCATTCAGAAAATTTTACAACTTCAATAGTTAATGATGCTTTAACAGAACAAATATCCTTAGGCAGAGGTACTAGACAAAGATGCCCTCTTTCTCCAATACTGTTTGCTTTAGTTATAGAACTATTGGCAAATAGTATAACAAATGATATTAAAAAACATATTGGATTTAAGAATAAAATTGAGATTAGTTTATTTGCTGATGATACATTGTTAACACTTAATACCCACCTAAAGTTATGGATCAGATTAAAATTTAGTAGAATTTGGAAAGGTTACTGGTTTATAGAGTAATTGGGATAAATCTGAAATGTTGTTAACTGCAATAAAGAAGAAAAGCAGGGGATTAAGAATAAGTTTCAAATTAAAATATGTAGAATTATATGTAGAATAGATAAATCCATTTCAAAAAAATCCAATGTTTAAAAAAGAATAATTTTGATACACTGAAATCTGAAATAAAAGATACAATGTGCCAGTTCAGGAGAATATCAGTACGTAAAATGGGAATCTTACCTATGGCTGATTTTTTTATTCGGGTTGTTGTTGATCAAGTTATTAGAAAAAGAATTGAATGATTGGCAAAATATGATTAATAAGTTTTGTAATGGAGATAAGAAAGTGAGGATAAGTAAGATAAGATGGTATAAATCACAAAAATTGTAGGATTAGCTATTCCACATATTAAATTATATTATGTAGGAAATCAAATAAGACATATAACACACATTATATTACAGCCTGAAAATATAACATGGGCAGAACAACAAATTGAAAGATCCTTGCTAAATTTTTTCTTTTTTTCAAACAGGATGACAAGGTAATTGTAAGAAAGATAGAAAATCCCTTTCTTAAAAATATGATGCAAATCTGGTATAAGTACAGATGAAAAGTTATGCTGACAATTTCACCAATAATTCCAGTTACAGAAATTGAAGGATTTCCAGAAAGTTTGAGAGGTTGGTTTAAGAAAACTACAAATTACTAGGTTAAAAGATTGGTTGGAAAAAATGGATCATAAGGAAAGGATAAAGGTGCTACTAAGAAAAGAAAAATGGTTTAATGTTTCGCAAATCAAACAATGGACTAAACAAAGGTTGAAGAAAAAATGGTACATGTAGAGATTAACCAAATTTAAAGACATTGTTTTATATTGGATAAAACAACATATTATGCAAACAAATGAGATAAGTGAGATGTATAAGATTTTACAAGATATGGAGAATATGATATTCTCAAGGTTTCATGGGAAATGGATTTAGGGAAGGATACAGATAAGGCTAGATCTTGGATATTTGAAGGAGCACCTCCTTCCATGTTTACCTGCCTGGTCCCTAAGATCTGGAGTGGAGGTCTTTCTTCAAAAGTCCTCTTTGAAGAGATCAGAAGCATGGCTACATGGAGAAGGTCCTTCTCTGCAGTGGCACCCCAGCTATGGAATGGGATCCACAGAGAGGTGTGCCTGACACTGATGATTTTTTCATTTAGGAGCCAGGTCAAAACTTAGTATTGTTTTAATGTTGATTTTATATATTATTGTGATGCTGTGTCTTATTTATCTATGTTATCACTGCCCTAAGACATTGTAAAGGGCAGGATACAAAAATTTAAAATAAATAAATGGAAAAATAAGGAATAGAGAATACTAAAAAGCATATAAATTAGAACTAAATATATTTTAAATAAATTAATATGGAAATGGTACTGGAAACCAGTAAAATTATACTATATGGATAATAATTGCTCCAATTTATGTTGGAGATCTCCTTCATGGATCACTGCCTTGTCATGGCGAAGGGGCTTTCGTAGTTCAATGAAGCTATGAGCTATGCCATGCAGGGCCACTCAAGACGGACAGGTCATAGCAGAGAGCTCTGACAAAACGTGATCCACTGGAGAAGGAAATGGCAACCCATTCCAGTATCTTTGCCATGAAAACTCCATGGACAGTACCAAAAGGCAAAAAGATATGATGCCGGAAGATGAGCCCGTCAGGTCAAAAGGTGTCCAATATGCTACTGGGGAAGAGTGGAGGGCTAGTACTAGTAGCACCAGAAAGAATGAAGCGACTGGGTCAAAGCTGAAAGGACACCCAGTTGCAGATATATCTGGTGGTGAAAGGATAGTCCGATGCTGCAAAGATCTGTACTCCATAGGAACCTGGAATGTAAGATCCATGAATCAAGGAAGTCTACATCATTGGGTAGAGACCTGTTCTCCCCTGCAGAGGAAGGCAGGACATGCTCCAACAGAGCAAAACTCAGGGAACCAAAGTTTCATTTAGCTGCCAAGAAGCACTTCCTAACAGTGAGGACCACGAGGGTGTGGAATGGGCTTCCACGAGAGGTCACTGAGGCCCTATCGGTGAGGCTATTCAAAGATAGGCTGGACATGCACATGGTGGGCATGTCGTGAGCGGAGCTGCCTGGTGCCAGAGGTCAGACTAGGTGGTGCGGGGGGGGGGGGGCTTCTGACTCGCTCTGTTTCTATGTTTCTATAGTCAATAAAAGAGTTGGAAAAGCAGTACTGGGATACAATCTCCAAAATGACAGAACGATCTTAATTTGAATCCAAGGCAAACCATTCAACATCACAGTAGTCCAAGTCTATGCCCCAACCACTGGTGCTGAAGAGGCTGAAGTTAACTGGTTCTATGAAGGCCTACAACCCCTTCTAGAATTAACACCCAAAAATGATGTCTTTATCATCATGGGAGATTGGAATGCTAAAGTAGGAAGCCAAAAGATAACCGGAATAACAGGCAAGTTTGACCTTGGAGTACAAAATGAAGCAGGGCACAGGCTGGTAGAATTTTGTCAAGAGAATACGATAGTCATAGCAAACTCTTTTCCAACAACCCAAGAGACGACTCTACACATGGACATCACCAGACGGTCAACACAGAAATCAGATTGACTATGTGCTCTGCAGCCAAAGATAGAGAAGCTTTATACAATCAGAAAAAAACTAGACCAGGAGCTGACTGTGGTTCAGAGCATGAGCTTCTGGTTGCAAAATTTAGGCTTAAGTTGAAGAAAGTAGGGAAGAGCACTAGACCACTCAGGTATGACCTAAATCATATCACTGATGAATATACAGTAGAGCTGACAAATAGATTTAAGGAATTAGATCTGATAGACAGAGTGCCTGAAGAACAATGGATGGAGGTTCGCAACATTGTACAAGAGGTAGCAACCATCCCAAAGAAAAAGAAATGCAAGAAAGCAAAATAGCTGTCTGAGGAAGCTTTAGAAATAGCTGAGGAAAGAAGGGAAGCAACAGGCAAGGGAAAAAGAGAAAGATACATCCAATTGAATGCAGAATTCCAGAGAATAGCTAGAAGAGATAAGAATGCCTTCTTAAATGAACAGTGCAAAGAAATCAAAGAAAACAATAGAATAGGGAGGACCAGAGATCTCTTCAAGAAAATTGGAGATATGAAAGGAACGTTTCATGCAAAGATGGGCATGATAAAGGACCAAAATGGCAGGGACCTAACAGAGGCAGAAGAGATTAAGAAGAGATGGCAAGATTACACAGAGTAACTATAAAAGAAAGAGCTTAATGTCCCTGATAACCACGATGGGGTGGTTGCTGACCTCGAGCCAGAAATCCTGGAATGTGAAGTCAAATGGGCCTTAGGAAGTCTGAGCAACAACAAAGCTAGTGGAGGTGACAGTATTCCAGCTGAGCTATTCAAAATCTTAAAAGACGATGCAATAAAAATGCTACACTCAATATGCCAGCAAATTTGGAAAACCCAGCAGTGGCCACAGGATTGGAAAAGGTCAGTTTACATTCCAATCCCAAAGAAGGGCAATCCAAAGAATGTTCAAACTACCGCACCATTGCACTCATTTCACATGCTAGCAAAGTTATGCTCAAAATCTACAAGCTAGACTCCAGCAGTATGTGGACCGAGAACTACCAGAAGTACAGGCAGGATTTTGAAGAGGGAGAGGAACTACAGATCAAATTGCCAACATACACTGTATCATGGAGAAAGCTAGGGAGTTCCAGAAAAACATCTACTTCTGCTTCATTGACTATGTTAAAGCCTTTGATTGTGTGGATCACAACCAATTGTGGCAAGTTCTTAAAGAGATGGGAGTACCAGACCATCTTATTTGTCTCTTGAGAAACCTATATGTGGGTCAAGAAGCAACAGTGAGAACTGGGCACGGAATCACTGATTGGTTCAAAATTGAGAAAGGAGTTCGGCAAGGCTGTATACTGTTGCCCTGCCTATTTAACTTATATGCAGGGCACATCATGAGAAAGGTGGGCCTAGATGAATCACCAGTTGGAATTAAGATTGCTGGGAGAAATATCAACAACCTCAGATATGCAGATGATACCACTCTCACGGAAGAAAGTGAAGAGGAACTAAAGAGCCTCTTGATGCAGGTGAAGGAGGTGAGAGCAAAAGTTCGCTTGAAAATCAACATTAAGAAAACTAAGATCATGGCATCTGGCCCTCTCACTTCCTGGCAAATAGATAGGGAAGAAATGGAGGTAGTGACAGATTTTATTTTCCTGGGCTCCAAGATCACGGGAGATGGGGACTGCAGCCAAGAAATTAAAAGTTGCTTGCTCCTGGGGAGGAAAGCTATGGCAAATCTAGACAGCATGCCAAAAAGCAGAGACATCACCCTGCCATCAAAAGTGCGTATAGTCAAGGCTATGGTTTTCCCAGTTACAATGTATGGCTGTGAAAGCTGCACTATAAGGAAGGCTGAGTGCCCAAGAATTGAGGCCTTTGAATTGTGGTGTTGGCGGAGCCTCCTGCGAGTCCCTTGGACAGCAAGGTGATCAAACCGGTCAGTCCTAGAGGAGATCAACCCTGACTGCTCTTTAGAAGGCCAGATCCTGAAGATGAAATTGAAATACTTTGGCCACCTAATGAGAAGGAAGGACTCCCTGGATAAGAGTCTAATTCTGGGAACAGCAGATGTCAAACAGATGTCAAAAGGAGAAGGGGACGGCAGAGAATGAGGTGGTTAGATGGAGTCAATGAAGCAGTTGGTGTGAGCTTGAGTGGACTCCGGGGGATGGTGGAGTAATGGAAGGCCTGGAGTAATGTTGTCCATGGGGTCATGATGGGTCGAACATGACTTCGCGACTAACAACAACAACAACAACAATAATGTTGGAGATAGAGTAAAAAAATTGGATACCTTTTTCCATATGTGGTGGGAATACAAAAATAATTCAGAATTTTGGATAATGTTTAAGGCAATTAGCAAGATATTGAAATCAAAATATGAAGTAGATCCTACAACTGAATTATTGCCAATATTTTATGAAAAGAAATGAAAATGAAATATCAAGGAATTAATAACAAATTTAGAAACTGCAGCAAGATTGATAATAGCAAAGAATTGGAAGGAGAAACAGGATTTCCAAATAAGTGAATGATATAAAGAAATCTTAAATATAGCTGTTAGTGATAAATTAACATGTGGAATTAAGGTGCAGACAAATAAGAATAAATAAGGGTGGACAAATAAGAATAAATTTAATGATATTTGGGGGTTGTTTATTGAACATGTATTAATAAAAGGGAAAGGTGTAAAACCTCCATGTGATTTAAAGCAAGTTTGGATGGAAGGTGGTATTCTCAAAGTGGGGAAGCATAGAAGAAGAAGTTAAGAAAAAGAAGGAAATGAATCATTAATAATTAATTATCATGTGGCCAAGGTCACAGTGGAAGGTTGTACCAGTTGTGTCTGCAAGCTTTTTCTTTGCTTGTTATTGTTGTTGATTTTTTTACATGTGTATTATTATTAATAATTTAAAGAAAAAACTATCTATTGTGCTTATCATCAGTACTGAATCTCTCAAAGAACCTCTGGCAGAATCCTACGGCCTTTCAACATCATCTGGGACACCACAGGACTTTGAGGAGAGAAAGCACTGAAGGCCACATCCTCTCTTGCAACCAGTGCAGTAGCAACAGTGGGGAAAGGGGCAGGGAGCAGAAGAATCTGGAGCTGCAGAGTTAGAGTTGTTCTGATTCCAACTGGTGCCCCAGCATCCTTCCCTCCCCTTCCCTTGTGCTAAATTCAGGCAGCCAAAAGCTAAGCTGCAGGGTGCAAGGTGTGTTGGCAGAGAACGATCTAGTCTGGGCGATCTAGTCTGACCCCCAACTCCAGCCGGCTCCACTCATGACATGCCACCACTGCACCTTGCACCTAGCACTGGGTGGTCATAAGCCTCCAAATTCAGCCAGGGGTTCCCTGAAAAATGTCTTACAGCAGGCTTCTGAAAACTCTTGTCACATCCCCACCAGATTTTATAGCCCATTTACCACCAGGAAATGTCCTTGGAGAGCTTTGACCAACCATCTCCATCCTTGGTACTTGTTTATCTTAGCTAGCAGCTAGCTGGAGCAGATTGACCAGGTATGCCCATACTCATTGTACACAATCCTGATATTCACAAAGATGAAGAGCAGTTAAAAATGTTTTAATAAAATACTTCTGTTTTTTGAAAGGCTAGAGTTTTGATATAAAAGACATGAACTTATCACTGTTCAGCAGAAATTTACTTAGAAACATAGAAACAGAGCCAGTCAGAAGGGGTCTTCTGGGCGATCTAGTCTGACCCCCAACTCCAGCCGGCTCCACTCATGACATGCCTACCATGTGCATGTCCCAGCCTATCCTTGAACACCCTCACCAATGGGGCTTCTGCCACCTCTTCCCTATTAAGTGATCCCGCCACCTGTCTCCCTTTCCTCTTGCTATTTACATGTTGATAGAAGCCCTTCTTGTTGCTCCTGATATTTGCAAGTCTCATCTCATAATCAGCCTTAGCCTTGCGAAGAATCCTTCCGGAATGGTCCTCCTCCCCCCAGTAGACCCTTTTGTCTACTTGCCCCAGTGCCCATTTCCTACAGAGGTTCCTCTTATGTCTAATCTCTCTTCTCACCTGTTTTCACATCCACTTACTTAGTTTGCAATTGTGCAATTTTATTACCATTTTTATTTTAATTGATCTTTATATTTTAAAAAATTTAAACAGTGAAACATTTAAATGCAACAGTGTTATATAACTATAATTCTTTGTTGCAGTAAGACTAATTTTAAGAGCAGAGATTAGATAGCTTGTTTATTTTTTTGAATGTCTTACTTCATCATGGTGCTGTAGCTCTATAACCCTTTAACTATTCACTATAAAATATTTCACTATTTTTACCATTTTAATTATAGATTATCATATAGCATAATCCCAGTTTCAAAGCAGCAGCCAGTTTAGGATGTAATCACATCAAGGTTTGGACAGAAAAAGTTTGCTTCAGACAACCAAAAAGAAGTTTTTAAGAGCTAGGTTTTTAACATTCCTTTAGAAGGGGGAAAAACAATAACTGGGTAGTAACTTTTGCCCCCCTAAGCATTCATATGGAAGTGAAATTACTCTCATCTCCCTTCCGAAAATACTCAAGCTTCTTCCCATGCTCATCTTTGAATAAAGCAGGGCTTTAATAAGGGAGCAGGATCTTCCACTACCTCTAAGTTAGACTTTTGCCACTGACACTAGATAAGCCATACCCCTGATATTTGCAATGTGATGAAGCGAAGTAGCTGAGTGGCAGCGCACCAGCTTTGCAAGCAGAAGTGCCCAGGTCCAGTTCCCAGCATCTTCATGCAAGGCTGGGGAAACTCCTGCCCCAAACCATGGAAAGATGTTGCCTGTCAGTGCCAACAATTCTAGGCTAAAAAGACCAATAGTCTGACTGTATAAGGCAGTGTCCTGGGTGCTGTGCAGCATGCAGGAAAAAGCAATATTCCCAAGACTATGGACAGTTAATGCAACAAATCCACACCTTTTAATGGAAGAGCAATCATTATTGGCACTACTCACCTGGAAGCAAGCTCAGCTTTAAATTACATGACATAAACTATCTGCCTGAGGCAGTTTTCCAGCTCAACTTCATCTTCTTTTTCTGGCATCTCTAGCAAGGGAATGAATAGACTTTTCTATGAGCCCAGGATCTAAAAACTGAATTTGGTAGAAAAAAAAAATCCCAAAGCCCACCTGTAGAGACTTAAACTGTTTAAGTTTGTAAAGCTTTCACAAACACTCCTGCAGCTGCAGTTGCACCTGTCATTTCTGGCTTTGAGAACAGGACAGGCAGCAGTGCTCTGGTAGTGCTTTCCAAGTTCTTTCACTATTCTTGCAAGTATGCAACAAAATGTTCCCTTTAATGTGCAAGGGGGAGAGATGATAGTACAAAATGCTCAATATATGGTTCTATTTTCTGCTGTGTTGACTATATCTGATACTAGAGTCTCCATACTTTGCTGTCCAGATGCTTGCAACAACTTAATGTTTTATTGCAGTTCTTAAAACTACAGACAGAAGCAGGAGTTATACAACAAACTGATTAGAGACCAAGGAGAGAAATGGGAGTTACCTTTAACTACAACACAACAAACTAAATAACTACATGATGTTGCATTTCATTTCATTTCTGTGGCCTGACCTCCTATAAATTATACTGCTGAAGGCAACTGTCTTTTGTTATGTGCCATTATTTTATTTTTGGCTATTATTTACCTTTAGGTTGTTATTTGCCACTGCAAGCATGGTACTTAATGAGAGGTAAAGGCATACATGTGCACACTTCTTTTGAAAATGCACACAGAACTGGAGATATTGACCCAACTGGGTATTTAAAATGGATTTAAATACAGGTGCACCTTCCACATTCTGTGTTTGCTATGGAAAGCACCCATGCATGCACATCACTGGAGGGTGGCATCAGTGGTCTCAATTTTCAAAAAGGGTAGTAGAGGGGACAGGGGACATGGGGAATTACAGGCCGGTTAGCCTTATATCCATTCTAGGAAAGACAATGGAAAAGGCTCATAATAGGGAGAGATCTAGTCACCCTAGACAGGGAAGGGGCGTTAGTGGCCACACAATACAGCTTCCACAAAAACAGATCCTGCCATATGAAGCTTGTGGAATTCTATGACAAGGTTTTGGTGTGGCTAGACAGGGAGGACATGATAGATATCGTTTACCTGGATTTCAGCAAGGGCTTTGACAAAGTGCCACATGATATCCTGGTTGAGAAAGTGAGGAGTTTTGGGATACACCAAAGCTCTGTCCGGTGGATTAGGGCATGGTTGACTGACTGAATACAGAGGGTAACCATTAGAGAGGAATCATCAGGATTGTGGCCAGTGACAAGCGGGGTCCCTCAGGGCTCTGTCCTGGGACTGATCCTGTTCAATCTTTTCATCAACAACATGGAAGAAGGTGTGACCGGTCTACTGTTCAAATTTGCAGATGATACTATAGTGGGGGCAGTGGCCACAACTGAGGAGCAGGAACTCTGGATCCAGAAGGATATGGACAGACTACGGAAGTGGGTGGGAGACAACAGGGTGGCATTCAATACAAATAAGTGCACTTGGGAATCAGGAATAAGTGCCATGGGTACAGGATGGAGACCAAGTGGCTGCAGAGCAGCACTTGTGAAAGGGATCTCAGGGTACTTGTCAACAGCCGACTAAACATGAGCCAGAAGGGTGATGTGCTGGTTAAGGGGGTGAACACCACCCTTAAATGTATAGCCTGATGCATGACTTCCAGATAAAGAGAGTGCTGCTCTATAAGACTCCGGTATGCCCACAGCTGGAGTACTGTGTCCAATTCTAGGCTCCACATTATGAGAGCGACATAGCAAGGTTAGAATCAGTTCAGTGCACAGGGTCACAAGGATGGTGGCTGGGTTGGGGAAAATGCCATATGGGATGAGATTGAGGGAACAGGGGCTCTTCAGTCTGGAGAAAAGGAGACTCTGATGGGATCTTATACTGACATACAAGTATGTAAAGGGGTGTCACAAGGAAGAGGGTCATGACCTGTTCTCCTTTGCAGTGGAGAGAAGAATGTGATCCAATGGAGCACTGCTAAAGGAACTGGGTTTTAGGTGAGATGCCAGGAAGTACTTCCTGACAGTTAGGATATGGAATGGGCTTCTACGGGAGGTGGTGGAGGTCCCATCACTGAGGTGTTCAAGGAAAGATTGGACTCCCACATGCTGAACATTATATGAGTGGAGTAGGATTGTGCCTCGGGTCAGACTAGATGGCCCAAGAGACCCCTTCTGACTTGCTAAGTTTCTATGTTTCTATATAGATAGAAATGAGAAAATCCAGGATAATATATATCTATATCATTTATTCTTTGCTGTAAACAATTGAGTCTTGCTTCTGACACTGTTTTTCTAATTTATTGTATACTCAGTCAAGTGTTTTAAGTTAAATTTGATATCTCATCTAAGGAACAATCCCTATGTTTCCTAGAGGAGTGGCTGAGGAGCCATAGAATGTGCTGGAAGTGCCCTTGGAACAGAGCTTTTCTGCAAAGGCCAAAACTAGGCATCCTGGGGTGCACTGCTCTCACAACACTCCCTCCCCCACTAATATGCACTGAAACAACACAGAGCAGTAACTAGCATAGTGAATTTCTTCACATTGTGGCTAAGGTGGAGAAAATCAAAGTGGAAAATTAATTACAAGCTCCTTGCCCTGATTCCCAGCCCTTTTGCAGTGATCTGAGAGGGGTCAGGTGGGGCAATTCCTCTGTCACAGAATCACCATTGCCCTTTAAATTTAAATCTTTAAATAGAGCATTCAGTTTGGAAGAAGTAATTTTTCCTTGAACACACTGCTGGATAAATTCTCTTAACATTTCCCTTGAATGATCTATGAAATAAAACCTACAGCTATTGACCAGTATCAAAATATATATCAAAAATAAATATGTGCATCTCATTTCACATATGTGGCATAAATTAATGATATATGTATCAACTTAAGTTAAGCATACTTAGAGTAAGGATGTATAGATTTTGTTAAATCTGTTCCATCTGTCTCTTGCAGATCATCTTTCATTCTGCTATTGGCTCATGAAAGGAATCTGATTTGTTTTAGGGATTTACTAAATTTTTGTTTCACTTGTGCAAATGCACATTAATGATAATGTACACTATCTTAAGTGCAAATTTGCATAACTGTCTCCAAAAGTTCAAAATTGGTGTACAAGACATGGAATTCACACAAACAGAGAAAGGCTAGCCTTTGTAGAATCTCCATGTCAGATTCATAGAAACCCAGACTCATTTGAATCTGTTGCAGATTTCTCTATCATCTCTAATGGGGAGCAAAATTTGAACTCCATCTCACTACAACCTGGTAAATAATAAAAGAATTGCATTATCCAAACAAAGGGAAGATTTAAGTAAAAGATAAATAAATCACTTTTTATATAATTTTCTCTCTTCACCCCTGCTTAATATTTTGTTTCTAAAATGTGTCCATTGCTTTAGAGTCTCAAGGCACATGTGCATAATTAAAATGCCTGCAATGAATAATTAAAATGTGAAATATAGGCTACAAGACTAACACCATAAAATGTTAAAACCAACACGATCTGTTCTCTGCATATATCAGCTTACTAAGATAGTTTTTCATAATTTCAAACTCAAACATGCTAGGAAACAAGGACACTAGACAATAAAGCCCAAATCTAGACACCAAGGCCCAATTCACTATTTGGCAATAGTGCTTGAAATGATTCTGACTAGAAGCCAGTTTTGTGAAGCTGTAAAACTTAGTGATACAGTGGTACCTTGGCTCATGAACGTAATCCATTCCACGACTCTGGTCATGACCCAAATTGGTTGTGAGCCAAGTCAAATTTTCCCATAAGGTTCAATGTAAATAAGGTTAATACATTCTGTAATTCACAAAAATTTGAAACATAATGACAAAGAACAACAAAGTAACAAAGAATAACAAAGATCACAGCCATCCCCCCCCCCCCCCCCAGCACAATTGTGGCCAACTCCCCCTGAGCATGACCACGATCGAGGCCATCTCCCCAACTCCACCCCCGCAAGCATGACCACGATTGCACCCATACAGGGAAGACAGACACGATTGTGATCGTCATCTGATGCGGAATTTGCGACCTGAGGATTTTTTTCCTGAAATTTCTGTTCATGACCCAATTGGTCATGAACTGAGGCATTTGTGAGCCAAGGTACCACTCTACTTTAAATTCCTTGAATGTAGGTGTAGGACATACCTGGCTGCCAGGCATTAAACCTGGGCTGACTGGTCACTTCTCCAAGTGGCATCAACCTAAATAGAAGCATTACATGCAGCCAGGGATTGAGCAATCTCCTGCCAAAACTCCCAGCCCAACCTCCAGGTAGCCCAGCCTGCCAAAACTCCCTACCCAGCCTCCAGGTAGCCCAGCCCAGCCTTGAATACAGGAATTAAATGTATTCAAATGTGCCAATCAGTGTTTGCAGCAGGAATTTCAGTCCAATGGGCATCTGTCATCACTGCTTGGTTAGCAGAGGTATTAAAGGGGACTTAGTCATGCTTTCTGGGCCAATTACCATTTTGCTGTGATAGAACTTTATTCTTGAGAATAAAACAGAATTTTGTATCTCTCATCCTTGTGCTTAATTGGGCCGAGTGTGTCAAGTCAGGACCCCTTGTGTCCAACATAGGGGCATACCTACTTTTGGCTTACAGAATATGTAAAGTGTTATATACACAAATGTAAATGTATATACATGAAAAATAGTTCTGGCTATTTTCACCAGGACACTGCAACACAAAGCACAACAATAAACCATTTGTAATTTGCAACCACAGCCCATTCACAGAAAGATCTGGGATGAACAAGGCAAGGTTTGTGAGCCGCCCCGAGGCTTCGGCAAATGGGGCGGCATAGAAGTTGCCAAATAAATAAATAAATAAATAAATAAATAAATAAAGTACCAGGTTTCTGAGGCTCCTTAAGAAGGACATACTGCACTTCTCCCTCAGTGAGTCTACTTCCTCTCTGCCATTGTCACCAGCAGCTCTTTCTCCTCATACTGTTTCTCATCTCCCCCCTGACTTGGCAGGCCGAATGTCGGTGTGCAAATTGGCAATGGCATTGCCAGTGTTGGCTTCTCACTACTGTGGCTAAGCCAGAGCGAACAGATTTCAGTAGAAGAGGAAGAGGAAGTCTACAGAGCTTTCCAGTAGGCCCCTACTGAGTTGTGGCCCTTTGGTAAGTGTCTACCATGCCTGCTCAACATAGGCCCTAGAAGACTACAATTACTGTGTTTCCCCGAAAATAAGACACTGCCTTATATATATATATTTTTTTGGATCACAAAAACACACTAGGTCTTATTTTCAAGATAGGTCTTATTTTCAGGGAAACACAGTAATCTGCTTGCCATTTTCGAACCAATCTAAGATCCAACTTTATCTCTTTGCAGTAAGCTGTAAGATTCTTGCCGCACGAGTCCTCTATGATTCTTTTCTTGTACTCGACGGAATAGCTCTTTCTTTTTGCACTCATCTTGTCTGGGGGTTAAAATAATATTCTGTTTAAATCTACCATTAAATATGGTACCATGCCATAATACCATATTACTGTTTGGGTAAAAGACTTACAAGACAGGAGTGAATGGCAAAGTTAAGAATAGGGTGATCAGGCCACCAGGGGTGAAGGTACCTTCCCAAGATCAATTTGGTAACCAGTCGCTGGCCAGAATGAGTGAAGTGTGTTTTCACTATTGACTCCTCACAGGTACGGTGCATTTTATTTATTTATTTAGAGTATTTGTATGCCATCCCATTGCATAGCCTCGGGACAGCTTACATAAAATAAAATAAAACATAATACAAATAAAAACCAGATCCACCCTGGCTGCAGATTGAAACCTATATAGCTGATGTTAAAAGTTATTAAAATATTGTTGAAATAAAAAGGTCTTAACCTGTCGCCGAAAAACAAATAACGATGGCGCCAGGCGGACCTCTCTGGGGAGCGTGTTCCATAGGTGGGGCGCCACCGCAGAGAAAGCCCTCCTCTGGGTACTTTGCCTCCTAAAGTCTTTCACAGAGGGTTCCTGGAGGAGGGCCTCTGCTGCCGATCTCAGGGGGCGGGAGGGCAAATACGGAATAAGGCATTTGGTATCCCTCCGCCTGTGACAGGAGCCGGCGCTATAGAGGAAGCATCGGCTTTTGCGGCTCTGCTCCCTCCGCTGCCTGGCTTCTCTATAGCGCTAACTCCTGTGGGCAGGTGCCAGGTGCTGCCTGAAAAGTTTTTTGTTAATCATCAGTAAGGGAAAAGGGTTTTGTTAATCATCAGTAATCATCATTTGCTAACTGCCACATCCCCTGCAACACTCTTTATTAGCTCACTGTACCACGGAGGGAGCAGAGCTGCGTAAGCTGGCTCCTGTCACAGGTGGAGTACATTTGGTATCAACCCGCCTGTGACAGAAGCCGGCGCTACAGAGGAAGCATCGGCTTATGCGGCTCTGCTCCCTCTGCAGGGAGCAGAGGGAGCAGAGCCGCATAACCATGTTTCCTCCACACAGTGCATTAAGTTAAAGTTAAGTTAAAAAAAAAAGTTTAAAAAGGCTCTTTATGTTCCCCACTGGCCTTGGGAATAAACAAGGCTAGGTCTTATTTTCGGGATCGGTCTTATTTTCGGGGCAATATGGTAGATGTGCAGAGAAGTCTCACTTTGCTGCTGAATAACTTCTGTTTCAGTGCCTCTTTCTTATTAGACTACAAACATTCTATGAAATGCACACGCTCCTTTCCTGTGAATCCAGAACTCCAGCAGTGACCACTCACTATCATATTTCTATATTAGAAAATTACTGAAAAATATGTTAACTAGCATTTGAAATGAGCTTGAATAAGCATTGAAAATGGCATTAAAGCATATTAATAGAATAAGACATATCTCAATATAAAAATTGTTAACTATACTATTTTAGAAAATTATATGTTCTGTTTGTCCAAATACACAAATACTTGTATCACCAATACAATTCAAGTAAAATGTAACAATTTCTGTCTGTTTTCTGAAATATGAATTTGACTGCATAAATGTTCTTAGTGCTAAAGGTCAGGTTTATAGAGCAGTCATGGCAGGAAAACATTTCATAGAACCTCAAAACAGCAATCAAGTGTATCCATGAAATTCAACACCTGGAAAATCTATTGCACCATCATATGGCTATGGAGAAAGATCTAAAAGTATGAACAGTAGGTAAAGAACATTAGAGCCAGTCAGCATTCAAGTTACAAAATCATAATACACTAGATTAAACAATATCACAGCCCCTTAAAAACACACTAAAGACCTTATTAATACTGCATATTTATTTTTTTCAGTAATCTAGTTCACTACACCCTAAAACTTTGTGAAGTGCACAATCTTAAAGCAGAAATTCATGTAATTTTATTTTATGGCTATTTATGAATTCCTATTTTATGATTCCTATTTTAGGCTATTTTATGAATTCCTACCGCACCCTGCTTCATTTATCAGCACACTTCCACTCTATTTTTGTTCTTATTGCTTTACTTGAAGGGAGAAGTGCATAAACATAGTAAGTTCATTATACTGTTCCACTGTAGCTTATTGTACAAGAATTCCAGGTGGCTATTTTCATCTGATGCTGACTTTCATTCTGTGTCCAGAATCTCCCTTTCGCTTGGAGTAAGGGCTAAACTACACAGGATTTAAAATGCAATAGCTGAAACAAAAAGTATATGGTATTGTTTCTATACGAGAGGCTGTTGAGGCCCCATTGGTGTGGGTGTTCAAAGATAGGCTGGACATGCACATAGTGGGCATGTCGTTAGCGGAGCCGGCTGGTGCTGGAGGTCAGACTAGGTGGCCCAGGAGACCCCTTCTGACTCACTCCGTTTCTATGTTTCTATGTATTTTTTTTAATATACCTGCTTTTTCTCTTGCTACCAGAACAAGTGTCTATAGCAAAATATGATTTTATATTGCTTTTTTGCAATTCAAATTGTTCTAATTGATATTATTAGAAAGTCTCAACTAGCATTATGTCCCTGACTCTTGGTTACATCAGTGAAACGTAAAAAAGAAAATGCAAAATCCAAGCATTCTGGACTCTATTTCCAACTTGACAATCTATTCAGTTTGATCAGAACATGGCCTCTTTCAGTGTTTACCTATTTTTAAAATGGATGTAACAGCAAGGAATTCATGTGGGAGTCAGAAGTTTCAGACATATACTTTCAAGTTGTTCCAAAAGCTTCTGTGAGAAAAGAGTGCTAAGGGGTTCTAGTCTCTGAATGCACATAACCTACAGGCACCAATGTGAGATGTGGGTACATTCTTATTCACCTTTGTGAGTATCTGAAAGTCATGCTGGTGCTTCTAGATTTTTTGTTGTAAAAATTTCCAGTGTGTACCTATGTAGCTATGCAGTCTACTGGTGGCTGAAGAATGCTGAGAGTTGCAGGCCTTTTCTCTGTCCAAACTTGGTTAGGATTGCACTCTAAGAGCCTTGTAGCACCTTAAAGACTAATTAATCAACATGCATATTGCAGAATGAACATGTTAATTTTTCATCTCATGTTTTGTTTAGGCTGCATTATATGTATTTGAACATATGGTTTAGAATTGTATTTTAATGTTTTTATTACTGTAAGATGCCCGGACAGCCTGGTTACTAGGCAGCTGATAAATATAATTAATAAATAATAGATTATATAATGCATTTTTAAAGGAACAATCTGATTTTATAAACCCTTGATGTAGAAATGGGCTGATCAGAAGAAAAAGTAAAAGCACAAACTAGAGATTCTGTGAGGAGAGGATATAAGCAATATACCCTCCACTGCTTTTATTCCTAATGCTTTTGCTGTTACATGGAAGACAAGACCCACTAGGAGAAAATCAGGTGAATGAGTTCTATGAAGCCTGGCTAAAAGGTGATTCTGTACGCATTAGAAGATGGTTGAAGTACAATGTCACATTCTACTGAAATATTATCTAATCCAAACAGTTCAGTTCAATTGCAAGGTTGATTGCTGGCTTGCTACAGACTTCCATATGCTTTCTTCTCCACTCTCATGCAAATGTCCCCCTCACTTCCATTATCTTTTAAAGTTGCAAGATGACATTATATGAGCATTATGAGTAATGCATGCAAGCAGGAATCCCTTGCAACTACATTGGCAAATCTGCTTCAAGCTCTGATCATGAGCTATCTGATCATGAGCTATCCTGCTCAGTGATGAGCAGCCCCAATGCAAATGTTAACATTAGGCCATTCCTAAAGCAAACCAGGGAAAGGATGGGGAATTCACACAGCAGAGAGGAGGGGAAAGTACAGCACCCTTCTCACTATCTAGCCATGTTTAGAAAATGAAAAACATTGCGTGTGTTCACACATAATGTTAAACAATGCCACATGGTTACTGAACAACATGTATCTCAACATGTCCTGCGTTCACACATTTACATGGTATCTACTAATTCCCATGCATCTCCATCTTCCCTCCAAATGCATCTCATGGGTCTCGCAACTGGAAATCAATCCCAGGATGCACTGCTCCTGCCTGCCCTGCCTTTCCCCAGTGGCTCATGCACTCTCTGGACATGTTTTCAACGAGCCACCTTTTCTTCCCCCTGCTGCTCTGTGCAGCTACTGCCTACTCATTAGAGTTGTTGTGCAGGAGCAAGAGAGTGGCACCCCCGCCCCCTGGCTGCCACACTCCCTGCCAGCACATAAGCACCCCGGCACACACCCCTCTCCTCCCTTCCTCACTACATATGTGCCTAATGCTCCTCCCACATATGTAAAATCTGTACATGCTGCCATGGCTGCTTCCCATGGCTGTTCCCTGGCACATGGAGGAGAACAGCAGGGACCCAGGGGGCCCATGTGGGCATATGCCTGGGAAAGTGTTTCTGCGAGGTATGTGGATGGGGGGTGGGCGGACCAAACTGGGGACTATTTATATGAAGGGCAGCTGTAACATGAGGAGACCGCTTCCACCCATTATGGGACAACAGCAGGCCGTATCTGATCTGGTCCAGTGGGGCAACTGGACATGGGTGCTCTCGTGGTCACAGCTGCTGGAGAGGCTCCCTTTCTTCCTTGCCAGTGGATGCCTCTCTTATGCCAAGCTGCCCCACCTCTCCACCACTATGATGCCCTGCTGTTCCGTCACCAGGATGCTCTGCTGCAATGATAGGATTCGTGGGCGTGGAGTGGCCTTGCCCTGCAGCAGAGCGGCAGCATGTTGTGGTGGCAGAGCAGGAGGGTGAGTGGGCATTAAAGAAGTGTTTTCTGGCAGTGGGGAGCATGGAGACAGACAAGTGGAGCACTGCTGCTGACAGCTCAGCAGCTGCTAGGCAGAAGAGTCCAGTTGGAATGGAGGCTGTAGCATCTTTTGCTGCCCCGGCTGCTCTTGTTGCCAAACTCAAAGGCTGAAATGCAGAATCCATAGAAGAACTGGATTCACACATAACAAGCAACGGTGATGCATGGAGACCTTTCAAGAACCCACTGACTCTCCACAGGAATGGGCCATGCTTCACCGTGGTTGCTGAATTTACACACAATGACATGTCATGCCTGCATGGTTTCCAGTAAGGCTTGATTCAGTTCATGCAACATGGAACACTTTGTTCTAGGGTTGCTCCCTACCCTGATTGCTTGCTGTGTCATCCAAATTTTGTTTTCAGTTTTTTGTTCTTATGTAATTTTTTACTGAACTTGTTATTTATAAAGATCATTTTATTGTTTTTAATTGTATATATTGTGAGCCATCCTGAGATGCCACGGCATGTGGTGACGGCATACAAAAGTTTTAAATAAATAAATAACTGGGGCAACACAGCCCACCGCAGGGAAATCTCAAGAAGAAGAGAGCTGCTTCTCAGGAGTACTCATTGCTGCTCCTGGTAAGCAGCTAGCCAGGAAGCACGGCTGACAGGTGCCAGCTTTCAGCAGTGCTGCTCAACTGATTTCCATCCTTCCAGTCACACGTGAGAGGCTTCCTTTCAGGCAGGCCTGGAGAATCAGCTGAGTGGTGCTGCACCTTTCGACTGACTGCCCCCTTGTCCCTGAGAGTGGTTCAGGCACTCCTGCCACCTGCTCCCAAAGTCTCCTCTAGAGTAGGAGACAGGGGTTCCCAATCAGCTTTCCTGTCCCTTCAGGTGTGCTTCAGAGCTGTGGGCCCTGTTTGTGCAGCAGAGACTGTCTGACAGCTCCAGTTAGCCAATATTGGTTCATGATTTCAGCTATCAGAGGAGTCTCCTTCCTGCCTGTGTTCCCTGGGACACCAGTAGAAGGAATGAGAGGGAAGCTGACTGGGGGAAAGAGCAAAGCAACTATGAACAGCCCAACTGTCTGTTTGGCTCATCATCACCTCTGCTTGGCAGTTATCATGAACCCTTCACAGTGGGTTACCAGGATAGATTGAGGCTACATTGTGAACCCACCTGTCAGGCAAGCCACAGGCCTTCCTAGCCAGCAAGTTGCACTGAACATACACAAGCTGCCAGGGCCACTATTTTCCACCATTAAGGAATTTGGGAAAAAATGCACATCAAAATGGTGTATTCAAAAGAAAAAGGTCACATGGGCAAGCTGAGAGCAGCAACAAAACAGGGAGACAAGGAAGAGACAAGGAAGAGACCACATGTTCTGTGTAGCTGCTCCCTCTCATTCTCATACTGAAATCCTCTCTTCCTACCCACACCAGGTAATCAAGAATTTTATGCCCTGCAAAGCAGGGTAATGGATTTCTTCCACCTTCAGATTTTTTGTGCTCAGATGCTAAGCTACAGCTAATGCGGAAGAGGGCAGAGAAAAGCTTTGGGTGGCTAGGATGCCAGATTCTGTAAGAAACATTTAATTCCTGAAAAAATACACACTCACAAACTACTCCTTTACAACCTGAGACAGGAATGAATGTGACTCCTGCAGACAGAAGGCAATCAGCCTATTAAAGAGGCTTGGCTTTGCTGATTGGAGGTATTTTATTGTGGGAAGGTGAAGACCAGCTTATTCTCACATTTTCTTGTCTAAATCAATTCTCCCTCCCTCCCTCTCTCTCATAAACACCCCTCCCCAAGATTTTTCCCTCCAGTTTTCACTCATCCACACACTCAAGGCAACATGTTTTATTTCCTCTTTCTTTTCTTCAACTCATGTCAGCAACTGCAGGCACCTCCCCTCTCTCTGATAACTGCCCAGTGATGTAGGATTATTCACACACATTTCTTCAATGCACTGTATGCCTTTCATTCAAAAAGACAGTACATGCTTTCTTATTCTGGCAATTGTACACCTGATGTTCGCATCATTTCTCAGGGCATCAAGGTGTGTTCCACAAGTGCTGGAGGTACAAGGACTCAGAAATCACCTTAACACCCATAATGTTTTTACCATAATGTGGTAAAAGTCTATATTATCCCATCTAATAACAAAGTGATCCTATCGAAGCATAATGATTTCTGGATAAGAAAAGTTCTGATAGGCAACAATTATGATGTGTTTGCTTATTAAGGGGTGGTATTTTCAGATTTTAACCTGTAATCCATTTTAATTCATTCATGCTTTCAGTATGGATCACTTCAACTTTCAGGACTAATCAGAAAACATGCTCTCCAAAGCTCTCAAGTGGTTTCTGATTAAATGGAAAGTCATAAACACACACCATACCCTTTGAGATCTTGGAGATATTTGCATTCATGCCACCAGTTCTGTCTCAAATACTAGATGATGATGATGATGATGATGATGATGATGATGATGAAGCTTGCCTCTACCTATAGCCTGTGCCAAAGCCTTAGGAACAGAATGTGCAGAAGCCGTTATTAAGCACTACACAATGGCAGATCTCTGTTCAGTTAGCAGAGATATAACCCTGTGCAGTTGCTAATGAGATTCATGACCTAAATCTTCTCAGTATTTTTTCTGTATTATTTAATTTGGACTTTAGCTGTTGAATCATTTGTACAGCCTAAGGGCAGAACCCTATGGATGCTCCAAATAGACAGAGGGTTCTGGATTCAAAGCCTTCTCCCTATCCTTTGCCCTACCAAAAAGAACCAGGCAGTTTACCTCCATCCTAAGTACAAAAAGAAGTTAGATGAACTTCATGAGCCCATCAAGGTGACTTTCCTTTTGATGGATAGGGAGGGGACATGAGGGTCCGTAAGATACTGTACAACCTAGCCCCTCCTCTCCCTACCCAACAGCATTTACCCCTTTCTCTTATGAGGCCGTACTTGTGACCTCATAAGAGACGTATTCTGCAGTAACTACCAGAAAATATAAGCACAACTAGATCTCCTCACCTACAGGAGCTATGGTAGAAATCTGCACATCCCACAGTACCCGCAGAGACAGGCTAGGTGCCAGAGGATTGTTTTATAAAATAAAGTATATTAATGAATCAATAAAGCAAAACATCCTTCATTGAGAGGCATATAGCTCAATAAACTCCTATCTATTTCATGTCAAATCAGCCCCACCACCTTGGTTCATGAAAGAGCTTAAAACCTTGACATGCAAGGGCAGTATCAGAAAGCAAATGTCTCCAAACTGGTCCAGTCTTTGACTTTCCTAATTCATTTCCTTCTAACCAATATGATTTTGCCTTTTATTCTCTACACCAATTACTTCTTTTTTGGCTTTCAACTAAACTGTATGTCCTTACACTATCTCTGCGTAGCCAAGTACATTGTTCAATATTTGATGTACCTTTCATTTCACCCTAAAACCCTGGATATCATGCTTCCAAAAAAGTGTTCAAGCCACTTATCTAAATAATAAAAATCAAGCACCTAACACTTGATCCCATGTGCCCCTACTAATACTTTCTCCCCATCTTGAGAATATTTGAGCTGCCTTTTGACTTTGTTTCTTCTGCAATAGCAAGGCACACTCCATTAAGTTGTCTCTCATTTCTTCCATGATGGCACAGTATACTGAGCATTAACTTACCAACTAGATTTTTGCTCAATGCCTCCTGAAACATTTACATGTACAGTTACTGTGGTTGGCTGGATTGCTTTTAAAAATAACCCAATCTGGCAGTAATATCCACAAGGAATTCCAAAGCCTATTCAGGAGCTACAATCAATGTCCTGGAGCTACAATAAACTGAAAATGAAGTTTGTTTAATCTAAGTGTTTCCCCATTCCTGTAGATGTAAGAGGTTTTACAACGCTTCTAAAACAATGTCCTCAGCCCAACATGGCTTGTTTTCTGGAGCACAATCATTTATTTGCATAAAATCTAACCAACTGGCAGCTATTTGTCTGTTTAGATCATAATAGGACCTCTTGGTACTAATAGCAACTTGACAGGTCTCATTTTTTCTGAAGAAGTAAATGTAACAAGAGGTACTGTAGTATTGCTTCAAAAGCATTTTATTAATATTTGTTGCAAGTTGCAAAAATCTAGAGTAGCCCCAGATTTAGAATTCATAAGTTGCTTGCTACTGAGGTATTAAAATTGCTTGTAGAATCTTGAAACATATTAGAAATCATAGATCCTCTTTCCATAAAGATGAGGATTAAGTCTACTTTATAATATTTAGGACACTTGGGGTACAATCCTATGCAAGCTCAGATCAGAAAAGAAAAAGAAAATTTCAACAATCTTGGAATTGCAGGACTTCTCTTGGTTTAAACATGCACAGGACTGCACCCTTTAAAATATAAAAGAGAAAAGTATGCAGTTTGGTGTTCCCCATGCATAAATATTCTGTGGGCTTTCTAATGTCCTAGCCATCATGTTCTCTAACTTTTTTTCCTCAATCCCAATAGTGTACTCCCAACAGTATATCAGGTTTCTTATTGTGGCAAAAGAATAAAAGAAGTAGAGACAGCACAGGGAATATGTTCACATGTATATATGGTAAACCCATGCTTCACCCACCCCCATAACATTTCATTTTTGCAATATAGATGTCACCTCTACTGGTTGGTTATGTATTTGGCCACTGCAATCCAAGAAGTGATCTTGCCTGGCATCATGGCCTTACATTGCTGGAAATGCCATAGCTATTGAAAATCTGAAGACCAAAAAATAATTAGGGCACTGGTCATTCTTTTGAAGGGAATTTTAGAGGCATATCTTCAAATGTTTCAGAGGAGGATGAGAAGCAGAAAAAGATAATGACAAAGTCGATGGCAAAGTAACAGCCACAGCTGGGTAAACATAGACTTCTTAGAAAGCCCGAAACTCAGGACCTTAGGTCATTCAAGGACCTTTGAGAATTGTGGATGAGAAAAGATAGCAAGTATGTTGCATGCTAAGCTGTGTCTGCTGAAAAAGAACTAATGCCTTGCTTGGGTTTTATTAAATAGTGACACCAGTTTAGGAAGACATCTGGAAAGCTTTAAGACAAAGCTGAAAAAATTATCCCCTTTCCTACATAAAAAGATACAGGAGCTCTATTTTTCATGCATCTGATCATGCCACTGAAACTGCAGTTCCTTCTTCCATGGCATGTCAGAACCTGAGAAAGAGGGCACACAGAGATCTTACTGGAGAATTATCTCAGAAGTCTACTATCCTGCATCACTTCTCCAGCAGAAGAAATAGGAGAAGGAACTTACAGAAAATCAGGACCAACATCTGAAGGGTTTTAAATTCTTAAAAGTAGTTCTAGTGAACTACTTTAGAGGTATTCTTGCAAATACTAGGGGGGACCCAAAATCTCCTAGGAATTATCTTCTGAGAGCAGGCTCCTTGTACTACAGGCTTCTCCACCTAGGTGAGTGTTCTAGGAACCCACCTACATCAGTGTACCCAGCTGGGTTGTTGTGAGAGGCTGTGAGGGTTGGGTTGGCGTTGTTTTTGTTTTTGGAGACTCTTTCAACTTGTTTTCCTATTTTGTGATGACTGATTTACATGAACAATGTCCAGTGGTGAAACTTTGTTCAGCAGAATGTTCAGCAGTTTTTGACGAAAAACCCTTGTGCCCCACCCTCCTATTCACCAAATCCCACCCTGTGCAACTTTTTTGGGGTTGGGTTTTTTTTTTTTTTTGGTTTCCCCAGATGAAAAAAAAGCACTAAAAGGCATCAAAACCAACTAGTTCATGACCAGTCTCAAAAAGTCTTAATAAGTGTATTGCATCAAACAGAGAGTACTTTGAAAGTAACTGAAGTCTGAACATGTAAAAATAAATACATGATTTTTTATAAATAAATGCCTGCATTTTTGGGTCTCCCCTTTTATAGCTGCTGGTCAGAGATCTAAGCCACCCACCAGGTAGCAATTTGTTCTATACAATGTTTTTGTGGTTGCTGTTTTCAAGGAAATGTGTTTTCAATTTCTCCTGCAAACTTTGGAGTGTGACTTAAAGTGAGTCTAAGCTTATTAGAGAAAGTTCAGTGTGTTTGTGGTTATAATTCCCGAGGCTTCTAGCTAAATTTTATTACCTGCACTAAACAAAAGTACTCAGTCTTTGCAAGCACAAGACAAATGAATAGTCCAATCATATTATTTTTAAAAGGTCAGCAGGAAATATCTGAACACAATACATCCTCTCTGAAAAAAAGGGAAGAACTATGCTGCTGCCAAATTATTTATCAATCTAATATTTAAAAGCACAACTCTATGCATGTTTAGAAGTCCCACAATTCCCAGTATGCTCCATGTTCTGAACAGACATGTCTAGTATTGTGCTGTTAATTTCTTTTCATACAGAATTTCTATTCATGCAGACATCTGCCACATACGTTCAGTGCCTATGAAAATTCTATAAAGAGCATTGAATAATGCCACAATATTCTAAATAAAATGAAGGATATTATTCCATAAGGCTTTTGAATGTTAAGACTGTGAACTAACAAAAAATTATGCATTCAGAGTGTTTTTAATACCCTTTTAATAATGAAATACATTTAAAGTGGCAAACATTACAGATTATCTGGACAGATTTGCAAGAGCTGCAACAATGAGCCTTTTCTTGAAACTTCTTTAAAAAGTTGCTGCTTAAAACTTTTCACAAAGGATAACCCTTCTGTGCCTGATTAATAAATTCACATGTTCATAAAGGAAGGGGTGCTTTTGAACTCCAAATTGTCAGTTTTAGAATTTAGCAATGCAATTTCCTTAGAGAATACCTTAAGACTTCATTACAGGAAACTACAGTTCCTGACTTAGTGGAAGTAGATGGAAAGAAAAGGGGAAAACATGTGCAGCTAGCCAAAACAAAACAAAACAAAAAAGATGTATACATTGTCCTGTGTGGAGGTTGTATTAAAATAGCAACATTACTTTAGCAATAACTCTGGAAAATGTTCTTTAAAGACAATGCTAAGCAAATCATCTTAATCTTACAATGTGTCACACTGCAACTTAGGCTTGGGAAAGCGGCCCATGCAACTAGCCTCTTTGTCCTTTTCCTCCTGGGTTAGGAGAAAGACTTTATTTTCACCGTTAGTGAGGTGGCTTCATAACTAATATGTCCTAACTAGTCAACTATGGCATGAACTTGCATAGGTAAAAAGTGACTACTTCCACAGACTGAGAAATTAACAATGTGAGAATTAAAGATAAGAGTTAAAATATAATTCTCATAGCTGCAGTGATGTACATGAATACATATAAACAGTTCCATTATCACTAGCTCCTGCTTTATTAATTTGATTTGCCCTCATGTATTTTATTCTCTTGTTGTTGAAAGATGGTAGACAGAATACTGAATCTCCTGATTGGTGTGTTAGTTAACTGACTCTCTGAGTGTTGTTTCCCAGGATGTGAAATGTTTGTTTGTTTTTCTATGATGATGATGATGATGAGGAGGATTTGCTTTTGTATGCCACCCCATACACCCCTGCTTGCTGGGCAGCTCACAAGAAGCAACAACATTTCATAATATAATAAATAAAACACAGTTAAAAACCACATAAAATACCCGTTAAAAACAACATAAAACCCAACACATATAAAGTGTAAAATCAGGAGGATAATAAACAAGAATATAAGCAACAATAAAACCAGTAGCGAAAACCAAATAAAAGCATGATTCTAAAAACAAATATTAAATAAACAAAAACAAAAGAATAAGGCTGCCAGTCACAACTCCTTTAGAAGAGAATTTCAAAGATGAGGAACAACAACAGAGAAGGCCATATGCTTATAAAAGCTATGCTGCAGCCAAACAATTGCTACATTCTAAGAGTTGGGTTTCACTTAGACCTGTACCAGATGCCATACATTTCGTGCCATTTTTAGCACATCTGAAAATGATTGATAAGCAATTGAGCTTCTTTTAATCTTGTGGATTTGTAGAGTGTTTGATTAGACCAAGCTTATTGCAAGTTGTATCAATGGAAACATTGTCCCCAACATTAGGGAAATAATTATATCATTTTGCATTGGTTAAACCTACACTGAATTAAAAAAAGTTAACCATTTGTAAAATGACAAATACAGAACATAACATTTTATATATTTATTCTCAGAATATATATTAGGCTGGTTTGGATATAATGGCAAACAATTATTTAGCAGTACATGAATCAGACATAAAGGATATAAGCATTGCACACTTTCTCCCTGCTCCCATGTACAATGCTGCTCTTTCCCTGCTTTGAGGCAAACCATAATTTCCCAGCTAAAAACATAACACCCTAGCTAGTGCATCATTCTTTTTCCAAAGAGGCAAATCAGCCCAACAAAAACCCACAAGCAGAGTATATACACAACAGAACCTTCTTGCTTCTGTTCTCCAGGAACTAGAAGCCACTGATAGCCAGTCCAAGCCATGTTCACTACATCCTGTGGAAGCAAATTCCATATGTTAACAATGCATGAAGAAGTATTCCTTTCACCTGTCTTGAATCTCCTACCACTTAGCTTTAGCAAATGACCTCAGGTTCATGATTTTTCCATGCCTTGTACAATTCCACATCTCTATCATGACTTCACTTACTATCTACTTTTCTAGAACCTCAAACACTGTGACTTTTCCTCATAAGGGAATTGTTTCTGACCCTTGATCATGTTGGTTACCTTTTTCTGAATCTTCTGTACTTCGACGTATGGCTTCTGAGTTGTGATGACCAGAACTGTACACAATATTTCAGGCATAGCTGCACAATAGGTTTATATATAGGCAGTATAACACTGGCAGTTTTATTTTCACTTCTTACCTTGACAAGCCTCAACACAGGATTTGTCTTTTTCACAACAGTTGCATAATGGATCGACATTTTCATTTAACTGTCCACCAGGGAACCCATGATTGCTTTCCTGATTGGTCATTGCCAACTTGGACCCATTCAGCATGCATGAGAAGTTAGAATTATTTTTGCCCACTTTAAACTTGCTCATATTGAATTATACTTGTCCTTTTACTGCTTGGTCTTACAATTTGGAGAGACCTCTTTGCAGCTCTGTAAAACCCTCTTTTATTTAAGCTACCCTAAATATTTTGCTATTACTGGCAAACATGATCTCTTCACTAGGTAATTTATGAACGAAGTAAGGCGCAATTAAGAAGTCTCATTACAAATTCTTGGAGGGGAGGCACTGCTTATATCCTTCCATTGCAAAAATGACCATTATTGGTTCTTTCTCTTCTTGAAACAGTTATCAGCTTAAACATAAGCTGAAACAGTGCTAACAGTCGAAACATAAGACCAGACCCCCAGTCCTAAATTTGCTCACAAGTCTTTGGTGAAGGACTTCATTAAGTAAATCAGATGTACAAATAGCAATGTCTACTGGATCACCCCTAGACTTATGTGCCCATAGACTCCCAAAGAGGCGCTTTTGCATGAAGGGGAATCAAGATGAGGAAGGAGATGAGCTTGTATCATCCATACACAACGAGCCTTCAAAGCTCAGTCACATAGTACAGCTACTATGTCTAAAGCAGCCCAATAATAAATAGGCTTGTCCGTTTGAGGGATTATAGAGAAAAAGGATTATGTAGTGGAATATGTTTTTAAGTAATTAATTAATTAAAATATCAGCATAAAACAGTTCCTTGCTGCATTTACTGGAAGTGGCAAAACCTATTATGAAGGGTATTTAAATATACAGGAATATTTCATCACTATTTGACCACTTCAGCAAGAGAGTAGAATACCAAGGAAGTCTGTGTGCTCTTTTGCTGCTGTTTTTTTAAAAGAAGAGTTGAACAAAACAATCTGCTGGATTCCTTCCAAGTCCCAGATTTTGGTTTTTGGTCTGCTCCATAGTTCCTATTTTTAACCCTTTACATTCTAGTGTTAAGACACTATTAGGACCTTCCCCACACTAAATGCTACTTAATGTTTTAATATTAAAGTTCTTCTTAATATTGCAGTTTTAAATGGGGACCTTAAGGATTGTGACAGCTTGATTGTCCCATGCTGAAGCCAGAAGGAAGAAAACACAGTTTTTATTTTAATAACAGTAATAAAAGTTTAAAGAAGAGAAACAATAAAAAGTGGCAGAGAAACATCAAGGGATCTTAAATTACTGTTACATAGAATATCAAGTATTAAACATTTCACTTTAACTCAACAATTATTATCCTTTCTACTCTAGCACAGCTGTTTTAGAACTCAGTTAAAATTAATTGCGAATTCCTCTAAATCACAATTCATTAACTTATTCTCTATTCACCTTTCCTCAACTTACTAAAACAACTAAGAATTGGTAAAAACATTAATACCTAACAATTTTCTCAAAAAGTTTATTCCTTTATACATCTTTTTTGTATTGTTATTATCCCCATTGAAAATAATTACCATTAATTTATTTGGTTGGTTATCTTTTTATATTGTTATCTAGTCTTAACATTAATACGGTCAGCTAACTTATTTTTCCCAATTACAGTTAATGAATTTTCTTCTGCTTTCCATTTTAAGACAATTTTAACTTTAGCTGCAATTACAGTATCCTTCAATAGCTCTATTCATCTTAACTCAACTTCCTGTAACAACAAAGCATCAGTACAAAAGTTTGTCTCTAACAATATTTTCAGAAATCCTATTCCATGAAACACATGAATTCAAAATGTTTCAAAAACATTTTTGAAAAGGTGCTCTTTCATCTGAACTCACCTTATTTCTTACTGGATATGTATGTAAGTTTTATATACTAAGAGCACAATCCTAGGTGCTACGTGTCCAAATGATGCAGGTCTTAGACTGGCCTCCATCAATTCTGTGACCTTCCAGGCCCTTGCTGACAGCATGGGGGGTGGGGGGCAGTGAGACAGAAGCCTTCGCAGCCTTTCCATCCTCCAACATGGTGTTTTTTGCTAGATGATGGCAGCTGCAGTGGCCGGGGGCGTGCAGAGGGAGTGGCCAGGAAGAGCTCAAGGCTTTCCTGGGAATAGGTGGGCATGACTTGGTAGGGATTACAGAAATACAGTGGGATGAAAAGCAGGATTGGAATGTTAAGGGTGTGCTCTTTTTAGGAAGGACAGGAAGGGTAAGAGGGGAGGGGGTATAGCGCTATATGTTAAGGAAGAGATAGGGTGCAATAAGATAGGGAGCAGGGTAGAAGATGATCAGGTAGAGGCGGTGTGGGTAAGATTGACAGATCTAGAGATGGGCAAGAATCTGATAGTGGGGGTATGTTATTGCCCACTGAGTCAACCTGAGACCCTGGACGATGCTCTGATAGACCAGATTGAAAGGATATGCCAGGGGAGGAGCACAGTCATAATGGGAGACTTCAACTTCCCTGATAATTAGTTGGGAGATGCACTGCAGTGGCAGTGGCTAAGTCCCATTGCTTCCTAGAAGTTATGGAGGGAGGATTTTTCATCCAGAGG
>NW_025335317.1:28875271-28991020 GCF_004798865.1 Varanus komodoensis
CTGGACCCAGGGGGAAGCCCCTTCTCTAGATCTCCTAATGAACCGAGATGGGCAAGAGTCGAGTAAACAAGTGGTGGCACAAACGTAACCAAGTACCTTGCCCATATCATCAGGGCACAATAATTGAAAAAGTAACAACATTCAATATTTTGATTTGATTAAGATGAAAAGAACATTGTTAGATCATAGAGAAGAGAGCTAGCTACACCACAGACACAAGGAATAACTATCTACTGAGTTTTAGATTTCATGTACATATAGAAAGGTTTGGTTGCCTGGCTCACAGTAAGTTATTTCCTGAAGAGAAAAATTCCTTGTTTTACATTGTTTGAATATGTTTGGTAGCACACTGCATTTCCTTTCGCTGTATCATGGGACAGTAAAAGCTATATATTATGAAAGATCTCAAGGGTCAATGACCCTTCATCTTTATTTCCCACTCTGAATAGAGAAAGCACTTGGTCACTTCATCTGACAAGACTCAGCAAAATGAAGGCAGCTGGAATACTCTGAGTGAAAAAATGTGGCTGTAACATAACAGTTCTGTTAAGCCTGTCTGATCTGATTAAATAGGAGACAACTGTGATAGTTCAAAGTAGGAATTGATGGTGTTTGGCTCGGTCCACCTACCAGGTTAGAGACCAGAGCTGGGAGTTGACAGAAAATGAGGCAGGTAACTGAAACAAGAAGCTGTTATAGATGCACAGACTAATATGAGAGCAGTGAATGTGACCAAGACAAAGAAGACTGAAGAGATGGCAGAACTTTAGGGGGAGATCAAATTTTTAAATGGAAAAAATCAAAATATGGTGAAGAAGAAACAAATAAAGGCAAACAACTCTGACAGAAGCATAGTAAAGCTGGGCAAACAGCAGGAGATGTGAATGTCCAAGATCATGTTAAGAATGAGTCAGCAAATCTGAGCCAATCGTGTTCCAGGTGGTTGTTAAAAAACCAAGAAGCAAACCAGGATGAGAAATGCAGCCATGCATCAGGAAGTTTTGGGTTGGACTCTCACCTGTCACAGACTCCTTGTAAACAAGCCACTTTCTCCCAGCTTCAGTTTTCCCATCTGCAACCTTACAGGGTTGTAGTAAGGATTAGAACTAGATAACAAGTTGTAATCAATAAAGTTCAATACATTTTTCAATAGAGTCTTTCCAACACTTCTTTACAAATGTTAAATATTATTGTTATCAGTGCTTGAATGGTAAAAACAGGCTAAGAAAGAAGCAAAAGACCAGACTTAAGTAAGCCCCTACAACAAGCTGGTACATACAAACTCCTCTCTCCTCTTGAGGGAGAAAAAGCTGGGAAATATCCAGCATTTTATGTGCTTCCAAGAATATTGCCACTACCTCCATTTTCTTCCTGGCTTTCAGGCTGGACGGTCTGTGAAATTGCTAAGCTGAATATGGAAAGGAAAGGGAAGACACTTCTCATTCTGCCCCAAGCAGGACTTACTTGGTGCCTCCTTAAAAGTTGGAATGTAAACAATAGTATGTGTGTGTAGACAAGACAAATGTAGAATCTAGAAATGACTAGGGAGACTCCATGTCTCAATCCAAGTAAGAATCGATATACAATGGAGAATGGGTAGTTGCATTCAGAAGCAGAATATTGTCTCAGGGCACAATGGCTGGTTGGGCCATGCTGGAAACTCTGGGAGTTTTTTTCTGTCTAAACATACATAGGATTGTGCCTGAAGTAGTCATTTACACTTAAAGCAGCATTTTCCAACCTGATGTCCTCCCATCATTCATAGCCTGTCAACTGAATTGTTTCCAGAGAGCATCAGGGGATTTTCCATCTGCTATGGCTAGTACTCCTGTCAAAGCCTTCATTGCACTATGGAATGAAGAAATGATCCAGGCTGTTGAAACAATTGCTCCTAAGTGCCCTCTCTGTGGAGCTCACACAGCTCTGTGGTGTACCCTAGACAGGGTTTCCCAACCTGATGGCCTTCAGAGGTATTTGGACCACAACTCCCAGAATTCCCATCCAGCAGGGCCATTGACTGAGAATTCTGGGTGTTGTGGTTTAAATGTGTCTGGAAGGCACAAGGTTGGGGAAGTGTGTTACAAAAGTGATGAAAGAACTTAAGAACTTAAGAGTGCCAATGTAGTTAAACTCCCACTGCACTAAATTCCTGCCCTTCCTGGCTTATAAGAGCCAGCAAGGTAGAAGCCGGAGTGTAATTAATGCCTCCTTGTGAGATGGGTGGTCCCATGCCTCCTGAAAGAGGCAGTGATGAGACCACTTCTAAAGAAATCCTCCCTTGACCTGGAATATCATAACTTTAGGTCAGTGGCTAATATCCCTTTCCTTGTCAAGGTTCCTGAGAGGGTGTTTACCAATAAATTTCAGGCACTCTTAAATGAGACTGATTATCTGGATCCATTTCAAGTAAGGTTCAGGCCTGGTTTTGCCATGGAAACAGCCTTGGTCACCCTGTATGATGACCTATGCTGGAAGAGAGACAGGGGGAGTGTGACCCTCTTGATACTTCCGGAACTCTCAGTGGTTTTCAATACCATTCACCACGATATCCTCCAGGAGTAGCTCCTGAGTTTCATTTCTAAATAAAGAAAACAAGCAAAGTCTACACTGAAGTCTGGTCAAATTTCGATACATTTGCAAGAGCAACTCTGAAGAAAGGGGTGGGTATTACCTCAATGCACCAGCCCCTGAGTTGTTCACCATATCAGAACTACCAGAAGAGAACCAGAAGTACATAACTACAATGGAGGGTGATAGTCTTAAAACAAATGCTGTTTGGAAAAGTCACATAAGCAGCATGGAGTAAAAGGAACAGAACACCGAGGTTTGTCTTAAATGCCTCCAATTTGTAATAATCTGTCCTAATAACACACTTTCAGGACACTTGTCTCAAAAATCCATACTCAGAATCAAGAATTGTTGCAGAAAGCCCTACTAACCAAGTCCTTAATGAATGCCTGAGACACTATGGTCTCAGAGTACACAAGCACATCCATGAAGCTCTTATAAGACAGCTATCGACAGAGGTCATTCCTTGGGCTCCTGATAAATCCTGACATTAATTAAGCTTTGAAGGAAAGGAGCAACATGACTGAGAACTTGTGATAGAACACTTGTGAAGGCCTAATAAATTGTTCTTTTGGAGCTGTACCTGTGGAAAGTATTCTTACAACATCTTTGACTAGTGGATGGAAAACTGTCAGAATTTGAGAAGTCATATATTGACACAGTTGGCAATGTCTTTCTTGTCCTTCAAATTGCATCTCAGCACAGGAACTGAGTACTGCATTTCCATTGCATTAGTTCATCCTTTTGGAGGAAAGTGGAGAGGAAGGACATGATATCAGAAGAAATAGGAAGCTGATGGAGGTGTGGAAGATCAAACAATTTTAAGGAAAGGGAGAGCATCTCCAAGGATCTGAAAAGGGAAAAACCTCAGTAGACTTCCTACTTAACACTATATAGCCTGGAAATAAAATGTCTGTATGAAACATTTTAATCTTGTAGTTATTATGTTTAAATAACGTTACCATCTTGGGATATGTACAGTGTATTATTAACTGAGCTAAATACCAGCAATCCAGCCATAGCCAGTTCAACTGCTTCTTCCAACAATGCAAAGGAACAAAATTAACGCTAAATATATTTGCGTATGTCTCAAATACTTTCAAAAGTACGCACATTATCATACATAAGTATCTGCCAAGTATTCTGCCATGAAGTTTAAGTATTTGTATAAAAAATTTCCAGAAGGTGTTTGCTGAAACAGTATGTCTGTATGCTGTGGTTTGAACAAGTGGAACAAACTTCCCAGATAAGAAAAACCAAAATACTGTTCTATTGTAATAATGATAGTCATTAAACCTACATTGCCACAGTTACTTGTATCACCAATTCAGCACCTCTACCTGGCTTTGTAATAATTCTATCTTTTTTGATCAAGTGACCAAGAATCAAGGTACAGTCATGTCTACAATCAGTAACTTAATATTTGGAGTAACAATCTAATCTTCCAGCAGATAAGAACTTCTTCACATGCTATGATTTAAAAAAGCTTCTGAAAACCAAACTGTTAACACTGCACAGTTCCCAGTTTTAGAGACATGCATTATTAGTCAGAATGGCATGCATGCAGAGTATTTTAAACAAAGTTTCCCTTTTAAACATCAATAGGAAAGAGCAGCTGCTTAATTGTCTCAGTTGGGCTGAACTGCCAGTGCATGCCTTTAATTTATGTGGGATGAGCATTCAGCAGCCCAGACAATCATAAGATGTACAGTTTCTAAAACCTGCTAATACATATCAAAGTTGAGGAGCTCTCTCTTGACATTCAGACACAAGATATTGGCCTGCCTACATTGGCAAAGCATCTAGCTGCAGTTCGCCTTAATCCTGTTGTGTGTATTTGACTCAGTATAAAGAGAACCAAAGCTAAAGCTCATTTCCATTCAATACCCTTGTTATATTTATTTATTTATTTATAACATTATTATGCCGCGCCCATCGCCGAAGCCTCGGGGTGGCTTACAAAGAAAATAAATAAACAAAGAATAGAATAACATTAAAAATTTGGAGTTCCTCAGCCATAATTTAAAACCACAAATAAAACAACTGATTAACAATTAAAATATCGTTTAAATAAAAAGGTCTTGGCCTGGCGCCAAAAAACAAATAACAACGGCGCCAGGAGGACCTCTCTGGGGAGCGCATTCCATAGGTGGGGCGCCACCGCAAAGAAGGCCCTCCTCCGGGTACTCAACCTCCTAATATCCTTCACAGAGGGTGCCCGGAGAAGGGCCTCCCCCGCTGATCTCAGGGGGCTGGAGGGCATATATGGACGCAAGCACTCCTTTAGATAACCAGGTCCCAAGCCATTGAGGGCTTTATAGGTGATAACCAACACCTTGAATTGGGCCCGGACTTCAATGGGGAGTCAGTGGAGCTGACGGAGGACTGGAGTTATATGAGAACAACGCCCAGTCCCCATCAGCAACCTGGCAGCTCTATTTTGCACCAATTGAAGTATCCGGACCGTCTTCAAGGGCAGCCCCACGTAGAGCGCGTTACAGAAATCTAATCAGGAAGTTACTAATGCATGTGTTACAGTCTGCAGGCAGTCGTTCTCCAGGTAGGGACACAGCTGATGGATCAGCCGAAGCTGAAGGAAGGCGCTCCTCATATCAGCTAAGTAGGTTTCTTTGCAAGCATATAAGCATACACTGGTTATTAAAGTTAAGCTTATCTGTTACTACTCATGTCCAAAATGAATTCAGACTCCATAGATAAAGGCAAGGGCACAGCTACCTTCAAGTAGACACCAGACAAACTGCTTGCTTTGGGGTTCCTGCACCTCCATACACAAAGTGCCACTGCCCAGCCACCCAGTCTGCCCTCCCTCCCTCCCTCCCTAACAGGAAAGGAAAGCTGGCAGCATCTCCCCATTTTCAACCAGCACAGCACTAAAAAAGTGAACGGGGATGAGAAGCAGAATCTAAACCAAACAGGAACTGTCTGTGGGGGCCATAGCCACTGAAGGTAGTGGAACCTTTGTGTTTTCCCTGTGCCCTTATTGGCTGTGTCCCCCAAGGCAGTGTCTGATTGGTTCAGATCACCATTACTCAGGAGAGAAATTGAAAAGCCTTCCTCTTAAAATGGCATGCTGTGAGGCACCAAGCTCACGCAGCTGGCTGCTGCAGGGCTTCTCTCTGATAGTACTGGAGCAAGCTAGCACATGGGATAGCAGAGTTCAGAGGATCACTGAACTCCGCATCTCATGGTCAGGCCCTTGCCTGCGCTGCTGGATAAAGGTGTTCATTAATAACAGTTTCCTTTCATGGTGAATATTATTGCCCCACACACAGACCTGCCAACTTCTTGCCAGAGGGAATGTATCTGTATGCAATGGAAGCAGTATCTCTACCACATCAGAAATTTGGTGGTAGTAGTACAGTTGTCATTACATCCATATGAAGCCACTTATTTGCTGATTTACTGACTTATTTCCAGGAGTAGGGATGAGATGCCATCACGATTCAAAGGAGCTGCAAAACTGAGTATAGTGCACATACTACTCATGTCTACACAACCTGTTTGGATTACAATGTGGTGGTACCTCATCTCTCCAGGGAAAAATCAGTATAGCAGATACAACAATTCTTAGGATTTTACCAGTCCCATTTTCCATGGAAATATCATTCAAGCAGAGAAAATTTTAATTATTACACATGTACAACTGACTTTCTCACCGGATAAAATGCTTTTTTATGGTTTTAAAATACAGTATTGCATCTGTAACATTTATTCACCTCTCTATTCTCAGTTTGTTCTAACAATCTCAGAAGGTATATACTGTTTGATGCAGCTTTTTCTCAATGGGCCAATAAAACTGAATGGAAACAGGCAGTGACTGCACTTAAATGCTCTTTTCCACGTCTTCCGTGCAGCTAGAAAAACATATCCATGAACAGTGGTGTTTGTGCTTTTTATCATCAATTTCTGCAGCTGGCCAAATGTCGCATAAGTGTAATTTAATTCATCATAAACAGATTCTCTGCAGAAAGTATTTGACACTCTCAATCAAACTGTCAGCTAAATGTTCAACTACTGGAAAAGGCATTTCCCTTTCTTTCATTTACTCAGATTCTTGTTTTATCCCCTGCTTTATATATTTCAGTATTGTACTCTTTATGTTTTTTTAACTGTTACTTTCAAAGAGATAAGAATGTGTAAAGTGCAACATATATTCTCAAACCATGAAAGAACTAATTTTAAAGTATCAAAACTGATCTCCAAATGTGAAAATGTACAATAAATATGTTTTAAATTTTGTGAGGGATTGAACTTTTGAAAATGTAGTGCTTTGCATAGTACTATAAACAGGATTAAGTGTCATACTATGTATATTATTATTTGCTTCACTACCACCTTAGGATTCCAACTGAATTTCTCCATAATTTTTTCAGTCCACTTGCTACCTAATATGACAGCCTTATGAGGAATTGATAAATTAGATACTCTGCTCCAGCACTCAGTCATTGAAAACAAAAATTAAATTTTATAAGGTAATTATGTTTGAAGCTACATTCCTAAACATATTGATTTAAAACGAAGTTTAACTGAAATCAGTGGGTTCCAGTCAAAAATGTTTAGGATTGGGACTGGGATTATTATGTTCAACAGGCTTAAATCCCACTTAGGTATATATAGGACTACTGCCTAAGTCACTGTGGATGTGTTTCATATTGACATGGATATAAAACATGGTATTTTAAAGATCATAAAACCACAAAGTAATACTAAAGCATACATACAGTACTGTTTAGATTTCTGAAGAGTTGCAGTTTAAAATGCAGTTAGCGCATCTGTGATTTAATGAGGAAGATATTTCCCAAAGAATAATAATAAGAGAATAGTTCACCCACTTTCACAAAAGTTAAGCGACCGAGCACATCTGTACATGTTTCACACATGTTGTAAATTACTATCTTTTCCAGTTGTCTGCCTAAAAAGTGTTGATTTAAGGGAAAAGTTCAGCAAAGACTGGAAATTTTCACAGCATGAATAGTCAACAAATAAATTGAGTAGTACAGGATAAATTGGGTAAAGGTATGATTAAGGGAGCATACATCTGATAACTCTTGGATCCATTTTAAGTACACTGCATCCATCTATTCTTAACAGTACATTCAACAATCTAGAAGCCTTAAAAATGTGGAGCTTATTTCTCCTATGTGTATATGCATAGGAGAGCATGGGCTCCTGTTGAATTTAGCAGAGGACACTCACTTAAATTTTCATTTTGTCTTCATTAAGGTCTGACTCTAACTGGAAAAGTATCAACAAGACTATATCAAGGTTTAAATCTAAATACTTCACCACATCTATGAAGTGGATCAGTCTGCTAATGTGCAGTCCTGTCTGAACCACATTTGCTTAGAAGTTAAATCTTATTGGTTTCCATGAGTGGCTTCCAAAAATATATGCTTTGGAATAGAGATTCATGTTATAGCTGCATCTTACTTATGCAACAGGCAACTGTAGGTCAGTGTATTTTTAACATATCAAAGATGATGCTGGTTCAGAAGAAAAAAGTGAAGACTTGTGGCAAGCTCCAAACACTTAAAAATCTAAAAATATGGACAGTATATCTAATTTCTCAAATCCAGTTATGAAAAGGCCACCAATTTCAATAAACAGTCCTTATTATGCAGTGCATTTTTGTCTGTTAGCTTTAGAGTCTGAAATTATCCTCTGTCAGATTTAAAGATGCCTCGACTGATATAATCTGTATTGTGGAAGTATTATTTGCAAAACCACTGGGCAAGGCAGCGTGCAATTTACTTTGCAGTACACATTGCTCCCCCAAAAGCAAACAAAATGCTACCATGCTACCAAGAGTTTCCAGAAAAGGAACAAAAATCAGACGTCTAGTAGACAAGCCTTGGAAAGTAAAGAGAAATAGAGCTCAAAAATCACAGTCTGGTTTGAAACCTCCATAATGATTTGCATTTCTGTAGGTGCAGGCAACATAGCATTCATTCCCTTCCTCTTCCATACCAAAGCATAACCCACCAAATGTCTTCCTGCCAAAGTTCCCTCTCAGGGGAGCAAGGCATGGGACCTTTAAGGGCATGCTGAACAAACTCTTTCCTCAGCTTCTCTTTGTTAGGTGAGTTTGTCATTTTTCAGCTGGAAAGGAAACATGTCACTTGGGGAGTCAAAGGTTTTTCTGTGACCTAGAGAAAGCTAAATCCTTCAGCTAGAATTTGAGATGTTAATAGGTTAAAGGGGGCTCCAGATCTTTTGGAACTGACTCGGATTTTCTAGCCCACCCATCCTTAGGAACACGGAATTTCCATTAAATAGAGCCATTCTGCTGAGGAATATGCAGCGAACAGGTCCTCCTTGTTGGCTGTAGCCAAGCCTTAGACTGCAGAGGACTGGACTAGCTGCGAGGGGTTCGGGTTCCTGCAGCCTTCTTATGCTTCTTCCAACCGCTTGACAGCTGGATTTCCTTTCAACACTCCCCACCCTTCCACACTCCTCCCAACGAAACCCTCACAAGCTGCTTTAAGCGCTGGAAGCCTTGCACGCCTTAAGCACATTCTCTTGAAATCAAACAAGCTCCGTCTAATACAGTTTGCCGTTACAGCAGGATCTTCATTCTCAAACACCAAGAGCGTGACCTCAGAAGGTTCCCGGACCTTTTTCTCCGCGCTAAAACTCCATCTCAGAACCTGGGAGCATTAGGGAGAAGCGTGCCTTTGACCATGCGCAGAGCGCAGCCTCCCCACACCGCATTCTGGGCTAAGACTGTCCCGACTTCCTCAGGCAGCCTGCCCCATGAGCCCGTGCCTTTAGCGCTCCCACCTTCTTGCCTTTACTCACAGGGACACTGTACGGTTGGGCAGCAAGGAAGGCTGCAAAGTTTCCATCAACTCTCCTCCGCTGCAGACAACTTTGACCCGGACGGTTTGCCGACCGGGTCCCTTGGAGCGCTCGGCGGTGCAGAGGCAGCTGTCAACGATCAGGTCCGGGCAGTTCCTGTTGGTCACTGAAAGCCCTGCCGCCGCCGCGGCCGCCACCAAGCTGAGCCAGCAGCACAGCCCATGCATGGCGAGAGGGGGTGGCGGCGGCGCCTCTGTGGCTCTGCTGCGTTTGGGCGGCTAAGGAGCACAAGGATGCGGCGGCTGTTGCTGTTGCTGCTGAGGCGCTCATGGCATGGTCGGCGCGTACAGCAGCCCGCTGAGAGCAAAGGGGCTCGGCGTCCTCCTCCACCGCCACCACGCCTCCTCCTCTCCGCTGCGGCGGGGCACGGGTGGAGAGGCGCCCCCTCGCCTGGCAGCGCCGCGTCCCGCAGCCGTACCGCTGGGCGGACCCCACGGAGAGAGCTTGGCCTCTCTGTGCAGCAGGACGCCGCGCCCCTCCCGCCCCGGCTGCTCGCCGGAATAATTGTTGTCTTAATTTTATTTTACCACACACACTCACTGTAGAACGTGTCGCTGAGAGGCTGAGGAGCGTCCTCTCTTCTCCCCACTCCCACTAGGAGGTGGCAGGGACAGCTGGGGAGAAAGACTGCGGCCACCTCCCTTGAGTCGGATCAGCCATGCCACCGGCCGGCTCACACGCGGGAATAGTGAGCAAAGCCTGGCGTCTTTTCGGCGTCAACAGGGCTCACCTGGGAGGCCAGCCTTCGGTTGCACAAGCTCATTCAACCAGGGTTACGCAAACAGGCCTTTCTTTCTCATGCCTGCTCAAAAGAGAGCCCCATCAAGGGGGCTTACTCCCAGTGAAACCACGAAGCAGGCAGATGTCACATACAGACAACAGGGCTAACATCCTGTGCTAGCCTCCATCTTTCCAAATCAGGGGTTGATCCAGGATGCCTGCTAGAAAGCCACAAAGTGTCCCTTTGTGCATGGCAAAAAGTTTGAAGAAAGTTGGACATGGAAGTCCAACACCACACCACCTATACACAACAAGGGACAGAGTCTGTCACCACACAGTATGATTGGCAGATGAAATAATAATAATGCTAACAACATTTTATAGTGACACACACACACCCTGCCACTAATGCACAACTTACCTTACGAATACACACAGTACCTACACTTGAGTGCAAAGATTCTCTTGGCTGGGGCTAGATGACCTCCCCCATTAAGCCTTCATAAGCAAAATGCTACCAAGGACATGACCACATCCCCTGATGTCAGTGGTTGTGACTACATCACCTCAAGTCATTTGGTTGTGTCTAAATTGCTAGCTGAATGCTGATCAGTCTGACCATGCATAGAGGAATGGCTCCTCCACGGGCCAGTTGAGTTGGATGCTCCTTTTATATGCCACATTTATGCTCCCATGTAACAGCGCATGGTGCATGAAAGGGGCAGGATTTGTGGGAAGCCTCGACAGGCCATGTTAGAACTGCTAACTGGCAATTCAACAAATTTGGCTTTCATTGGAACATAAATACATTTTATATGAAGTCACACAATATGAAAACACATTTTTAAGTTAATGAAAGAAACGATACTCTGAAGGAAAACAAGAGTATCTACAAAACAAGTTGAGTTTGTTTTTTTAAAGTGAGACACAAGAAATGAAAAGGAGATGAATTTCACAATTGTGTGTTCTGCTGGAGCAAAGGCAAAACCACATGGTGACTTACAACCTGATCCTATGCATGCTTAGTCATCTTTGAGGTCTTCTGATTCCTATGGTAACTATTTGTAAAGGTGTGCATGGAATAAGACATCACCTTACAGGCAGTGTTCAGAGCCCAAACAGAAGTTAAAATGTGCAAATGTAGATAGCAAGATTCAAAGCAATTTTAGAGAAGGGAAGAACTTAGACTGTAGATCAGCCTTCCCCCAACTGCTGTGATGGCTGGGACTAATGGGGCTTACAGTCCAACACATATGAACACAGCCAGACTAGGGAAGGATGTCACAGATAAGGAAAGAAAGTGAAGCCATCCCACCGAAAGAGAACATGAACTGCATATCACAGGAGGGCCTTATAATGTTGATTCTACTGTAAGCATTTACAGACGTGCCCCATCACCTTGTTTCTTTCTACCAGTCACAGATGCATAATATTAATGGGGTCCTGTGTAACACAAATAATTTCACAGTTACAAGCTAATTTCAGAGGTAAGTTTCAGTAAATTCAGTCTGACAGCTCTTGCTGCCAGTAACTAAACTTTAGGACAGGAATTCCAAACTTTTGGAATGGAAGGGGAAATGCACAAAAGGTAAGGCACCAGTCAAAGAAAAAGAATTTGGTCATTGGAGGAATGTCAGAGAGTTTTTTTGAGATACCATGCTAGCCAATTTGACCCCAAGCCTGAGGTTTTCCATCCCTACAATATCTAAACATAGAAACATAGAAAACAGAGCGAGTCAGAAGGGGTCTCCCGGGCCATCTAGTCTGACCTCCGGCACCAGCCGGCTCCGCTCACGACATGCCCTCCATGTGGACGTCCAATAGAAACATAGAAAACAGCATCCCTTTCACTATACCATCCATTAATTACCAGTCTGAGAGTTCTGTTCCTCAGAGTGGGGGCATATAGCTGGTTTTGGATCTGGATGTGCCATCCCTGAAGAATCTGGCACACAGTTATCACCCACCTACCCTGGACTGGCATTACCTGTGGATGCTGACCTCTGGGCTGGGAAAGTCTTCCAGCAGCTTCAGCTGTTTGCCAACAGCCACTCTAGCTGGACTGGGTAGACCTGGGCTCAGTGATCCTGTACTAGTTACCTTCAGATTGTGACATTCTTCATGTGACATTGCTTTTAAAGTAGTTCAGAAAGTGTAACTGGATCTAAATTAGGCCCCCATATTGCTGGCAGGAGCTAGGCAGTTGTTATACATTACATAGATACCACAACAGGGGTTGCTAATTCAGTTTTTCTTTAGTGTAACTTGCTGATCTTCATCTCCAAAGCCTTAAACTGTGTAGGATGAGCTTATCTGAAGAACCACCTCCACTCATATGAACATACCTAATCCTTAAAGTTATCTTTTGTGGCCTTTCTCCCTGCTACATTATTAGAAAAGGAATTTAAAATATTGCTTGAATATGTTTACACCCTCATTTAAGGCCAAGAGAGTAGCAGCCAATCATAATTCCTGAAGGAGTTCATTCCATAGTTTGGGGACAACACAGGAGAAAGCGTCTTCAGACATGTCCAACAAACAGGCTTCTTCAGGTAATGGCACCCACGAAACGGCCTTTCCCACATCTTGAAATCTTAATATTTCAGCAGGTTCATAGCGAAACAATCAGCTAGGACACAACCCTGCCTTCTTTCAACATTTTCTTCAGAACCATAGGATTATTCGGAGTCCTAGCTCCTTGAAACATCTGAACACCACCTGAGTTCAGACACTTACATGCAACCAAGGCAAGAGAAAGTTAAGAGCAACAATTTGAATTGAGCCTGGAAAGCAATTAATAACCAGAGCAGATCTTTCAGGAGAGGTATAATATGATCCTAGTGTGGCATATAGTTTAAGAGCCTAGTTGCAGTGTTTTTCACCAATTGAGGCTTCCAGATACGCCTAAGGGGTAGCGCATGCTACATTAAATATACTGTAGCCAAGGCATGAAGAGGCATTGCCAAGACAGACTGACTCAAGAAGGGCAGCAGCTGATGCACAAACATAATTATGTAAATACACTCCTTCCACCTGAAGAGCTAGGGACAGTGCGAGATCAAGGGACTATGAGAAAATTCTAGTCCCTGCGTCAGTATCAACTGATCAACCGTCTTGTCTGGGTTTTGTATCAGTGTGTTCATCTTCATCAAATTCAGGCAAGTTTCAAAGATTTCAAACAGAATCTTTAGAGGAATAGAGTAAGGTGTCATCAGCATATTGGTGGTGCTTTATTCCAAAGCCCTGAAAGACTTTTCCCAGCAATTTCATGTAGCTATTAAATAATATCAGGGACACAATCAGATTCTGTGGAACACTACAGGCCAAGCTGGAATCTCCTACCGTATCTCCCTGAACTGTTAGGATCTCTCCTCTCATGAAATATGAGATCATGCAAGAAGTTGAAACTCCCATGACAAGCTCTAAACCAGCTACTGAGGAAAAGCAAAGGACAAATACAAATAGCACTGTTGCTAATGACATTACTAGATCAAAGCCACAAGGAAGGCTGACATGTACAGAGGCAAAAAGAAAGTCCAGTGCCACACAACACATAACATTGGAGCATGGAATGCGAGAAATATGAATCAAGGCGAACTGGAAACCATAAAACAAGAATGGAGGAGTTAAACAACACATTACCTGGTGTGTATAAACTAATGTGGACTGCAATGGGACATTTTCAGTCAGACAAATGCCATGTATTTCTCTGGAAAAAACAAATTTGGACAAAATAGAATGGCTGAAAGATGAACAAGAGGGTCCTACATCAAGCATTTTTTTCCTGGAAGCAAAAAAAGACAAAACTGAGACTGTCATACTTTGAGCTCATCATGAGAAGGCAAGAATCACTGGAAAAAAATCATGCTTTGTTGTTAGTCGTGAAGTCGTGTCCGACCCATCGTGACCCCATGGACAACATTCCTCCAGGCCTTCCTGTCCTCCACCATCCCCCAGAGTCCACCTAAGCTCATACCAACTGCTTCAGTGACTCCATCTAGCCTCCTCATCTTCTGCTGTCCCCTTCTTCTTTTGCCATCTATTGTTCCCAGCATTAGGCTCTTCTCCAGAGAGTCCTTCCTTCTCATTAGGTGGCCAAAGTATTTGAGTTTCATCTTCAGTATCTGGCCTTCTAAAGAGCAGTCAGGGTTGATCTCCTCTAGGACTGACTGGTTTGATCTCCTTGCTGTGCAAGGGACTCGCAGGAGTCTCCTCCAGAACCACAATTCAAAGGCCTCAATTCTTCAGCGCTCAGCCAACCCACTCCAGTATGTTTCCCATGAAAACCCCATGGACAGTACCAAAAGGCAATCATGCTAGGGAAAGTCAAAGACAGAAGAAGAGGGAGACCAGTAATGAGATGTGCTGGTTCATTAAAGGAAGCTACAACCTTGGTTTTACAAGAGCGGAGCAGTGCTGTCAAGGACAGGACACATTGGAGGCATCCCTTCATAGGGTCACCATGAGTCAGAGCTGGAGATGACTTGATGTCATAACAACAATAAGAAAGGCTGCAATCCTATATACCCTTAGCTGTGAATGGCACTTACTTCAAAGGAAGCAACACAAGATTGCACTAGGAAACTATTATTTGCACACTTTCTCTTTCTATTAAACACACAATTATTTACTTCTGAACAAATGTGAATAAAATGATGCAGTGTCACAGATTCCCCTGATCCACCCTGTCTCCACTTGCCATCTACTGTGTCCTGGATCCAGGTTGGAATTGATTCTCTACAATATCTTATAATTGCACATTGAAACTATAGAATTAGGTGCTGCAAAGTACATCCTACTGAGTTCATTGGAACATTATCCAAAATAAGTGTGCATATGATTACAGCCTTCAGCTTATTATTCCATTTGATTTGTCAAGCATCAGGCACACTGATTCAAAATGTAAACCATACAGGGAATATGCAGATTCCTATGCTGGTTTGTGCTAGTACAAACAGAAGAATGGAATGCAGAAGGATTAAATGATGGCATGATGCAAAATAGGTACTGCAGCGTAACCCCCGACCATATTATTCCATGCACACAAACTCAAACACTTCTGTTTTGTTCATTATAGCACCAGCTTAGTTATGTAGCAGATTTCACTTCTGTTAATGTAGCCTCAATCCCTAACACTGCATAACTTAATTACCAAATGAGATGTGACATGGAAAAGCTTTGATCAGCTCTCCGGAGCAACTTTTCTTTGCTGAAAAACTGCCACTGGGGGTATTGGATGGGGTCATTGGTACTGGGGGAAAGTGGTTTAACCTCACACAATTTTCTTGTTTAGAATAACTACTGGGGAGGGTTGTCATAATGAGCACCCTTGTGACTAATATCAGCTTGTGACCCTTGAGTACCCTTGTGACTAATATCTAAGTAATGGTAGAGAGGGAAAGTTTTAGTTAGTTTTTTAAAAACCCTCCCCCAGAACTATAGCCACATTTCAAATCACAGCTACTTTTAAAGAAATGAAGAAAATGATGGGACATGTCTTGCCTCACTGCTGCTTCACTCCTATCCTACCTTTCAGTTTTGCACTTTGTGTGTCAGTTCTTTCTAGACCAAGGCTGCAGTCCTGAATACACTTCCTAAGAAGTTAAGCCCCATGAACACTGTTTGGCTAACTTCTGAGTAAATATGCAAAGAACTGTATGGTAAGAAGCCTAGTGACAAAGTGGGGAGTACTGGACTGGGCTAGGCTTTGTAACATGAAGCCATTTGTTATCTGTGTTTTGTGAGGGCCCCTTTCAAGGTCAACAATTTTAAGAGGCTTTGGGAAGGTGGGGTATCTGAAAGAGCAGACAGTACAGTCATGACAGGAAGTGGAAAGGGAAAGCTCAAGGGGGGTTCTAAGAGATTCGCAGTCATCAGATTGACTGTGCACACCGTTCATCCATTTGCAAATAAAATATTAAACTCATCACCAAACCAACAGATGTGCCATTTGTTTTCCTCTTCCATGTGTTCTGTTTCAGACAATAAACTTGGTACTAATTTGATAATTGAAAGGTGGGCCAGCCTTAGGCAAAGCTCCAAATGGTGCCTACCCACCCAGGTCAGGATTCCCAGTGCCCCAAACCAGAAGTTATTTTGCCACAGGAGACAGAAAATCCCATAATCATCTTTCTCCAATCCGTGACAAATATATCTCAACAAATTATATTAACAATTTGCTGTCCTTTAATGATACTGAACACCTGATGCCGCAGGCAGCTGCCTCAAACTGCTTCATGTTAGGGTCAGCATGTTTAAAAGCAAGCCTTTGTAGTCCTTTTGAAGATAATAAAGGGTTTATCTTGATGCTACTTTAAAGGAAAATAAATTTAATGGAAGGATGCATATACCTTCTTTAAATTTGTAGCAGACTCGGGTTGTTTACAATGACTTTAAAGTGTGCCTACATATCTTATAAAAACAATTGCTTCCAAGGGGGCATAAAGAGTAAAGATTAGTACTATATTTTGGAAACTAATTGAGATTTGGGCCTTGAGTTGCTAAGGGATGAGAGTTGTGAAGTAGCTAAACAAAAAATGTTTACCTGCATGACCTCATCATCAAAACTACCAAATGATACAGTCATGATTGTGTTCTCAAGATTTCTCAGTCTTGGAAATCATGGTGAAACATAGTATGAGGGGTGGAATCTTAGACATATAGCTTTAATTTATAATGTAGGGTTTGAATCCCTACTGAATCCAGCAAAGAAAATATGGCTTTCTTAGTAAGGTCCTCTCCTGTACGATTTCCCTCCCCACATATTGCCATACAATGAGAACTGGTACAGGGTACATCTAGTATTCTTTTCTAAAGGAGGTTGCTAATCACACCATGATCTGGCTCACAAGTCATTACAACATACAATGAATAGAAACATAGTGAGTCAGAAGCGGTTTCTTGCACCATCTAGTCTAACCCCCAGCTCCAATCATGGAAAGGAAGGCTATAGCCAGGTTAGAGTCAGTGCAGCATAGGGCCACAAGGTTGGTGTCCAGTTTGCAGGGAAAGCTGTATGAGGCGAGGCTGAGGGAACTGGGTCTTTTCAGCCTGGAGGAGACTCAGAGGGGATCTGTTGGCGACATACAGGTATGTGAGGGGGTGTCACATGGAAGTGGGTAGCAACCTGTTCTCCCCTGCAGAGAAGGGCAGAACATGCTCCAACGGAGCAAAGCTCCAGGAACCAAGGTTCAATTTGGATGCCAGGAAATACTTCCTGACAGTTAGGACCACGAGGGTATGGAATGGGCTTCCATGGTAGGTGGTTGAGGCCCCATCGGTGAGGGTGTTCAAGGATAGGATAGGCATGCACATGGTGGGCATGTTGTGAGCAGAGCCAGCTGGAGCCAGGGGTCAGACTAGATGGCCTGGGAGGCCCCTTCTGACTCACTCTGTTTCTATGTAATGTGGAGCCCAGAATTGAACACAGTACTCCAGTTGTGGGTGCACCAGAGTGTTATAGAGCTGTACTAACAGCTCCCTTAAACTGGAGGCCATACTTCTGTCTATACATCCTAGGGTGGTTTTCGCCTTCTTAACCACTGCATCAAACTGCTGGCTCATGTTTAACCCACTGTTGACAAGTACCCCAAGATCCTTTTACAAGTGCTGCTCTCCAGCCACTTGTTCACCATCCTGTTCTAAATTGAAGACCTTCACTTATCTGCATTGCATTCTGTCCTGTTGTCCCTCACCCACTTCTGCACTCTGTCCAGATCCTTTTGGATCTGGAGTACTTGCTCCCCAGTCATGGCCACCACCTCCACTTTGGTATCTTCTGCAAATCTGATCAGCAGAGTGGTTACCCCCTCTTCCAGGTCATATGATCAGCCATGCTATGTTGTTGTAGTATGCAAGTTTAACTGCTGCGGGGTAGGTTATTTTTCATGAACAAGCTCCCCTGAGGACTCATGGCTTGTTTAAAGTAATAAGAAATATGATATTAAGAAATAATTGCTTTCAATGTCATAAAGACTTTTTTAAAGAAAATGCAATCTGATATGAAGAGCAGTCCAAACTGTCTGACAGCTGGAGACAAGAAGGCACTTTGTGGGTAGTTGTTCTTATTTCCATGCAACATAAAACAACTTTTTAAAAAGTTGTTGGCTACCACCGCAATCTCTAAAATGGAGGATGTTGACAAGAGTGAGATATCAGTACACTGAGCTAAATATCAGTAAGGTGCTCTTGGGCAATAATGAGATGGTGGTGGTGGGGCTATTGAACACATTCTTGTGGTTATAATGGTTCTGCAAATTAATTCCATGTGGCACTCTGATATGGAGGAAGGGTGGGCAGGTTCCCTCAGTAGCTGCAACCCCAGCCTATGAGAGCAGAGAGAGTGCTAATGCCAGCAACAAAGGGTGGGGGTATTGTATGGAGGACGATCAGTTTCAGTAATTTTTTCAGCTCTGAATCACTGAGAGCTTACCTTTTTGAAAAGAAGGAGACAGCTGTCACATCCCTCCACTCACACTAATCCCAGATATCAAGAAAAATGGCACACTAAAAATGGCACACTATCAGGTCAATGTTGAAATAGCTATTTTACTGTATTGTATGGTTGTTGCAGAATTATACACGTTTGGAAGATATATGAAGTGAAACACCAGCTTAGCTTTATGTTTACACAAACCCTGGCCAGAGACACATCTACCCAATTAAATGCTTTTAAAAGAAATTGAGGTAGGTGTTTGGTAGGGAGTTGTGTATTTTTACATGAGTGTCTTGTGAATGAACTTATAAAAGTCAACATGTTAGACTATCATTCCCCACTATTTCATATTCTAGACTTCTAGCAAAGTGTATTTATCTCTTTTTTGCTGTTATCCCAATAACGCATTTACTGAGCAGGTAATTGCAGCTGGATTCTTGGCTCTGATTTTAGACTTTCCAGAAAGCTACTTCATATGAAAACAATTGTTGGCCCCTTCCTACCCCCACCAAAAAAGTAGTACCAAAAAAGTAGTACAAATTTGAGCATTCAGTAGTTGACAAATTGTTATTTCGCTGTGGTTTAGCTTTCCTTTCCCAAACATTATTGAAAACTTTCTTTTCAAAAAGTTATTGGGGCTTTAAAAAGTTCGAAGCCCCCCTTCACACATGCTCCTAGAAGCAGGGAAGTAATTTCCATATGCCACAGTTCCACATTGCAGTCACATGTGAATAATTTGAATACCTGGGTGGTACCAATTGCATTGTTCTTTGCCATAAGGTAAGCATCCCATTAATCCCTGGGGTATAGTGCTACAAGATGCATTGCATTCCACGCTGCTGAGCATACATAGGAAAGGACTGCAATTTTAGTGCTAATAATGGCCCTGTGAACAATGTTTAAGCTGTGAAGATGAGTGATGCTGGGAATTCTGTTAATTGTCACCTGGCAGGTTTCTGCAGTATATCCATACTGGTAAGTTGCAGCAGACTGTGGCTGACCCCACCCCCCACCCCACCCCATCTATTCCAGAAATGTTTTGCCCTTTTTTCCAGGTCCCAGATAATTTGTGCGAATTGCAGTTGAGGAGCTTGAAATTTGCATATATGGGGTCTGTATAAAAGAAAGAAGAGATTTCACAATGGTGCAAGAGCACAGATCCAAATGTTCAAAGTATGTAGTCATGTCTTGTCAATCTCTTCATGTGTTTCAACTACCAAGGAAGGCAGGGGAATGGTGTAGGTAACTCAGGAGAAAACTGACATGGTGAGACTGACAGGACATATAGGCTAATTCATACACAGTTGTGAAGGAACAGGGAGAGGGGGGAATAATAAGACAGTGAAGAAATTCAATGTTGTAGCTCATAAAAGCAAAAAGAAAAAACAAATGTGAACAAAGCAAGTATATTAGAGTGGTGGGCAATTTCTCCTACTTCTTGTTCTTAAGTGCTGAACTGGCTCTTGCTAGTCCCCTTATTTTATTGCTTCCCCAAATCTTCCACAAGTTCAGAACAATAAGTTATTGCTCTCCCTCTCCTTCTTGCTGCTACTTCCAAACTTTAAATTTGTGCACATTTCTGATATATTTACTTCCTTGTTGTTAGTTGTGAAGTCCTGTCCAACCCATCGCGACCCCATGGATAACATTCCTCCAGGCCTTCTTGACCTCCACCATCCCCCAAAGTCCACTGAAGCTCACACTGACTGCTTCAGTGATTCCATCTAGCAACAGCAACCTCATTCTCAGCTGTCCCCTTCTTTTGCCATCGATTGTTCCCAGCATTAGGCTCTTCTCCAGTGAGTCCTTCCTTCTCATTAGGTGGCCAAAGTATGTGAGTTACATCTTCAGTATCTAGCCCTGCCTTTCATATGCTGTGCTCTGCATATAAATTAAATAGGCAGGGCTACAGTATACAGCCTTGCTGAACTCCTTTCTCAATATTGAACCAATCAGTAGTTCCATGTCCAATTCTCACTGTTGCTTCTTGACCCGCATACAGGTTTCTCAAGGGACAAATAAGATGGTCTGGTACTTCAGACCTGAGGGGCACATCTTCCAGCATCATATCTTTTTGCCCTTTGGGACTGTCCATGGGCTTTTCATGGCAAGGGTACTGGAGTGGATTGCCATTTCCTTCTCCAGTGGATCACCTTTACTTCCTAGCCTCCCATAAATTGCCTCTCTGTTTATTCCTTGGCCTCTAAATTTGCATCAAGAAGGAACTGCGAAAAAGTGAGGTGTGTGGTCATATCCATGCCGTAACCACTTTGCTTGACCCTTGCCCATGTTGACTACTTGAGAAATCAAAGGAGGGGATTCATCCCTGGATCCAGGAGGTGCCTGTCCCTCTAAAGATCGTGGTGGTTAAAATATTCCCCTCCTGGGCAAGGGTCTCGAGTGAGTTGTGGCTGCATGGAGGAAATGGATTATCTAGATCCATTTCAATTGGGTCTGGGTTTGGAAGGAAACTGCCTTGGTCATCTAATGGAATGCCTGTCTCCATCTATCCGTTCCAGTCCACTTAGATGTTCAGAGGAGGTCCTCCTTTGTGAACCCCCTGCCCCAATAAAGTGAGAGGGGAATTTGAAGAAAAAGGACTTTCTCCTTCCGTCCGTCCGTCCGTCCGTCCGTCCTTCCTTCCTTCCTCCCTCCCTCCCTCCCTCCCTCCCTCCCTCCCTCCCTCTCTCTCTCTCTCTCTCTCTCTCTCTCTCTAAAACTTTTGTATGTCATCCCTTATGCCTTGGCATCTCTGGACGGCTCACAATCCATTAAATTGAAATACAATAAAATCACATGTATAAATAACATAATTCAATAAAAATTTACATAAAGGACAAAATCAAAGTGACTGTTTGACAATTAAAATATTATTTTTTTAAAATAGTGATTAAATAAAAAGGTTTTGACTTGGTGCCGAAAATAATATAAACTTATCACACCACATCTTTGGAACTCTCTTCCTAAAGAGATGCAACTGGCACCCTCATTATTCTGTTTTTGCCACCACGTAAAGACTTTTTATTACCTGCTTTTAGAATTATGGTCTTGTTTTTTGCTGCTGATTTTATTGTTGTTTTAATTGCTGATCATATTATCCTCCTGTTTCATACCTTATATTACTGATTTTATTCTGTTTTAGATGTTATTGTGTTATCTTATTACTGTTATGTTGTATTGTTTCTGTTTTTTGTGAGCTGCCCAGTCAGTCCCGGGGCTATGGGGTGGCACACAAATCTATCAAATAAATAAACAAACCGATCCTCATTCTGAAAGTGGTAGTTGGAAAGCAGCCAAGCTGATAGCATTGCTGTGAGTTTTATACAATGTCTTTGTTTGCATGCTTCTCTTCAGACAGTCTTGGTAATATACACCCACATCAATTTGTTAAACCACTGGAGCCTGGATCAGTATGTGAGCCAAGTAAATCAAGCTTGGATACTCCTGAAATGTTTGAAAAGTACCCATGTGGAGCTTAGTTACTAAAGCAGAGCCATCAGGAATATTAGTAAGGTGTATTATAAGGGTTATGGTGAATCTACATTTCTCATTTTTCTGGACCAAAATCTGATTACAGGAGTTTAGTTCAAATGACAAACTATCAAGTTATTTGTCTTGCTAACATATGGATAAGCAGCACTATCAGTCTTGATCTTGCTTGATGTTCAGCTTTTTTGTTCAACTGTGCATGCCGTTTATACAATTTGAATACCATTATCACTGCACATTATAGGATCAATTAGCTTGATACACTTTCCTGTGGATTCCATGGTGATCTGAGAATGCTGTTACATGTTAATTAAAATCACTTACATACACTGAAAGCATAAAGACATTAATAGATTTATTAAAAAATGAACTGCATACAGTTGGTTATTGATCTACAATAAACATTATTACTAATAAATGTTAGAATTGGTCAAACATTATCAACAGGCAAACCATTATATTTGAAATATGTCTGGTGCAAATTTATCTCCATAGTCAATTTGTGCATGTTAGTTATTTGCAGATTTTTAACAAATCACATGCAAAGTAGCATTGGAATTGCAATCAGTCAGTTTCATTTACCAAGTTATACTTGATTAACTTGATATTTTTGCTGGTGTTTTACTGCATTTAACCAAGTATATATTTTAAAATGTAATAACAACAACAGCAAAGAATGAGTGATATGATATGTACCTCTCTCAAGAATATAAATTCTCATTTGCATAGCAGAGGAATAGAAACTTAGGGGCAGGCCATGGTTGTTCTTCCTTTCTTTATATTTATTCTCCATAAGCATTTAGGAACAAAATCCAATGCAGAAACTCATAAGCTTCTCAACTCCAGGGATTCCTACATGGTGGGAAGAACATTGAGACAATCTTTACCTCCTTACTTCTCCCTCTCTGCAAGTCTGTTAATCAGTTTTGGCCTTCTAGTTGTGGTGCTTTGGACTTGGAAGGAAGGAAGTTGGGATTCTACCAGGACAAACTTGTCTCCTACTCTCCCTACCCTTTGGAATGCCTTCTTCTTCTCTTCTCCAAGGTCACACTTACAACCTTGGAGATACCGCCAGTGCAGTTATTTCCATGGTGGCTGCAAACATAGAGTCCATATTGCAAGGTAGAAGCTGTTTTCCATTCTCCATAGGCTCTGAAAGATCCTATGGCCCTCTAGATGTTGTCTAGGACCATAGGATTGTTCTGCCCACATATGATACAGGGAATCATACAGTCCAGATGGTTTAAACACTTTCCAACCTGTTAGTCTTTATAATCACTTTATAATCGCACTGCATTGTCATGCAATTTTTGAACTGTTACAAGATGCCCACAGAGCTTTGGCTATCAGGCAGTAGAGAAATGAAAGAAATAATGATGGTAATAGGCTCCCTTTCTTCCTCATTAAACAATGCTTATATTACTTTGATTCCTAAGTATCATACAGGCAAGGATCATATTTACTGTACTACCGGATAGTTCATTAATTAATGTAGAATTTAAAATATAAACTGCAAATCTTGCTAATAATCTGCAAAAATTTATCAACACATTGGTTTCAGCAGATTAGTTGGTATTTATTAACCATAGACATGGGGCTAACATAATGGATCTGGCAGCTTTAAACACTGGTAGAACAGACCAGTGAGGCATTATCTCTTTGGATACTGAAAAGACCTTTGACAAAATGAATTGGAAATTTACTTTCACCACATTGAGTAATGCTGGCTTTCCTGCAGAATGTTTGGAACTTATTAGACACAATAGTAGTGTGCATTGATAGTTCAAATTCAAAATTATCCTTTTTGCTGATTTTTAAAAATTGCTTAGCTTCAAACTTCATGTTTGATATAAGTGATTAATACTTTAGCTAACTTGTCTGGAAATGGGCTGAACTGAGGGTGAAGATACTATATCTTGTAGAGTATTAGCTAATGGGCAATTTCAATGGTGCCCAGATGTTATTACTTATTCCCAGAGATGTATCTCAAACTCTGAGACTCAGTTTGAACAAGCTGATTAATGATATCTCATAGAAGTCATGGGCATCTTAAAACTTGACTTTGTGAGGGAAAGTTCATACATTCAGGATGAATAAGTGACATTAGATTGTTCATATTATTCATTCTTCATTTATGTATACCTGGCAAATATTTTCAAAAATCCTATGTTTTGTTAATTCCTTTAGAGTTAAGAGTTGCCAGAAGTTGATTTAAAATGCAGACTGCTAGGTTCACAGGGCCAAAGTGTGGGGTGAAGTATACACTCTACTGGTGCGATGACCAGGGAGGGAAGCTACAGCCTCATTATGATGAAGAAAGTTGAAGCTAAATTGCTTGAGGACATTTATGGAAACTCACTTTCCTCAATCTGTGTCCTTATTGCACAAATCTTGTGAGATCAGCTGGAACCAATCAAAACCATTTTAGAGCAGACAAATCCACATTCTGAACAAGTTCTGTGAAGATATACTGGCACTTGTCATTTGAGAGAAAAATTGAGATTTGCACTTTCCTACATGGCATACTCTTAGCACAAGGGAGAGACATGCGGTAGTGGATGGAACATCTAAATAATCAGAGATGTTGATCCCAGGGACAGTGAGGGCCTTTCACTCTGGAGAAATTAAAGTCCCAATATATATATATAGGGGTAAATGTCTAATTTCTCCCTCTCTCTTTCTTCCTCAGACTTGTACATATACACAGCATACTGTGAAGTCTCTATTCTGAAAGGGCTAACACCTACTCAAATTTATATTAGTAAATAAAATTTACCAAGAAAAAAGAAAACAAACCAAAGCCTATAACGTATTTTCAGTGGGATGGCCATAACTAACACTATCCATGATTGTGGCAGAAATGGAAAAGTTTCAAGAAGCTAGCTTTCATTCAAAATTGGGGCTATTCTACTATGAGGCATGATAAATAGACAGATTCTTTAAAGATCTTGTCCTTCCTCTTTGTGACAGCCTTTCAGGTATTTATACAGTGATGTCATGTCTCCCCTCACTACATCATCCCTGTTACAGTTAGTATGAAATTGAGGATAGCCATTCCTCTCATTCCTTCTACCTTCTGCTGGAGGAAGCTGTCGGCAACACATGTCAGGAATCTCTTGGAAGGGCCATGCTTGGCAGAAATTGTCTCCCAGCATATATCAGGGAAACTGAAGTCCTCCATGATGACTACATCATTCTTCTTGGAAACTCTGGCAAGTCACTTTTTGAAGGTTGCATCCTTGTCCTCTTTTTGACTGGGTGGTCAGTAATAGATGCCAGTAACTTTAGTTTTAATTCTTTGCTCCCTTTAAATTAAGCAAAATGCCACAGGGGCTACTAAATCCCTCTTCTTGTACTTCTGTGCAGATATATGTGTCTCTTATGTGTTGTGCAACTCCAGGTCCCCTTTTGTTCTTTCTGTTCTTCTTGAACAGGTTGTATCCCATAGTTGTAGAATTCCAGTCATGTGAGTCATCTCACCTATAAGATCATAATTGCCCGTGTGCTATAAGCAGATGGTCATGTTGTTTGTTTCCCATACTCTGGGCACTGGTGTATAGATATCAAAGATCATTTTTGTTGTGCCTTGGTTTTCTTCCTACATGTTTTGGGAGACTGATGTTTGGCCCTGTTTGAGGTTTTTTCTCAGTTGAAATACATAAGTCTTTCTTCCTTGTATGTTTCAGTTTAAAGTCCTCCTGGTGAACCATTTCATGCAGTGGCCAAACACATGCTTTCCTTTCTTTGTGAGGTGCAGCCCATCATTTGCCAATAGTCCATCTTCCAGGAACCTCAGCTTGTGGACCCCAAATCCGAATCTCTCTTTACAGCACCACCATCATAGCTAGTGATTTACTTCAGTACTTTACTTTCATTCCCTATCAGTTCTTCTTCCATGTACTGGTAGGGTACCTGGGCCATTGACTTCCATGTACTGATATGATTAACTATCTGGGCACCAGCTGTTTTTTTTTCCTCCCTAGAGCTTTGAATTCTGATGTTATTTCATCAAAGCTTCTTCCAGGCAGTGTCAATGTTCCCACATGATGAGTAAGAAGGGGTATTTGTCAGTCCCATGAGATGCATGAAACTATTGGTTATACATTAATCTTGCCTCCAGGGAGACTGCATATCTAGCAGTTCTCCAGGTCATTGCAGCATACATATTTTTTCATTAAGCACAGTAGGGAGTATCCCACAACACTCTTCTTCTTCTTATTGCAAGCTGTAACTTTCTCTTATTTGATTGTCATTTATCCTCTTGTTCAACTACTGTTAGTGTGTCATGAAGTTCATTCACAACCAGTTGTTCACTCATCTCTTCTATTAGTGTCTGAAAGTGGTTCGAAACTCTTCTGTCTCGGCTTGTCAATGCACTTGCTCCTTCTGTAATGCTGTTAGCTGTTACAGCTCCACTGCTTTGCCTAAAAACTCTTCATCTTTTATTTCCTTGAAAGTGGACACTCACTGCACTTCACCTTTACCTCCAGCAGGGCTACTAGCCTGCACCATGTTGACCTCAGCAGGAAAAAAAAACATTAAACAGACATTGCATGTTACATCATTGCGAAATCTTCTTGATACATTCTTTCTGTCCCCTTTTTGATTCTAGCTTGCATAGCCACCATTTCCTGAAAAGTTTGCAATTCTGTCTTGGATATAACTCTATAATTTCTTCTATTAATTACTTTTGAATTCCACTGCATGTATCAAGGGTCTGATCAGAATGATATGGACAAACTGGAAGTAGCAATAAAACAACCTAATTATAACAGTGTGAACCGCTGTGCAATAGTTTCAGCTCACTGTGGTATCTACCCTTTTCTTCAGGTTGTTAGCGAACTAAATTATCAATTTATACTTTCTTAAATGTATCTTCTTCAATAATTCCATAGTGCCGTTACACAGGTTCATACCCTAAAAGAAACGTGATAGCTGCAATTTTATGTCCTCTTCTTTCCAGAATGACACTTTCATTCTGCACAATATGGCCACATTTTGGCAGTAATTTTAGGATATTAGTAATAATTCACTAAGTGCACCAAGCTATGTATGTTTAGACAAATTCTTTGTGTGTTTTAGACAAATGCCCCAGCTAGCCATCCTGGATTTGTTTCTGCCTGAATATGCACTGCATGTAAAGAAAAAACAGAGAGAGTTCAAAAGAATCAAGTTATACCAATAAAACTGGTATATTTTGAAAACAAGTTATATCAATAAAATTGTGTCTGGTCATTTGGGAAAAGCCTATTTAAATGAAAATGCTTTTAGCAACTGCCAAAGACTTTTATAGAAATGATTTGTTTCAAACCTGTGGTTGTTTTCAACAATAGGGTGCTGAAACATGTCCAGGATGAAAAAAGGAGAGAATAAACAACAATAATGTTGCAGTGGGTAAAGCAGGAAAGTCAAACCTGGGGATAGAACCAGATATTTTGAATGGCATGGACCCACAAAAGGTAACATGCTGCACTTCCTTGTGAGTTCCCCATCCCACAGAAAACAGGTAACGAAGTACAGTGGGAATAGGGAAACTTGCAGCACAGGTATGTTTTTTCTTTAGTTTTACCTGGTCTGTTATACAGAAAGAACTGCAAATTTCAACATTCTTCAGCTAAGACATCACAGTGACCCTCTATGTTTTCTTAGCTTGGAATAAATCTACCTTCACACACATAGAATTGTGTTACATTTTTAGAAGTGGCTGATTTCTTGTTGCATTTCATTATCCTCCCCCTCTTTGTTTTCTTGGGCTTGAGCTTCTGCAGGTGAAACATCTTGATACCTAAAGCTGTAAATTGTTTAGCAGTCATCCTGCCTTTTTAGCAATTTAATGAGTGTTTTATAGCATAGAAGAAATGAGGCATATACATGCAACCACTTAAAAGAGAAATTGGGTTTTACACTTAGTTCTTGAGTGTTCAAATAAGCAAGGCCAAACCTGTTGTATGCAGGTATTATTAATTGTATGGATGTTGAATTTATGATGTGAATGAACCAGCCATGCTTCATTCTTGTCCTAATATGCTTCATAGCAAATTAAAAAATTAAGTATCAAGTGGTATTCCGGCACTTATGACCTTATTTGGTCAGCCCCAACAATCGATAAGAAGACCAAGTTTCAGCTTTTGAAGACAATCATACCAAGAGCAATCTACACCAGTGTAACATGGGCAATAATGGCACACACAGCACAAAAGCTCAGTGTGTCCCATCTGTGTTGCCTACAGAGAATTCTGAGTATCACTTGGCATGAAAGTGTTACCAGTGAGGAAATTTTGTGGCGGAGTGGATCCAGGAAATTGCAGGCTATGTGATGGAACATCGAATACATCAAGCTGGTCAGATTCTTTGCTTGCCAGAACATTGATACCAGACTAATACTGTACAATGGGAGCTGCCAGAGGGAAAGTGGAGGCAGGGTAGACTGCTCAAAACTTGGTGTCCGATGTTAAAAGATGACTTTTGGACAGTGGGCATCAAATGGGAAGATGCCAAAGACACTGCTGCAGAAAGGATTCATTGGGAGAAGCTTGCTGCCCTACGCACTTTGCGCAAAAGGAACCAACGATGATGGTGGTGGTGGTGGTGGTTGAAATTATGTGATTGCCATCCCAGAATGGATTGCCATACAACAAGCTTTTTGATATATAATATATGTGTTGCATACTGGAGACTAACTTTCTCCATTCCAAGTTTGATGCTCCAGTTCTTCCCAATGCAGTGACTATCCCCGGGGATACTTGGAGAATGTAGAAGTTTTCTGTAGCATTGTTATTATGCTGGAATAAAATGGGAGTTTGCTTTTACTGTCCCAGTGCAAAACACATTTATTTCATAAAGAAGATAAGAATCACTTTATTGTAAATGATAGTAAGAATTATAATGAGAATTATTTTATTGTACAAACATTGCATATTTTAAAGGAAAAATGTGAGCACCTATCCACGCACATGTCCAGTCACCTTCTACATGACATTTAAATGTTTTATCAAAAAATAAGAAAGTAGCAAGCAGAGTGAGCCCCAGCAGGTCCTGGCCGACCCATGTTGGCCAATTGCTCACACTACACATCTCTACTGCATCTCTGTTATTAGCCATTGTTATGGTGGTGCTTTGATGGGGGGACTGGCCAAGGCCCAGATTGCGATCAGCAAGGCCTCTAGACCAGCAAACAGCCCACAACTGTAACCGTGGTACCATCTCTTCTTCACACAGAACATTTAATAAGACCAGGAACAGCCTAAGAGAATGTCAGTTTGCATGTCCCATCTCAACGAGTTTGGGGATGAGGTACTAAATGTACTGTGTCCATCAGCCCGCAAATTCTGGAGCTAGCACTGCTCATATACACATTATGTAAGCAAAATAGAGGTATAAAAAGAAGAGGAAAATATCAGGTACCAATTCACAATGTTGGACTATTATTTCAGAAAGACCATATGCACCAGCCACATGAGGAGATGCAACTCATAAATGAATGAAACTTACTAATGCACTAGTATTTGATGGAACATGGTAATGTTCAGTGAACGTTTTCAATGGTTCTCATTATTACAGGATATGTATGATTCAAAACACTCTGAATCTTCTTTATATCTGTTAAAAGTGTTTATTTTGCTTCAGATTAATGGTGCATCCTATATCCTCATACTTCCTGTACTCTTTTTGCTTCTTTCCTAATAGATACGTGTTTGTATTGATGAAACATCTTCCATAATGGAAACAATGGTGCACCTAAGGCATTATATAAGAATCACAAAATCCTTTGCTCAGAGGGTATGATTTTTTTATGAATGTGTAAATAGAAACAAGTGTAAATAGAAGCACCTTTGGACAATAACTTGGCATGTGAAAACTTCTTTTGAGTGGGCTGAGATTGCTGAAGCAATATTGCTAAAAGCTACTGGAAATAAATAATTTAGGTAACTATAGTACTGCAGTATCTACTCCATGTGACCAAACTAGTGAGCATGTTACCCATAAGTCCTCCTTTGGTTTCTGTCTTTTGTATCAGGGTAAGACACTCTAGAATTAGTATCACTTGTTTTTAAATAGTTTGATATGTCTTACTTATTCTTGCACTGAGTTTTTCTATGAAGCCAGCTAGACACAGAATAACCAATCTTTATAACATAATTTCTCATCAGCATAATATCTTGTTCTATTTTAGTATAACCCTTTTACTTAAAAAATAACCCTGTGGTTAGTTTCTAAAAGTTTTACATAGGGCATATTTTATTCCTTTTACTGATTGCTATATTCTCTTTTCAGCCCTGTCTGTTCTTTAGAAGATGAAACTCAAATACCTTGACCACCTAATGAGAAGGAAGGACTCACTGGAGAAGACCCTGATGCTGGGAGCAATTGAAGGCAAAAGGAAAAGGGGACAGCAGAGGTTGAGGTGGCTGGATGGGGTCACTGGGGAGGTGGGTGTGAGGTTGGGTGGACTTCAGGGGATGGTGGAGTACAGAAGAATCTGGAGGAATGTTGTCCATGAGGTCATGAAGAGTTGGATGTGACTTTGCAACTAAACAACAATATTCTGTTTTTTCAGTCATTATAGTCTGTGCTCATGCCATAAAGTCCTAAAATCTACTCCTTTCTGTTGGGTTCACCACCATCACTCTCCATAGCATTTGCCTGTTTGGCTTTCCTCTGTTCTCGTATTTTGCATAAAGAAATAAACATTTTCCTCTTCTCCATCAGATACAGATACCCTCTAGGTCAAACTTGCCACTTCTGAATTTTATTTTTATTTATTTATTTATTGATTTATATCCTGCCTTTTTCCTACAAAGGGCTCAAGGCAGCTTACATCATTCACCTCCTCCATCTTATCCTCACAACAACAACCCTGTGAGGTAGGTTGGGCTGAGAGTCTGTGACTGGCCCGAAGTCACCCAGTTGGCTCCATGGCTGAGTGGGGACTAGAACCCAGATTGTCTGAGTCACAGTCCCATGCTCTTAACCACTACACCACACTGGAAATGTGCTTCAGTTTTCTGTTTTTCTGGGACAGAAAGCAGTTAGTGTCATCTTTGACCACAGTAGCATTTTAATGTCCACTATCAATCAAAACCAGATGACCATATACCACTGTGGGCGAGAATCCCTCAGAAGAAATGGAGTAGCCTTCATAGTCAATAAAAGGCGAGGAAAAGCAGTACTGGGATACAATCTCCAAAACGACAGAATGATCTCAGTTTCAATCCAAGGCAAACCATTCAACATCACAGTAGTTCAAGTCTATGCCCCAACCACTGGTGCTGAAGAGGCTGAAGTTGACCAGTTCTATGAAGGCCTACAACACCTTCTAGAATTAACTCCAAAAAATGATGTCCTTATCGTCATGGGGGATTGGAATGCTGAAGTAGGGAGCCAAAAGATAACTGGAATAATAGGCAAGTTTGGCCTTGGAGTACAAAATGAAGCAGGGTAAAGGCTAGCAGAATTTTGTCAAGAGAATACGCTGGTCATAGCAAACCCAAGAGATGACTCTACACATGGACATCACCAGATGGTCAACACAGAATGACCATGAGGTTTGAAACTCCTGAACGGTGTTCAGGAATGCCATAAAGGATGAGCTGTGCAGAAGGATCCCCAGGAAGGGGATATTTTGAAAATGCCTATTGCGGCAGTTACATTTACACCATTGTTTAGTGGTTAGGGTTCGGGTTAGAAAATTTGCTCTTTCCATGATGGTGTAAATACCGACCCAGTGTTTATGAAGCGGGGAAGGATGAGCCGTGCAGAAAAATTACCAGGAAGCATTCCTTTTGAAAATGCCTACTTTGGCAAGTGCACTTTGGACTGCTTTTAAGGTTTGGGCAAATTCCCAGCTTAGGGTTAGAGTTAGAAAATCCCTCTTCCAAAGAGTGTGGAACATTCTCTATGGTGTTCAGGAATGTCAGAAAGGATGAGCTGCATAGTAAAATCCCCAGGAAGGGGATATTTTGAAAATGCCTTTTCTGGCAGTTACATTTACGCCAGTGGTTAGAGGTAGGGCCACTTCCCAATGTAAGGTTGGTGTCAGAAAACTTACCCTTCCAATGGTGGTGTAAACACCTGCACAATGTCCAGGAAGGTCGGGAAGGATGAGCTGGCCAGAAAAACTCTTAGGAATCATACATTTTGAAAATGCCTTTTTGGCAATTTCATTTTGGCCTCCTTTTGATTGCTGATTATTGTTGGGAATTTTCCCTATTAGGTTACTAGTAACTCGCAACTCCTAAAGCTGTGTTTTTTCAACTTTTTGAAAAGTCATAAAGACCTTAAGAAAATTAGTACTGTTACAAAGTCATTTATAGCATGCAATTGGAAGTCTCCGAACCAATCAACTAAAAGCAATGGGTTAATACAATTTAGGAAATTATGACTGTGTACAAACTCCCACAGCAAGCATGGCAAGAATAATATTTTTTTAAAAGGTATTATCTTTTCTATTTATTTCCTATGCTGAACCTCTTCCTATTTTTATCAAATTTCAACCAAGTACACTTGCATTTATTTACTCCTTTATTTATTTTGGAGACACACATGCAGAAACTAATGCATCCCCACATATAATCCCTATATATGCTGTGTGACTTTTATTTTCATTTTTACATTAGATAATAGGCTTCTGCTTAAGCTATTTTAAAGTACATATTCTGTAGACTTATTGCTGATAGACTGAGAATTATAAGAAGTGAATTTCTTTGAGATCTTGTTTTATCACTTTGTATGTTATTTTGTTGCCTTTATTTTTTTAAACTTTATTTCAAAATAGCACTTCATGATGAAAAATCTTTTGAGATTTAGACCAACAGGATAATGAAATGAGTGTGTGTGTGTCTATCATGCCATTCTGAATGTTTTACAAAAGAAAAAAAGAAAAATTCCTGTCGCAATGTAAGAGAGACTTCACTGTTTGAAAAGCATACACTGAAATATTTACCCCACCAAGCAGATGTCAATTGTATTTAGGAGCTCCTAAAACAGGAAATGATGTCTACAATATTGTTCACAGAAATATTGTTTCACCAGATAGCTTTATCTCTGTGTCTAATGCAGTACATTCTATTCTGTTCTTGCTTGTGACCTTAGTTTATTTATATTTTAAAAATCCTACCTAATGCCAAATACTATTCAAAGTAAACTGTATGGATTGTTCTGATATTTTTTGCCCTGTGCTTTTCATGTATCAGCATCATGCTAACAGGATGGACAATTTTAATACAGTATGCAAAGATATGTATGTATGGAGGTGGAAGGAAGACATAATGTGCAAAAATATATTTTCAGAAATGTGGAAGTAGCATTATTGAACTTGGTCAGATCGGCTTTGCACATTTTTCTATACAACTTGGGACCAGAATATTTCAAGGAATTAGATCCCCAATACCAACCTTCTAGGTCACTGCAATCTTCAGAAGCCCTATTGTCCTTGACAGATCCTTTGATTTCCATTTGATGACAACAAAAAGATGATCAGTCTCTGCAATGGCACCCACACTATGCCATGCTCTCTGCTTTGAGGTGCATTGGGTCTCAAATCTGGCAGGCTTCCATTTGGATTATCCCCAGCTATTTTGTAGTTATCAGATTTGCAATCTCCTTTGAGGTATCATAATGTATTCAGTCCTTCTTTCTACTTAATCAGTGTTAAAATGATTGATCTGTAAACACTTAATGTGTGAAGATCCTGCCCTAAAAGGGTGTAAAAGTAATCACTATTTGAGTCCCTGCCAGTTCTCTGAATAAATGAGGCTGAAAAAAACAGGGTGGAACCCTTCTAAGCACACACCCGTCATATAATAATGTGGTCAGCCTCCAGAGTGTACATATTGCTTTTCTAAATGCATAGTAAAATTATTCAGTGTATTTATAGGAAGGTGGAGAGAGACAAGGATATCCTCTGAATTATTGTAGATCAAAACCCTGAGAAAGCTTCCTGCTTCCAACTGTGTACCTAGGAAACAGGAAAAGAACAAAACTGAGGTGCATTTTTTTAAAGGTCTCCGCAACTAACTGTCATGCTAATATTAATTTTTATTACTGTTCTGATGACTTCAGAGAGCATTTTTTGGGTTCTATCTGTGAAGTCAAAGAAAGGAAATTAAACAATGCAATAAAATACAGTAAAATGAAGTAAAGTAAAATAAAATACACTCTGTACTGTACTCTGGTGGCCCTCCTGTCACATTACCTTTGCTTTGTTGGAAGCTGCTCCAGTGTGGCTCTTTCTCCTGTTGTGTTGGTAATGCCAGAACTCTTGGACCACATGGGAAAACAGGGCCCCTCCCCATGCCAGCATCGGTTTCAGGGAGAGTGTCTTGTTTGAGAAAAGTGAAGCAAAGCTCCGCCAGAAGATCTTTCTTTGGTGACATTATCTTTGCAGTGCTGCATGCAGTGGGTGCTCTGCTGGGAGGTAAATATGACAAAGGACCTTCACATATGCAGACTAAAACCAAGATGACATTAGGGTGGTTGGGTATCCTATTTTACAGTGGACAGTCTCTTGTTTGAAGAGGCATCCATTCCAAATTGGGCTTAAAGTCATATGAAGGGATAGCACCTGGGTCCCTGAGGTTGTTCATCAACTGTGAGCAGCAGACTGAAGAGGTGCACAGGTCACCTGGTCACTGTCCTTACGATGATAAATATATTTCTATTTCCTTTTTGTGTTTCCATGGAATTTATAATGGTTATTTATAAATTTGCCACTATACATTTGCTTATGCAAATATTCAAATTGTTGTCCTCTGTTGTCCTCCTTTTGGGTAATATGCAAATTTAGGTATTTAGATGTTTGCCCAGAATTTATCAGGAAATATTTGGAATATGTTGATTCATCATTTTCATTTCAGAAAATGAAAGTATAACTTTGCACCTTTAATGGCAATCTAGTAATATCCATGGATTTGTTTTGACAAGGGCCCAGATGAAAGATAGCAAATATTCCTTGCTTTTGGAATGCACTTCTAAAAGAAGCTTTCCAGACACCCATATCTGGTCTTTCTTTTATCAGGCATTCTTACTTGTAATCCTAAGAACTTATCAATGTATCCTATACATGTCTACTTAGAAGTAAACATCATTGAATTCAATGAACTTACTCCTAGGAAAGTAAATATAGACTTTCACTCTTAATGCTCTTAGTTCTGATATATCAACCTTTACATCTGCTGACTTTATTGATTTTAGTTCAATTTTATACTTGTATTTTTATGGATAACCACCATTAGCTACTAGGTTGCAAATGTTAAGAAATATTATTAACTAAATAAATACAATTATAGGATTTTGTCTTTCTTCAGGGTACAAAGATAACTAAGTTCATTGGCTCGTAAATTAGATTGCTGATCAATTATCCAACTTTACCATTCATGCTTGACCAAATGGTCTTTCATTTCTTGCAGTGTGGTAAGATGTCACAAGCAGCAGAGATAAAACAACTATGTCCGAGTAGATCTTATGAGCACTTGCCAATATCCATGGCTAAGGAATGAGCTATTTTAAGTCCCTCAAAACCTCATTCACTTTCACCTAGAAACTCCAGATTTGCTGAGGATAACTGCAAAATCTGTGTATCTTCAGGACAGCCTTTACTTCTTGCTGGTGCAACAACCCATTCACTTGCCCTCTTCAGAAATTATAGGACTTCCTCGAATAAGCATAGGAGTGGGACTGAGATTGTGAAGCCGGATTTCCCTCTCACCCTGCATAGATTGACCAGAATATATGGGGAGAGCCTTATGCATAGTACATGTGTGGGGAATGTGTGGGGAATTGCCTGCTGCTGTGATCCTTCTCCCTTCTCATGCTAATTTATAGAAAGATTATTATTCCTGAACATGGCTACTCAGGTTGCTCTTCAAGCTCTCTTGAGGGTTCTTCCAGATGAGGCTTTTAGCCTGCACCCTGCTTCAGATACAACATCTTACATGGAATCCAGATTTCAGCTTCCATTTGTAACCCTCTCGTGTTTTCCTGTTGTCTCTTCTAGTTTCTTTTTCTTAATCGAAAAAGAACGGTTAAGGAGGAAAAGTGGGTTTAGGATCACAATTTTTTGTTCATTGGAAAGCACCCTGACTGCCTCACATCCTGGTGTCATTCTGCTTTCTGTCCACCCTCAACTACATTTTGAGCCAGCTCCACGCATATGAAATAAGGTTTAACAGATAACAAGTTGGTAGACACTTGTGAAAATGGCAAAAGCTATTTTTTGCTATTTCCCCCCATGCAACTTTCTCCCATTTACACAGCAACTGTTTCAAGTACATGCTATTCACACTACTGTACCCTTTTTATTTTTAGCATGGAATTAATACATGAGTGTCATAATATGTCTGAACCAAAAGCAAAGTCATAAGGGAAACAACAATCTGAAGTCTTCATAAGCCCTGTTCATAAAACCTATAGATGCCTGGAGATGGGACATGCACACTGTTCACACTGCTGCTTCCCCCAGTTTCTCTGTGTTGATGGGGCTCTGGAGAGGGGCTGCAACTGTGTTTGACCAAGGGTTCGGCTGGGAGCAACACAGTAGCCCCCAGCACAGAAGAGGATTCTTAGCTCAGCCATCCGCTGCCCCTCACCCGCCCGGTGCCCTCCAGATGTGCTTGGGCTACGACCCTCTCCTTGTTATCCTGGGGTGATGGGAACTGAACCTAAACTTATTGGGAAGACCTCAGGTTGGGGAAGGCTGAGGTAGTTCATCTATTGTGACAAAGGTGTAGAGCAATGCTGAGGGTGCCTCATTTTCATGGGAAAGGAAAGGCGAAGGAGAATATACTAGTCCATACATGGGGGTGGGGTCTTTTATTAATTAGTGAGATAGTCTGAGCTTATTAAGGTGCTTTCCAAGTACTTTTCATTTTTCTGGAAATGCCTAGAATCTGCAGATGATCCCTTTTGCTGTACTTTACAAGGATTGTCCGATGTGCCAGCATCTTTCCATGCTTGCATTTTAAAGAAATCTGCTGTTATTTCCTCCAGTTACTACTTTTGAGGAACTGCCTGTTGATTATATCATTTGCTAATATCTGACTAGCCCAGAACATCTGATTAATAAATAATACCAATTGCTATTGTGTACTGATGATGGATACAGTCTGTTTTGTAATGAAGTTAACAATGAATACAATAAAAAAGAAAATGTACAATTTTCTTTAATGAATCTCTTCTAGTATTTGCATTCAGAAAGATGGCAAAGATTTCTCTCTCACATCTACCTAAGTCATTTTCATGAGATACTGTATAATACATTAAATAAACATGAAACTATGTACTGGGTTTAAAATCCGAGTTCCTTATTTAAATTGTACTTGAACTGGCTTCTTTGTTTTGCCTTTCTCCCCACCATCAATGCACCCTGTGATGTTCAGCTGTCCCTGTTGAGGAATGTGACACCATGGCAAGGAGCCACTAATCCATATGCCTGAGCACAGACCATTCCAACGTTTCTCTCTCCATTGCTTCTTCTGAGCTCTCTCCAATCTTTGCTCATTTAGTGCTTATGGCAGATACCTGTATTTTGCAGTCTTTTCCTAGAAGGGAGCAAAGGAGAAGGACCTACATTTGCTATGTCACAGAATCCAACACTCTGGTATAATATCAGTCATCCCTGAATAGCAAGATGTTATGCTAGAGCAGGAGGCAAGTGAGGTAATCAGAAGAAATTCAGTGGACTCAGTAGAGGCATAAATAAAAGATACAAAATTCATTGTATTACTCATGCTGCCAGCCTTAAAAGGTTCAGTTCTGTACTGAAGTTACCCCAGTTGAGGAGTATAGGATTCTGTGGAAGCCCCAGTATCATGACAAAATGTAAGATACACTTTTACCATTAAAAATGCACTGGCCAAATACCAAAGATGTGACTGTGAAATTTCCAAAATGGAGCAGAGTCGTAGATGGAATCCACACTCCTGTCCCTGTCAGTAGCAAAACTATAGGCTAGCCCCAGACGTAGTGCTTTCCACTGACTTTAGTGGATCGGGTAATGTGTGTTTTTTTAAAGAAGACAAAGCTGCTTCGGCATCAGCAACAACCTCACCCATATTTTCATACTGTTAAGGTACTCAGTAAAAGCAATCCGCCATGAGAATATGCACCCTAACAGGGAGATTGCAACTCAGATGACAGGGGACATAACATGCTACTGTGGCTTCATGGTACACACATGTAATGCTAACAAGGGGAAAGTGTGTGTGTGTGTGTGGTGGCGGGGGGCGGGGGGCGCTATGGGAGCAGGTAACTGCACAAAAAGGAAACACTGACCACTTTTACTTTGCCCATTCACTGCCCAGATGTAGGAAGCAGAACAAGCTGGGACTGCACATACAGAGTTCTACTGCAGCTCCAAGGACGTGCTTATGAAGTACAGCATGAGCACTTGTGGAGCATTCAGGTGGCACTATTCTGTCTCCCCTCATGGTAGCTGGTGCCTATTGGCACTGTGAGGGTGGAGGGCTGGATCCCCAGAGGTGAGCCAAGAATTGGAATGGTCATTTGAATCCTTAGCAGCCATGTACAAAAAGGGGAAACTGGGTGCACATGAACTTTAAGATCATGACTTCAAAGTGTGCAGTTGGGAGAATTCCATATAATACAACTAAAACACTCCTTTGGATTCATGTTCCTGTGTCCCAACCACGACTCCCATCACACAAGGAAACAAGTAGAAAATTGGTGTTGGGCAGAAATCACTCAGCAAACTGATGGTCATATTGCAGTTGTGATAACAGAAAAATATAGAAAAACAGTATTTGGAACCCAGCACAAACACATTACAAAAGGGGACACAGCATACCCTCCCCCCACTCTCTCTCTCTCACACACACACACTCACACACAAAAGAAGGGAGGGAGGGAGAGTCATGCTCAAGTATAAAAACCAAGGTGCAGATTCTCTTATAGCTGAATCTATTCAACCTCCCATATAAGCAAGGAAAGTGAAAACCAAAACCTAAGGTGACCTTAATTTCAGACTACAACTACTTCGGTTTTAAGTTGATGCTTGAGTCTAAATGTCTTGGACTATTTTGAGAAAGATCAGCTAATGTGAATATTGTAGGTGAATACATCTACTGGACTAGTTCGGAACAAACAGGAATGTTCATCTATTTAATATTTTTAACGTCTATTTAAAAACGTTTGTTCCACTACCCTTCATTTTAATCTAATGCATTGTATTTCATGTAATGTACTTCCATTTTTATAGAAATGTTACCAAGGGGGAACCGGGAAAGCTCAGGGCAATGTAAGTCAGGTCTGTTGGGGGCCCTGGATAAAGGGGCAGGGGCAGGATGGTGGGAGCCACCCAACTGATACTGTTTGTATCAGCTGATACTTGGTACTCACTATTCTTCTCCTGATGCTACCTTCAGGGCACTTAACTACTTCAATTTCTAATCTTGCCCTTTATTACCAGCATCCTTATATCTTGGGCTGGCCTGTAAGAAAAAAAGAGTGCTGGGAAGGAGGAAGTGACAATCAGCATTTATTCTTGCCATGGTTTAAGGAAAGGTTTAAGGAAAAAAATACCCAGTTCTTGCTGAATAAATGTCACTTGGCAATATTGTATACATTCAGATGCAGTAGTGATTCTAAGAGCAAGATAGGCTCTTACTATTGGTCTGGGGAAATAACATGATATATAAAAAGATGAACCTGTTATTTATATGGTTCAATGATCAATATGAAAAGAGATTCTTCCTTTAGGTTTTTTTCATTCTTTAATCTGCAATTCTGTAGTTGAATGACTGTATAGCAAATGTGCAAGACATCCTGAGTTGATTATCCATATTGGGCGGGATATAAATATTTTTAAATAAATAAATAAATAAATAAGACAACTTCTTTGATGCTCTTACCCTGCTCTTCTAAGGCAGCCCTGTGTGAAATGAGCAACAATTCAGTTGTTTCTTTGCAACTGAGTATTTGCATGATTATTTGCAACTGGATGTTTGCACTGGAGTATACTCTGTTGGGTACACATGTGCAGGCTGATCTCCTGAAGTTCTCATAACTGATTTCTCAACTAAGCAAAGTGCAATAGAATGCAATGGAGTGCCATGAAGCGCCCTGCCATCTATCACACCTTCAGCTTATTGCTAGACTATCTGATGCAAACCAGCATGGGGGCTAGCTGCACCCTCTCCCCATGTTCCCCATCTCATCCACAGTAGGCATTGCCATTTGTGAGAGAAATGCTGGTGCCACCAAGGAGGCAGCAGAGGGAAGACAGTTTAACAGAAGCCAGATGGGAGCAGGGAGCTGAGCCACGCTGGGTCAGCCCCCTGGGCAGGGCCTTGAAGACGAGGCCCTTTTCTTGTGGACTCTGCCAGGGCAGCAGCCTTGGGCAGCCGCTGAAGAATGGATGCAAAGGGCATCACCTGTTTGCATCTGTTTGCTCCCCACTCTGGGACTATTTGGGCTACCTTGTTGTGTTGAAGTGTAGGAGAGATTTTCAGGCAGGACTGTGGTGGCTGTGTTATTTCAGTGAATTTGTACTGCTGGGTATGGGAGGGAGGTTTTGTGCAGAGGGAGGTTGTAGCCATATTTTATTATTTAACATTATGCATTATTATATAATATAGGGATGCGGTAGCGCAGCTGAGTTAAACTGCTGACCTGCTGGGCTGCTTGATCAAAAGGTCAACAGTTCGAATCCACATACGGAGTGAGCTCCCTTGCTTCGTCCCAGCTCCTGCCAACCTTGCAGTTTGAAAGCATACAAATGCAAGTAGATAAATAGGTACCACTTGGGTGGGAAGGTAACAGCTTGGTGTTTAGTCATGCTGGCCACATGACCACGGAGACTGTCTGCAGACAAACGCTGGCTCCCTCGGCTAGGAAATGCAGATGAGCACCACCCCCAAGAGTCAGACATGACTGGACTTTAAAGTCATGGGGAAAGCTTTACCTTTACTATATAATATAGTAATATATACTGTACTAATATATACTATATACTAAATTATTAAGTAATTTTGCTTTGATTTTGTACTACTTTGTTGCTAATATTGCATATTTGTATTTGAACTTGTATTTGCTCTAATCATACTATTATATGTGTACTGATTTTGTATTTTTTGCCTTCTTGTAAGCCTCCCAGAAAGCCCTATGGGCTATGGAGTGGCACACAAATGTAATTTATCAATCAACCATGGTGTGCACATTTTCAGGAGATTTTCAGGAGAGCCAGTGTGGTGTAGTGGTTAAGAGCATGGAACTGGGACTCAGACAACCTGGGTTCTAGTCCCCACTCGGCCATAGAGCCAACTGGGTGACTTTGGGCCAGTCACAGACTCTCAGCCCAACCTACCTCGCAGGGTTGTTGTTGTGGGGATAAGATGGAGGAAGAGAATGATGTAAGCTGCCTTGAGCCCTTTGAGGAAAAAGGCAGGATATAAATCCATAAATAAATAAAAAATAAAATAAAATAAAATAATGCTTTACAGAAGGGATGGATGAATATATTAGGTCCATGCCATTCCAAAATGTATCAGTATGCAATTTTTGATTTAAAAACACTGCACATGAACTTCACTTTATTTTGCGACTGGGGCAGCATATAAATGTTCCAAATAAATAAATAAATTCATATTCAGTTTTCCCCAGCACTTCATATACGATTGTCCTATATCTGTGTGCTTTTTTGTGCCACTTGTACTAATATATGCATGTAACTGGTTTGAGTTCTGGGTTTGTTTTTTACCCCCCTTTCTTTCTAAGTAGGGAAATGCATCAAAAAATTGGTTGCAGGTAATTGCTTCTCCAATTGGTCCAGGAGGTGCAAGTTAGGACAGTGCACTTAAAAATGTACGCCAAATACATTTTTTCACTAATTCAACTTTTTAGTATCCATAATTTCAAACCTAGGTCTAAAGGCTTGGTATCATCGTAAATTTATTATTATTTATTTATTAGATTTATAGGCTACCCCTTTAGCCAAAATGGCTCTCTGGGCAGGATGCAGTTGAGTACAAGTGACCATTGTAACAGCATGAAAGCATCTTGTGATGTTCCTACGAATCCTTACTACTCTCTAAGGAACTTTTAAAAGTGCATTTTAACATATGTTCAGTTCACCTGAAAAAAAGAATAAATTGAGGCAGGTGAAGGAAGATGTGCTTCTTTTTATAATGGACTTCCTTTTAAAGTACAAGGCTATTAAATGGACTGCCAGAATAATTGTGCATAATGGTGGAATCAATTTTACTTGAGTTACCACATTTCAAAAATGGAGAACAATAATGAGGAATCCTTCCATATCTGGACAGACAGCAAAAAATGTAGGGCCAGGAATCATTATATTAGCATAATGCAGTGGAACTCTGTAGTCACTCAGAATTAGCAGTACTGCGGTCAGGGTTTTGTTCGTTCCAGTTCTCTCTTCCCCTGTAGCAAAAGTAATCAGTCAAAAGAATGATGGAAGAGAGCATAAGAGAATTAGATGAGTGACAAGAGAACCACTGCCAGTCCAAGTAGAGAACACTAGACCTGTTAAATAAACAGTCAAAGCTGCTGTAATACAGTTTTGTTTTTATGCTGATTCATTGAATTTATGTTCTACCTACATATTGAAAATATACACTGCACAAATGTGATAAACTTCCATTGCTCACACTTCTTCAAAGGACACTCAAGGTAGTGTGGCCATTTCTTTCCATGAAACAATGGAAAACCCTATGCAACAATATTCTATTATATTTTTAGTTCTTGAGAAAGCTGAGCATGCAGCCAGTCACATCCATCCTGCCCAGACTTAGAATTACAGTTCATGTCCTTGAAATGCTTTTTACATTATGCAGATCTTCTAACTTAGTTCTTCTTTCTCCCATTTTCACATTGAACCCAATTGTTTTGTTCATTTATAGATTCTGTTTCTGTTCTCTAACAACACAGTAGCAACGTTTAAAGGAAGTGACACATGCATACCTTTCAAGTTGAATTTCAAGTAAGTGGGGATAAAAAGTAAGGAGAAGTGAATAATGCATGGAACAATGCACTTTAAAAGGCTTAAAAACAAGATAGTAATAGTGTAGTAAAATACGATGCATAATAGATAGTCAAAGGTCTCTTTCCTCTTCCTATGTGATAATTTACTAGGTCACAATCCTGTGGTGTGGTAACAACATGCTAAAAGTTAGAAGTGGATGCCACAAAAATGTCTCCCTTTAAAAAAAAAACAAACCCAAAACCACTCAGATGGGGAACATTAATCACAAGGAGGCATGTGCAGGAGTGTGCTAAAACGTGAGCAGTGTATTTAAGTGTAAAATTGTGTTTGGCATTAAAAGTATGAAACACTGACCCATAAAATTATGCATTTTTCAACTTATGGCATAAACAGAACAAGTATTTAGTTTCCCAATTTCAACTTATCCATAAAAGATGTTGATGATCATGATCATATTAATCTATAAATATGATCTTTTGTATGACCTTTATATTAACATTGGCATGTATAACCAAAAGGCTTGCACATTTATTTCAGAGTCAGTGAAGTCTGTTGTTAAATTAATGCCATTAAGGGCACAATCCTATTGACTGTGCTCATAAACACCTGAGCCTCACATCCTAGAAAGAACACCACAAAAGAAGCCCATAAAAAATGGACCACAACTGCTTTATATTTGGTCATAATTACTTTTTATTCAATCAACCACTACTTTTTATGACACCAGAAGTGGGGAAATTATGCAGCTATTCTGTGACACCTTGACTATCTCAAGAGGAAGATGAGGAAGGCATGTTATGAGTGGAACCAGCTGGAGCCAGGTCTCAGACTAGGTGGCCTGAGAAGCCTCTTCTGACTCGGTCTGTTTCTATGTTTCTACGAGTAGATAATACCATCAAAATATTAATGAAAAGTCTGAGTGAATGAACTTTCCTTGGACAGAAAAACAGGCTTGTGGAGGCTTGCTTCATTTTTAGAAAGTGTAAAAAAGTATGGCGGCATCAATAATAGAAGGTCCTGTCTCTATACACCAGCTCTTCAACTTGGAGTTTTCATTTTAAAATAAGAAAAAACAGTTAAGATAACCCCAAGACCAGCCCAACTTCTGCCAAGTTGGATTCTGTCTGATCCACATTTTTAAGCAAACCAAATGGGTCCATTTTTTTCAAAGTAATACATGCATTAGGACAGAAATATCCTTTGGTTTCATGCTTCTGCTCTCCATGTACAGAAACTATTTTGTCTTGCTGTTGAATCTTACTTCAGTACTGACAATAGGACATACCCTCCTCACGCCTGGTCACAGCACACTAGCTTAGTGGATGTGGGGGAAGTGGCACAGCACACACAGCTCTGTTTTCCCATTCCCGTTTTCCCATTCTGTTTCCCAGTATCTGCCTGTCTGAGATGGGGCCAGATCTGCTACTCTGACTATCAGGATCATGGGCATAGTTCTTTCCTATCACCTTCGTCCTAGTGCTTTTGAACAGGATATGCCATGGATTCAGCACATGCTTGTTCAAAGCTTATGCTCTACCACTAAACTATGGTTAAAATTAATGTCTGTAAACTGGAAGCTATGCAGCATATATCCAATGTCTACAACTGAAGTGTACAGCAAATCAATTGCAAGCCCCCAAGCTTTGAAGAATTCAGGAAGAATAAATCATTCAGCAAATCTATGTAGTAGACAAGGCAAGTTGTTTATCACCAAATATGTTCTTGGGAAGCAAAGTTCTCTTTACCTTTCATTTTTCTGATTAAAAGGGACAAAATAATAGGAGTTCAACCTTTAATCAGTGGGGGTTCACATGTACAGTTTTCCTCAAGTAAAATAAACAGACCAGTCCTGTTTGATGAATGATAGTATGAAACATGAATTATAATATGAAACAATTATGTTTTTATGTTTTTTGTATTTTAACTTTGGCTCTAGTCTTCCCCTCTTTTTATTTTTTTACAGAACATAAATACAAACAGTTGAGATACATTACATATCAAAATATATCAATAATATTAGCATCTACAATCCAACTGATAACTAAAAGAACCCAATAAACATAGTGTGCCTGCACCCCAGGAGACCAGTTTGTATCTCCATTTCACTTCATATAATAATAATTAAGAATATATAATATACTTTAGTTATACCCATATCCCTTCCAAAAATTCATATATTCTTGATTAGGCTTTTAGCCTTTCCTTTCCATCAGTACTGCTTTTACAAAATCTTCCCATATTTCATTATGTCTTTTCTCACCCAGTTCTCGCAGACAAAAACACACATGCACACGCAAATACACACGCACACACAAAAGCTGAATAAAAAAATTAATTAAAAACTGTCCCTGGGGAAGAGAGTCCCTGGACAGCCTGGGCCGTAGTTAAGGGACGCAGGTAAGGGACAACACCCGTGGCTGAGCGCAGTTTTATAAGCCTCAAAGGCTGTTGCCCCCCCCCCCCCCGCCCCCCGGGCCTCTCCCCCCCCCCCCCCCCCCCTCCCCCCCCCCCCCCCCCCCCCCCGCACTGCTCCTCTGGCCAGCTCCTACCTTGCGTTTGCCAGTTCCCTGGCCAACTTCTGCTCACTCTCCCAGCCTCTGCTCCTCTGCCAAGAGCCCATGAGTGCTCAAAGGAGTCCAAATTTATATCCTCTTTTAATTTTCTTTAACATTGTGACAACTTACTGACTGGTTTATTAATAGGATTATTTTTAAAACAATTATTTCTTTCCTATGACTCAAAACCATTGTGAATATTGAAAAGATCCAAGAGCTTCCTCAATAGGAGGTAAGAAAAGGGGAAATGTAGTTTGGGAAATGAGGTGATTGTCTTTTTCCACATACATCAGTGCAGCACTAGGGCTTCAGATGTATTAATAACTAACATTTGTGCAGGTCAAATTAGGCAAGTTTGAAAATAGTTACAACTCGTGAACACTGTGTTGGATTCAATGACAGAAAGCACCACCACTCATTCAAGTCAGGGCACTGAATTTGTATACCAGTGACTCCAAGTACGCCACCTATAATCCCCAACCACTGGGTATGCCAACTGCAGCAAGCAAAAGATCCAGCTGTTTAGGCAAAACTAACATTGTTTGCAAGCCATTATGCTAGAAGCACATATATCAAGACCAGCAGTACATGCACCAGTCCCCTGCTGTGTTTACTTGATCTGGTGAGAAGTTCTGAATAGGGCTGGTTTTGCATCCCAGTCCCCAGTAGTAAGGGAACATGGGAGGTGATGCTCTGCAGCATGGGTCCTCAAACTACGGCCCGCGGGATGGATGCGGCTCACCATGCCCATTTATCCGGCCCACATTGCTGTCTGCCGCCTGCCTCGTGGCTTGCTCACTTAGAGATGATTTTGGACTTGCTGGGAGATCTCCGAGTGAGCGAGCGAGTCCGCCGTCTCACACACACCTGCCGCCACCGCCGCCACGCACCCGCGCCGCTGTGCTCGCCCAATGCCGCCTTGCCCCACTGGCCTGTGCGCCCAGGCACCCCCGCCTCACCAGCCCACGCTGATCGCCACCACCTTTCAACTGGCCCCCTATTGAAAAAGTTTTAGGATCCCAGCTCTGCAGGAATCCAGCAAAGCTGCTTCAGAACTGGATGCCAGGAAAGGTGAAACCAGCTAGCAGCAACATTTTTTTTATCATCAGTATTGATGCCAGATGCTTGCAAAGTATATAAATTGTTGCCATTCTGATTACCTTGCTTAGAGGGAAAATAAATAACAGGTGGTATAAACTGCTCCTACTCTGCTTTTTATTTACATCAGTAAATTCTGCAGCGTAGTACATTTGCTACTGTATATAAAATCTAGGATGTGTATATCTGTGCCTTGAACAAATCATGCAGCACACTCATATGGAACTTCTGGGAAGGCATGTACAAGACCACAGTGGATTTTTTTTCACTCTGGCTTTTGTTAATCAGGCTTTGGACTGGTATTGACTTTATACTCATTTTATCTGCTTAACATTCAGTCTTTCTCTCATTCATCATAGCATTATCCTGCTTTGGGATTAGGCAAGCTTAAAATCTGTAATGAAGAAATATAAGAAGCGGTATGAAATTTTTTTTGGATATTTCCATGATTCATTGTGTACCCTTTGATGGCTGTCAGGTACAACCTTAACTTTCTTAATCTATTCAAACAAATTTTATTATTTGAACAAGTATCTTTTGTTAAGTTTACATGGGAATGGGTTGGCACATCTGTAAGTGAGAAGTGAAAGTCACAGAGCATGATGCAATTTTTCATCAGGAGTGCCACCAAGGGACTTAGTCCAAACCTTAATGAAACTGTCAAACACGGAAATACATATCAATAAACTACCTTGCATGATCCATCTCTCTTTTATTCAGCTTATCTGTTCTGACAATGACAACTGTCTTTTTCTTTGAACAGTTTCAGAGACTGCAAAGCAAATATACATTGTAGATACTTGTCAGCAGCACCTAGTTAAGTGATTTCTTCAAGATGCCAAGTGTAGCCACACCATTATACTATAAAGTGATATGTCATTTCACTTGCTCTACAAAATATCCCTCTGGAAAATAAAGCCATGATTTATGCATTGCACACAGGTGTGGAAGTAAAAAAAAAAATCACAACTAGAATGCTGGTAAACAGAACTTGTGCATAGCTACTTGTAGAACCACTTGTAAAGCTGTGTGCATCATCTGCACAAACAGGGTCCACTTCTCCCAAAATAAGGCATTCCAAGGTGGTTACCTTAGATTATGAATCTAGAAGGGATTGGAATTCTTGGCTGAAATATCAATGCTGGCAAGCCTTGAGATAAGCTAAGTGGTTGGTAAGAACCAGCCCACATCTGCTTCAGTGGGGAGGCACTGCTGAACAGGCAGGGCCAGAAGAAGGATTCAATTTAATAAGTCCAGATCATTGGATTTATTCAATTGCATTTCTAGCTCAAGTAAGCTGGCCACTTGAGTGAAATCTAGCGCTCCTGATGTCTGGCCCACAGGTGGTGGCAGCTGCTTTAGGGCAGAGAGAACTCTTTCCGGCTGAGGAGTAGTGCTTAACATGAACATTGTTCTCTTACTCTCATTAGCTAGACAGATTGCATTGGTCAACAAACTCTACAGTACCCCTGCTGTATCTCAATACTTTACCATAATAAAGTCTGTAGTTAGAAGTATTTCTGCTTGATCTGCTTGGAAGGACAAAGTAGGAGGGGAGAGATCAACTCCTAACAGTTTGAGATTCCAACTTTTCCCTTTGACTTTCATCTGGTTTCATTATGGAAGAAGTGGTTGAGGCAATCATTGAAGAGAATTGGGTACTACAGAACCAAGTGAACCACCTGGCTGTTGCCATTGTGGCACTTCAAGCTGCTGGCCCAGAAAACCCAGCTGCACAGGTCCTCCAGCAGCACCAATCCCAGCAGGCCTGTCCTGTGGAATCTCTGGAAAAGTCAGAAGGTGACAAAGGACATTTTCTAACTTTTCAAGTCCATTTGGGATTGCACATGCAAAACAGGCTGGAGTCCTGCACTGGGCAGGAGGCTGGCTGCAATGGTCCTCTGGCTGCAATGGTCCTCTGGCTGCAATGGTCCTCTGGCTGCAATGGTCCTCTGGCCACTTGCAACTTGTAATCATAAACTCAAGATTATATGATTTTCCAAAAGATGAAATGAGGGCTCGTTTTGGGATCAGTTGTATGGAAAATGGATGAAAGTTGCAGGAAAATGGATGACAGCATGCTTAATTGCCAATGATCTGCTGTTGGCTAATTATCACGGATTTATGGGCACAATGGTGACATTCTTGGGTGACACCCACTAGACCCAAACAACTACCAGAGATATTTGTCATCTTCAACAAGGCTGGGGCATGGTGGCAACAAGAGACTGATCTTGGCTAATGTGTGGGACAGACGTATAATACATAAATCATGTAATGCAGATTTACAGTGGAACGATGCTGCCTATATGACACAGTTGACGGCTTGAATGATGAACATTTGGATGAACTGGAGCAGGTTGAACAATTCCAAACTACAGCTCTTCTGAGTCAACTGTGTCTGCAGATAGACAGGCAGCTCAAGAGACAGTAACAAGCCTGCAAGGAATCTATAAGTCCCTCGTGCGCTTTCCCAGTCAGTGACCTCTCCCCCCCATGCCATCAGTTTCAAAATCTCTGCTGCAGCAACCTGTGGGCAAAAGGGGCATTTAGCAAGTGTTTAGCCACACTGTGAAATTATCTCCATGCTGCTTGAAAAGTTCTTCTGCCATTTTGCTGGTATCACACGTTTAGGAGGATCCAAGACACGGAGGAACAGTAAGGGGTTAGAAATCCTATTTCACTCACGCGTTGTCTCAGAAGTGTACCTCCGAAGACCCCACAGGGGAGGGAGATAGCCACATGAGCTCTAGTGAATTCAGGAGCCACAACAAATTTTATGGACAAGAATTTGGTAAGCAGAACTACATAATGTCCTTAACTTAAAATTACCCTATTTCAATTGAATCTATTTAGTGAAGCTCTCTACTAGGTGGGTCAGTTGCACACAAGCCCAGCACTGAGTTCTAATTCAGTTCAGCCTGACAGAGGTGCTGTGCCAAGTGGTGCTGTATGATATGACCAGCCCACAATTCATGGGAAAACCAAACATTGTTTTCTTCCACTTTTTGCACCCAGCATTGCTGCCTATCTAGCAACATCCTATTTGTACTATCTCATTTTAGAACCCTCCCAAGCAGCCAAACAGCTTCCCCACTTTCCCTCCCAGCAAAGTACCAAGACTTTCAAAATGTTTTTGAATTGAAGGAGTCATGCTGCCTACCCTCACACTGCGTTTTGAGTGCACCATTAACTTAATCCCAGGGGCATCAATTCCTTTTGGAAAATTCCTGCTGGAAAAAATTACACCCCATGTCTACCACAGAATTGATTGTGCTGTGAGAATTCTTAGATACCAACCTAGCACAACAGTGCCAAGTTGCACAGATTCAGGGCCAGGGAGAGAGAGCAGCTAATGACATCATCCTACCAAATAGTGAAAAAGAAATCTAAGAAGTAGACAAATAGTACAAAGGTCCTCATCACTTTAATGGGTAATACCAAGTAGATGAATAGCTTGTAATGTTCAAAGATCCAATCCATTGTAAGTTGACTATTTTTTGGACATTACATATATAAGCCACCTTTTATCTCATATGGAACTGAAGTTGGCTACATGTGATCTCCCATCCAAAAACCAAGCAGACCCAGACCTGCTTTCCTTCAAGTGTCTTCAGAACATGCCCCGCTTGTCTCATGATGATATATGCCTATGACTATAGAACATAATTATAATTTTACGGCAACCACAGCTTCAATCTGTTGATTTCTGCCTACCTTTCCTATCCCTTGCATCAATACCGAGTAACTTCCATATAGTAGTGCACAGCCCTTTATACTTTGTGGTCCCACTGCTACAACTAGTCTGACTTTGTTCAAAAAGAGACATAAGAGTATGCACCTATTTCTGGCACATCTCCTCATTCTTTAGAATTTCAGAATAAAGGAAAGGGATTTGAAAAATATGAGGATCATATGGTAAGTACAGTCAGTCCCATATTCAGGTTCTCCCAACCTACGACACAGCCTTGCCATAATGTTGTAAATCAGTGGAGGAACTCCCAGCAGGACCTCCATCTTCCCAGTCTTGCGGAAGATTGCTAAGGGCAATTTTGTCCTTCAGCAGTCTTGCCAGTTCCTGTAATGGTGGAATTTACCACATCATGGCTGCCTGTCACTAAGACTTCAGTTAGTGATATGTTACTGCTGAGATACTGTTTATACTAGGAGAGCGCCATTCAGCAAAACTCACTCAGGCCAGCCCTTACCTAGTTTGCTGTGCCCAATACACTTACCTTCGAATTCTACTTCACTGATATAATCTCTGCTGCCTTGATTTGCTGTTCTCTGTGGACTGGATCATCATGCTCAGATCTGGTCCTGACACATAACATTTGCTTCCTCTGTGTACCTTGGGTTTCTACAGAAAGGTATAAAATTACATGCTAAATTTCCATCACTGTGAACAAGGTCCTTGTTTTTACCTGAATTCTCCATAAAATTCTGAGAAAGGGGTCAGTTGTAGGAGTGAGTGAAATGTGACTGTGCCCCCACTTTGTTATTTCATCTGTAGATAATCTTTCTCTGGCCCTGAATGTAAAAGCCACCCAGATAAAGCAGCCTTGGAATGGATGTTGAGGTCCCCCCAGAACCACCATTCTCACCACCAGGTCCAAGCCCACCTCCATCAACTCAGGCAGGCAGTCTGATGGGCAGCAGGGTGGGCAGTACACCAACAGAATCCCTAACCTGTTTCAAAATCCCCACACAAAGTGCAAATACTCAAGACCTACCTTCAAGTGGACAGGCCAGTTAGAGAGGAAAATCTTACTCCTATAGTCCATAGCCACTCCCTCTCCTCATACCTCTGCAAGATAATTACTTAGGTCAATCTGACTAGCATAAAGCTAATCAACTGAGATTCTATGAAAGCACTTTCTGGTCTTTCTAAAACTTAGCTTTCCTATCAGTATTTCCCTGCCTCAGCTCATCATGTTGATCTTCTGATATTTATCACCAAGTAATGCACATACAGTAGCATAACATGTAATCTACTGTCTTGCTGGTTTGAAGGGACAGCACTGCCCCCAGGATTAGACCAGCTACCAAACAAACTCAAGTAGCACTTCAGCCACATTGGGAATCCATTCTGATGTTGTCGTAGCTTCACAGAAGCTGCAAACATTGTTTTCTGTTAAACTGGGTGCATATTTTCTGTGACCTCAAAAATATGTTTCCCTCCTTTTGTTTTGTTTTATGTCCATCACTGGTAATGCAAAGTCTTGACTACTGCTCCTAGGGCTCACAAGAAGAACCACTGTGGAGAGAAGTTGGGAGACTAGCATTACTAGTTGTTTTTTTTAATTATTATTATTATTATTATTATTATTATTATTATTATTATTATTATAACATTTCTATGCCGCCCCTTGCCAAAGCCTCGGGGCGGCTTACAACACAATAAAATACATTGAAATACAATAGCACATAATAAATTACCATTAAATACAAAAATACAAAAAATACATTGAGTTACAAACATAATAATATAAAATTAAAATTATCAGTATAAAATAAGTAAATAAATAATATAGGAGGAGAATAAAATAAGTAAATAAATAATACTATTCTTGGATCAAGACCACTCCTTGAGGTGGTGATGCAATACTAGGCTTAGAAGACATTACTGTTACCCTAAAACATCTTAGTGTAATCAAGATAAAGTCACATAGTACAAAAACCCCACCCACAAACATCAGTGATGTGCCCAGGAATGAGGGCTGATCAACAGCAACATGAAAGACAGCTTCCAATACACAACGCTCCACCTAAGAACATGGGTCATACAAAGAAAATACACTCCTTGAAGGGCACAGCAAGATAGTAGGCATGGCAGAGGGGTCATGGCTCAGTGGCAGAGCCCTTGTGTTGCATGCCAAAGGTCCCAAGTTAAGTCTGCAGCATCTCCAGGTAGGGCTAGAAAAACTGCTTGAAACCCCACTGTCAGCCACTGTCAACCATACAGGGGTAGCTAGACCAAAGGTCAGTCAGAACGTATTGCTTACATCACGGGTCCTCAAACTTTTTCTAAAGGGGGCCAGTTGACAGGTGCCAGTGGTGAGCACGGGCTGCCAAGGTGGTGCCAGCAGGGGTATGTGGGCTGGTGAGGGAACACACCGCGCTCACATGTGCACGCATGCGAGGCGGAAACAGCGGGGCACGGGGTGAGGCGCGGGCTTGCTTGCGAAATTGTTTTCTCAGAGCGAGTCCAAAACGACCTCCTCACGAGCAAGCCACTCGTGCACCCGGCGAGTGCAAAACCTGTGGGGCGGGCTGGTTAAATGGGCATGGCAGGCCTGATCCGGCCCACGGGCCTTAGTATGAGGACCCATGGCTTACATCCTCAGATCATTTGAAACATGGAACCAATGGTATGACTCAGTATATTTGCTCCTATGAAGCCCTGGCCACATATTAGCTACAGTGAAGGCAGTGGCCTACACCACTCTGCTCACACCCAGAGTATATGCATGCACGTGCACACACGCACAATTTGTCATCTAAGGTTACTTTTTAGGCCACCTGTAAGTGTAGAAACCTCTTGAGGAAGTGTACAAGAGAAAAATAATTCAAGACTAAAGGATAATTCATACAGAGTATATCAAACAGCAAGTACACAAGATGATCCAGAAACATAAAAAGAGCACAAAGCAGCAAGACCAAAGGGCAGTATTTGAACCAAGAAAGCCCACAAAGTAATCTCTCTCTCTCTCTCTCTCTCTCTCTCTCTCTCTCTCTCTCTGTGCGCATGTGTGCGTGTGCATGAGAGAAAAAGCCACAAAATAACTTATTCTAATTATTCTAGTCTAACTTATAACTAATTAAGTTATTTCAGAAGTTATTCCGTAGAGATGTGGTTTGTACACTTGTCATGAGAAGGCAGGATCTGGATCTGTAAATGAATAACGCTGTGCTTTTTTTAAATTCTATTTTACTTGTTTGTTGTAAACCATCCCAAGACACTAGTATAGGGGCGCATTATAAAAGCTTTAAATGAGTGAATGAATGAATGAATGAATAAATAAATAAATAAATTCATTGGGTCCTGCCTAATATCTCTGCACACAAACAAGGGAAGATTGTAGTTACAACAGTAGGTGAAAGGACAAAATACCCTCCACAACTCATACAAGAGCACAATTAGCTATTCAACAATTTAATATACTGTAGAACTACCACAGCTGGATGACATGCCATGCTGACATGAGGCCCATGAGGTTGCTAAGGAAAAATGCTCTCAGAAGGTTTTTCCGTTGCTAAGGAAAAATGCTCTCAGAAGAGAAGTACACATAGGGTCTACTATGGGATGAAAAAGAAGGAAGCAACTAACTAAAAACTATCGTAACTTCTACCTCCATTAAGCACTGCTAGTGAACCTGAGGATGAGAGAATGCCCATGGCAAAACTGTTGTGCTGCCCCTTGGGCTAGAGCAGCAGTGGGCAACTTCTTGGCCAATTACGTGTTTTGGCTTAGAACTCCAATTGTCTCTCACCATTGTCTATGCTGGTTCTAATCAGCCAAAGCATCTGAAGGCTAAGAAGCTGCCCACCTCTAGGTTAGCTATGAACTGAGTTCTCCTAAAGGAATCATTCTCAGTTTTGGCAGCAGGAAACAAGACCGATACACCAGGGCCCAGGCAACAGGAACCAAGGCAAGATGGAATCCAAACACAGTTCCAAGTCTAATAGTTAAATTAGAGTCAGAGCCTCAGAACAGGCCAAAGTCAGGAACTAGGAGCACATAGTGGAGCAAGGCAAAAAAAAAAGTCATAAACCAGCTAACAGTCAACAGCCAGTAAAAGAACAGAGCAAAGAATAGGTTTCTTGGAGCAGGACAGGGGCATCATGTATTGCTGAAGCAGTTTCTGGAAGGGGTAGAAAAACCTTTTTCTTATATAGCTCTTCCCTCAGGGCTCCCAGATGATGCTCACCAAGAGCTTGAGAGCTCCAGCGGGTCTGGGACAATCCTGCCACTACCAGGGTGGTTGTTCTGATGCTTGACCAGCAGATGAAGCCCTGGAGCTGCCCAGGTCCTGACAAGCACTCAATAATTTCTCCCTTTTCCTGCAGTCTCCCAAACTGCTCCCCCAACCATCTTGAGCACATTGCATGCTCACTAATAAAATGGATGAATTCATCCTCTGAGAGTTGATGTATGGATAATGAACTGGAATAGTAGGTGAGGTCTTGATTATGAAGCTTTATCATGCTTTGTCACCTGTGCATTCAATCTGGCAAAAAAGGCATGGGAAACATCTGTGACTCTAAAAGACTTATGTAGTGAGACATGGCAGTTTCTTATATCTGTTCTTATTTGGCTGTTCTTATGTGTTATTATCTACTGCTCTTGCGTATCTACAGTGTTGTGGCTACTGTAGAGTTGGCAACCTAACAACTGTGATAAATGTAGCAATTGAAAATTTAAAACAAATTTTGCAATGTTTTTTAAGGTCATTATAGCAGTTCATGTTAGAATTTCTTCCATATGTTCATTTCTTTAAAAAAAGGAATTGTGGATAGAGGCATGAGGAAGCTATGGAATTAAAACAGGCTTTGGAAAGCTGCAGTGAATGACTCTGTGGGAAAATTATGTATTTCTAGCTGTGTAACAGTTGCTTTCCACCTCACAAACTCTGCCTACAATCTGCTTCCAATTAGTTTTCTAGACAAGAGATGGGGCACAAGCTATTGGGAGTCATTTGTTATTCTTGTGCAATAGCCATTCATTTCAACTGGAGTTGCACAGAAAAAGATCATGGTGTGCATTGTAACCATGATACAAAGATAGTTCCATGAACCACAACTATATAGAAGTTTATGCAATAATAATATACCAGACTACAGAGAAAATGCATTTAATTAAATAATTTTTCTCAGAATTAAGCTGAAAAGAAAAGTGTCATTTTATTCTGTATGGAATCATTTTCATTAAAAAAAATAAGTATACTTCTTTGCCAGTCACTAAAAGACTGATAATACAAGAAACATCCAGATCACCCTTTGATGCCGGGAAATATAAGGAGTGAATGGATAGTGATCTGGTTTTTATCACACAATAAGCCACAGTAGGTTTTCTCAGAGTAGCTTGTTGTGACATCCAAGCACAGCATGCTTTTTCACTGTGGGTTGTTCTATTTGCATTTTCATGTCATTTCTTTTGATGAATAGCAGAGGACCCCTCTCATGTTCTCTCTCTCAATCTCTCTTCCTCTCTTGGACACATACAAACAGGGAGTGTGAGAGAAAGAGAGGCGAGGAGAGAAAGAACATTTCTAAACAATCTGGGCAAGCTGATCAAGTGGGTAGTGGCTGGACAGCTCCAGGCTTGCCTGGATCCATTTAAATTGGGCTTCAGGCCTGGCTTTGGAATGGAAACCATGTTGACTACCTTGTGCAATGATATCTGCCAGGAGGGAGACAGGGCAAGAATGATCCTGCTGATTCCCCTGGACCTCTCAGCAGCTTTCAATACCATTGACCATGGCATTGTTCTGGAGAGGTTGGCTGGACTGGGAGTTGTGGACACCACTCTGAAGTGGTAAGAAGCACTGTCTGAGCCATTTCATCTATGTTGACTCAAGACCAACATAAAATTAAATGCATACAAGCACTTAGTGTCTAATTGATTGATTAACTGATTTCACTGTATTTTTATTTATTTATTTAAAACTTTTATATGCCATCCTTTATATATACTATCTCAGGACAGCTTACTGTACTTTTAAACCACCCAATAAACAAAGGTCCTCTGGTTATTGCAAAACATACAGTACAAAGACTAAAACACAAATTAAAAACAGTGCAGAATAAAACTAAGAGAAAACTAGCAGCAAGGAATACAATAATTACAACATCATAAAACCAAATGGAAACCATCAATAGAATACTTTCCAAATAACAGCCACCGGAGAGCCCAAACAGGATCAGAAGTATAAGAGGGAGGTTACCCATTATCCCCTAGGCCAGTGGTGGCAAACCTATGGCACGTGTGCCGCAGCAGGCACGCAAAGCCCTCTCTGTCGGCACGCAAGCCAAGTCGTCCCAGCATCGCCCCAGCAGCCAAGCATCGGATAACAGCACACACAGGGGCCATGCGCATGCTCGGAAAGGAGCAGCGGTGCCAGGCAATAACGTCATGAGCCACGACTTATTAGCCGCGACTCATCCGAGCTATCACATGGCCGGTCAGTGCGCTGACAAGGATATATATATTTGCTTGGACTGGCTGTGAGTTTTAATACATTCGTTTTTATTAACATAAGATTTTAGCTTCGAGTTTTCTTATGAAAAATTGAAATGTAATATCTAAGATTTAGCAAAGAGATGTTCTAATTAAGAGACTGAGATTCTTTAATGTTGTGCAGTCCCCCTGGCGTATTTGAATCTGCTGTGTTGGCACTTTGCAATAAATAAGTGAGTTTTGGGTTGCACTTTGGGCACTTGGTCTCTAAAAGGTTCGCCATCACTTCCCTAGGCTGTGGGCCCAGTAACTGTCCCCACTCCCCTACCACAAAAGTGGTACTTTTTCTGAGAACAAAGTTGTTATTAACTCCACAGAAGCTATCTTCCCAGCACTGTTGTTAGGCAGAGTGGAGAATGTTTTTCACTAAGCCTGTAGCCTGTGGGAGTTAAATCTTCCACTTCATATATAGTAATTGCAATTCCTGCTGCCTCCTTAGCTGCATTTCATGCCTTTAATGTTGCACCCACTCTGTCATCCAGCATGGCTGCCTTTTTTTTGAACCAGCCCAAAGGCCCCAGTTTCGGGATGAGATACACTTTCATCAGGACTTAAATCAGACAATTTCCAAAAGGTTGCATGGTAACAGATTCATTCAGTTTAATTAGAAATATTGGGAAAGTTGAGTAATTCATTTTAGGACTCATTTTTAATATGAAAAATGTTTAAGCCCCACATCAGTATAATATGTCCATGTTGAACATACCATCCAAGTTTTCCCTCAGCCATTTGCCATTAACCGAAATTACTGGTGCAGCACTGGTGCACTGTCTGATTTATCTGTATAACACATCGCATCTTAATGAGCTCATAGTTGGCAGGGGGTGGCACTCTGCATTCAAACAAAATGAAAATGAATATTCCCTAGGACTTGCAGGTTGCCTAAGACAGGGATATAAGAAGCTGCTGTACGCCTGGTGAAACCGGCTCACTGATCTGCCTAACCCAGTGGTTATTGGTCTCTGGCTGACAGTAGAGCTCCAGAGTCTCAGGCAAATGTCTGTCTCATCATCTGCTGCATGATCCCATGCAGATGCCAGAAAGCTTGGAATATTTTGTAGGCAAAGCATGTGCTCACCACTGTACCTTCCTTATTTACCTTCTGTGGGCCATATAAAAATAGGCATGATTTGTTAGAAGACTCCTTATCTTTCTAATACAGTCTCATAATGTCATATATCATTTTCATACACCATATGTGAATAAGACCTTATATAATTGTTGCAATGAAAATACAAATAGAGCCTAAGGATTTCATAATGTCTCTAAATACAAAAAAACTGTAGCTCATCCTGAATTTGATTAGTTTCTGGCACCATACCTGTAATTACAGTAATTAGAACTAGGTGCAAAATGAAACTCAAACCAAGGTGAATTCATTCATGTAGAACAGTTCAATCTATCTGGGTCTTTAAAAAAAAGAACTTGTGGACTACCTGTTCATTATAAATACATGGCAGACTATCAATTGGAAACGATTGGAGACCTAATGCCAAATAATTGTGTTCAGTTCCCACCCTCCCCATCATAACCACATTTTCATATCTTATAACTCCATCTAGTGATCAGACACACTGTAAACAAGCTGAACATTCATTCATTCATTCCCATATTTGTCTAATCAGGATATTTACTTTCCCTTCAACAAGTACACATTGGCACAGATGTAAGGTAAACTAAACACAAAACTCTACACTTTCATTTCTCACAGTAGTTTTTATCTCCATTCTTCCAGAATATCTTCTTGAAATTCTTTCTTTCCTACCTTCTTGCTTTGAATATCAGCATTTTGAGGGACTAAAGCCAAGGGCCTGGAAAGGCTCAGAGTTCCTCTTCAAGGAGAGTTTCCACTATGGCTGCCATTATGCCGAGCTGAGCCCTGCCTGAAGATGCTATCATATTTGAGTCTATAACTGAGGCTAGGCTGAGCTTTATTATTTTTTTGTCCGAGTGGACCAACATGGCCTGGGAGTCAGGGATTCTTAGTTGGCTGTAAATTTGATGGTGCTCTCCAAATTCCTCTTCCTTCCCCCTTGCTATCTTTTTAGTTGTATTTTTAGTACTCTCAACCCCTGTATTTTATCCTTTTAATAAATCTCTTTTCCCCCAAGGCTTGGGCTTGTTGTGTGCTGAATCCAGTGGCTGGTTCAGGGATCTGGAACCAGGGAAGTTCTGGGTGGGAGTTTTTTCCCATTTGGCTGTGAGTGTCAGGAATCGTAGTCAGCTTTTCGCTACAGGCATGGGACTAATTTCGGTAAATTTCCTCTCTATTTCCAAACAACCCCCATGTCCTATACCACATTGTTCAGGAAGGTTCCCTAAACCTACATAAAGGCTTCTTAAGGGAACAAGGCACTGGCAGATGCAGGTGGGAGGAGCAGATGGAAAATATTTAATTTCTTAAATCTTTTTATTGCAAGATTAAATCCTTTGTGTTTAAGAAGCCTATATGGTATGTGTTGCCTGTTCATATGTACTCCTTCCTAGACTGGCCTAAATATGTCCCCATGAGTCAGTGCATAAAAACTATGAACTTCTGAGTAGAACCCATAGGTGTATAGTTGACTGTGTATAGCTGACTCATCATACTTCAGATTTTCCGTCAACAGATATTAAATCTTTCATGTATTTAGTCTTGTCACTTTCCCTGCTCAGGAATCTGAAATCAAGCACATCAAAGGCTGGGAAACCGATCCCCCTTTATTATGTGCAATACAGCATAGCAACAAAATGATGCCAATGACTTTCTTACCTAGGAACTGTTCCCAGCTAATGAGACAAAGAATTGTATAATGCTGATGTATCTCTCAAGAAATTTGCCATATAGAGCAAAATTGTGAAAACTGAATTGCCTGCATTCACTAATGTCAGAATTACAGAAATGGCTGAAATTGAAATTTGCTTTTAAGTCCAGAAATATTTTCATATTGTTAAGCCTGCCATGTTCTGTACAACACTGTGCCTTGGGAGTAATGCTTTTGAAGTAGCTCTGGTAAGCATACAAAGTAGGCTGCTTGAGTTGTCCCAGAACTGCTGCAAATGTCACTGCATTATTGCTCAGCATTTGGAAATCCCATGAGCAGGTTCCCAAGGAGTTAATTCAAGTGTTACCTTAATGATAAATCTGATATTCTGAGCACACTTAAGGGTAGAATAGGTACAGCAAACTAAAACCAGGAGGTACAAGTTACTCCAAGATCTTGGAAATGGAGGTTTCCACATCTATTATACATGAAAAGCTACCTGGACTGCTGCATGGCCCAGTACCTGTCAACATTAAAGTAATACCCTCAAGTCTTAATTTCTCTAACAAGCAAGTTACTATTTAGTGGCAGGTACTTTACTAATTAGAAGAAGAATTTGCTATATGAGTTTTGGGGATGAAAATTCTAGCACAGAGAAAAGAAAGAGAAATAATTTCAGCGCAAAAGTCAGTTGAATGATCTCTCTTCAGCCAATACTTACATGAGTAAAAGAAAGACAACAGGGCAGTGTCTCAGAACTGGATGCTTGGAATAGTCCACTCAGTATCATGATCTGGGCACAGAAGGAATTAAACAGCCGTAAAAAAGAAGGTTGGGAAGAATTCCCTGAGTATCCTTTGGTGCATTAGGGAAGTAAATTCAGAATGGACTAAGCATGTACATTTTAGTGAGGTGTATCAATTTACATACTAAACAAAAAGTATATTTCCTGAAAACCTAAACAGGTCCTTTGGAAATGCTCTAGTGAGCTTTGTCCAGAAGGCTTTAAAATGAGCCAGGGATGGGTGGGTTTAGGACCCGAGAAACTTGTCCTGAATGGACAAGTGAGGGGAGAGGACCAGGGTTTGGGGACCAGGGTGTTAGAGGTACCGCAGGGGCTGGCAGAACTCCTACGAAGAGGGGGTTGTTATCAAGGAAGATGGGAGGAAGGAGGAGGCCAGGGGACCCAAAGAAAGGAAGCTGTGGGAAGGACTTGAGATGCATGTACACCAACACTAGGAGCCTGGGTAATAAGCAGGAAGAGCTTGAAGCTCTCCTGGGTCTAGGAGGGTATGACATGGTGATCATGGAAACTTGGTCGGATGAAAGGCAAAACTGGAATGTCAGCATAGAGGGGTATGACCTGTTTAGAACGGACACGAAGGGGAAGTGGGAAAGGGTGTAGCATTATATGTCAGGGAAGAGATAGGATGCAAGGAGATAGAATGTGGCACAGATGAAGATCTGGTAGAGGCTGACTGGGTGAAACTAAGAGGCTTTGACAGGGGAAGGGACCTGACCATGGGTGTATGCTATCACCCACTGAGTTAACTTGAGATCCTGGACAATGCCCTGACAAACCAGATTCTAAGGATGTCTTGTGGGAGGGACATGGTAATTATGGGAGATTTCAATCTCCCAGATATTAGTTTGGAGACTCACACAGTGGTCACGCTGCTTTCTAGACGCTATGGGGGAGGGGGCGGGTTCATGCAGAGGGTCTGGGAGGTGATGGGAGGGAGAAATATCCTTGACTTGGTCTTGACCAACAAGAAGGAGCTGATAAATGGGATGCAGATTAGGGGAGTTCTTTGCTTTGAGATCAGGGGAATGGGGATGAGTGGCAGATAGAAGCTGGGACTTCATGAGGACCAGCTTTGGTCAACTGAAGGCCAGACTGGAGAAAGTCCCCTGGGATAGGTTACTGGAAGGCAAGGGAGTTGAGGAGGGGTGGATGGCACTCAATAAGGAGGTTTTGGAGGCACAAGCCTTGACGATACCTCTAGTTAGAAAAGTGGGGAGGCAAAGGGGAGTGCCACCATGGGTGTGAAAGGATGGGGTTAGGGGGATTAGATGCAAGAGGAATCTCTGTAGGAAATGAACACTGGGGCAAGTTGACAAAAGGGTATACTGGGAAGAGGAGACCCACTGGAGAAGGATTCTTCACAAAGCTAAGGCTGATTAAGAGCTGAGACCTGGAAAGAATATGAGGAACAACAAAAAGGGCTACAAAGCAGGACAGGGGAGATTGACATGGGCGAGCAGATGAGGCCAGGGATTTAAGGGTATATATTAGAGAGGAGCTCTAGAAGTTGAGGGGCTCCTCAGGGCACTGGATGTTACAAATGATGGGTTACACAGAAACGTATTTCAGGAGTTGGCAGAGGCTTCCATTTTTGAGGCCTCATGGAGAATGAGTGAGGTTCCAGAAGACTGGAGGGTGGCGTCAGTGGTCCCTCTTTTTAAAAAGGATAGTAGAGGGGACATGTTTAATTACAGACTGGTTACAGACTTATGACCATTCTGGGTAAGACAATGGAAAGGCTCATAATAGGGAGAGATCTCGGAACCCTAGATAGGGAAGGGAGGTTGGTGGTCACACAATAAGGCTTTTGCAAAATAGGTCCTGCCAGACAAACCTCGTGGAATTCTATGACAAGGTTTTGAGGTGACTAGATGGAGGGGATGCAGTGGATGTGGTTTACCTGTATTTCAGCAAGGCCTTTGACAAAGTGCTGCATGATCTCCTGGTTGAGAAATTGAGGAGTTTTGGGATAGACCGATGCACTGTCCAATGGATTAGGATATGGTTGCTGGACCAAAAGCAGAAGGTGATTCATAGTGAGGTTTGGCAGTCAGTGATGAGTGGGACTGATCAATCTTTTCATCAATGACCTGGATCAATGACCTGGAAGAGGGGATGACCAGTCTGCTGATCAAATTCGCAGACGATACTAAAATGGGGACAGTGGCCATAACTGAGGAGCAGGTACTCTGGATCCAGAAGGATCTAGACAGACTATGGAAGTGGGCAGGGGACAACAGGATGGCATTCTATGTGGATCAGTGCAAGGTCTTGCACTTGGGGCATAGAAATGGGTGTCATAAGTACAGGTTAGGGGACAAGTGGCTGGACAGCGGCACTTATGAAAGGGATCTTGGGGTAGTGGTTGACTGCAGGCTAAACATGAGTCAGCAGTGTGACACGGCAGTCAAGAGGGTGAACACCACCCTAGGATGCGTAGCCAGAAGCGTGGCTCCTAGACTGAGAGAGGTATTATTGCCACTCTGTATGACTCTGGTGCACCCGCAACTGGAGTATTGTGTCAGTTATGGGCACCACATTATAGGAAGCATACAGTCAGGTTGGAATCGGTGTAGCATAGGGTGCCAAGGATGGTGGCAGGATTGCAGGGAAAGCCATATGAGGCGAGACTGAGGAAGCTGTGTCTTTTCAGCCTGGAGGAGACTCCAAGGAGATCTTTGGTGCCATATAGGTACGTGAGGGGGTGTCACACGGAGGTTGGTAGAGACTTGGTTTCCTCTGTGGATGAAGGCAGGATGTATTCCAATGGAGCAAAGCTCAGGGAACCAAGGTTCGATTTGGATGCCAGAAAGGACTTCTTGACAGTAAGGTCCCAAGGATATGGAATGGGTTCTCATGGGAGGTGGTTAAAGCCCCATCATTGAGGGTGTTCAAGGATAGGCTGGATTTGCACATGGTAGGCATGTCATAAGCGAAGCTTACTGGAGCCAGGGGTCAGACTAAAAGGCCTGGGAAGCCCCATCTGACTGTTTCTATGTTTCTAAATAGAAATCACAGTACATTAAGGAAACCATACTGCTCATCATCATGAGGCCCACACAAAAAAAGAGGCCAATGTAGTCCAGTGGACTATAGTGGCTCAGATAGTGCTTGATTGATTGGTTGGTTTCTTGGTTTTGCCCTTGGTTTTGCATTTTCTTTACGTCTCTAGCTTATTTACACACTTATTTCATTCTATTTCCATATAGCTCCCTGGGTGGCTGACAGTTCCAATGAGAGTTGCTAACATTTTACTTGTTTCATTATCTTGCATTGTTTGGCTGGGAGTTCATTTTCTATATGTCTCTCTCTTTCTCTGTATGTGTCTCTACACACACACACACACACACACAATCACACACAATTGCAAGCTGCCTGGGAAACAAACATGTTGTCCAAAGGAAGGGTAACAATGTTCCAAATAAATAATACATTTAGAGTTGAAAAAAGCATGTGTAAATAGAACATGTGTTATCTTAGTACAATCATGAAAGAAAATCCAATACCATTCTCAATAGCAGTATTTCCCAAACTTTGGGTAGAGGACTGAAACACACTTTTTCTGGCTTAAAACTGGAAGCCTGGCTCAGTCCACCCACAGTGCCTCAAACCATTAATTTCTGAGTATGTGTTTCTACATTATCTATGCCTGGAGTATCCAGCTCGTGTGTTTCTGCAGGAGGGTTCATTCTAGGCTTCTGGGAGGGGAGCGCTCACAATGGTGAGCAGCAACAGTGCCTGCTGGCAAACTACCATTCACATTTCCCACAATACCCTGGAGCACCTTCCTCTAACCCAAGTCTGTTTGCATGTGGTGGCCTGGAATGTTCACTGGCCTCGACTAGCATGGCAAATTGCCAAAACATCTGTTCAAAATATTTGTTTAAATATCTGTTTGTCAGGGTAAGTTTAATTCTGCTGCATTTCTGAATCAGTTGTAATTGAATGATCTAATCACAAAAACAGAGGGGTATTACCTTCCCAGCACTTGAACAGTGTATCAGACAGAGATACTGAAGAAGACCTCCTGCTCTTCTTCAGTAGGTATAGACTTGGGGTTCAGAAGAGTTTTAACCGATTTTTTTTTTTTTTTTCATAGTACACTACCTGTTCCCTCCACACAGTTTCAGAATTCTTGCCGTATGACCACTAATTATGGTGGGATCTATCCCTGAATGCACAATGTTTACATCCAGCATGGGGAGAAATGAAACTTTTAACAGCTCAATTGTATATAGAAATTTGATTCAGCCACATATGTTTTTCCTTGCAATTTCTACCATCAGTCATTTGAACTGAATTTTTGTCTTTTCCCTGCATTCTTAACTCCTTCCTGTGGAATATTACAGCAAACATAAGGTCTCTAGAGAGGAGTCTGACTCTACCAAATAAAGATGATCAGGGTGATTATAATGTACAGCAACTGTGAAAGAACAGCTGGTAAAAAGGAAAGAGAAATGTTGGCTATTCCAAAATTGCTCCAGTGTGTGTGGGTTTTAAAAGCATAAAACAAATGAAGAGCCAATTCATTTTGTCTGGATAAACTCACAAAAGCTTCTGGGTAGGAAGGACATATTGGAAGGTTAGACACATCCATGAACATGTAACAGGGAAATGCTCAGCATCAGTGCAACCTCTGTAAAAAATTTGATGAGGAAGACCTAGCAAGATATGTTGGCTGTGCTTATAACTGCCCATGCTGGCATCACCCTGCCCATACATATAAGAACACAAGGAGAATATTGCTGAGAAAAGTTTGTTTCCTAGGGCAGCAATCAACCACACATTCTTAGTCGAGCCTCATAATGCATAAGACAGTGAGAATCAACAAGACTTGGCCTCTTGGCAGAGCAGCAGAGGCACAGGCCGGGTGAGAGTGCTGAGCGGCCAGGGGACTGGCGAAGGCAAGGTAAGAGCTGGGCAGAGGAGCAGAGGGCCAGGAGCAGCAGAGAGGAAGGGAGGCGGGGCCAGAGAGGCTAGAGGGGCCAGGAGGAAGCAGATGGGCAGGGCCACCAGTCTGAAGGGCTGATAAGGCATCCCTTGTCTGCGTCCCTTAGCTGCAGCTGGTGGACTCTCTTTCCTGGGAGGCTGAGGGTTTTGGTTTTTTTTTTTTTATTGCTTTGTTTTTCTTTGTTTGTTTGTTTTTGCTTTGGTTATTTTATCTCTCTGTGTGTGTGTGTGTTTTTTTTTTTTGTCTGGGAGAACTGGGCGAGTGAGGGGTACTACAGGACAGATAAGGCAGGGGACCAAAGTAGGGTCTCAGAAGAGCTCCCAATGGCAGACCAGGGGCTTGCCTTGGCAGGAGTCATGGGTATTTCTGTCTCCTGCGACAGCTGCGACATGTTCACCCTTCTCCCTCAGGAGAGGCAGGGTTACACTTGCCCTTGGTGCAAGCTGGTGGTCCTGCTAGAAGAGGAGGTGAGGTGCCTGAAGGCTAAGAGAGCTCTCCAGCCCCCCCCCCCCAGAGCAGCCCCCCCTCTGGACAGAGGGTTGAGGGAGAGACCACGGGAGGAGCAGCCAGGGAGACATGGAGGTATGTCACCCACAGGAGGAGGAGGCCAGCACGGCCTCCTCCTTCTCCTGGCACCGATCTGGAGCTGGGAAACAGGTTCTCTCTGCTTGGGGAGGCTGGGGCTGATGAGGCTTTGGGGGACCAGCAGGACCCCCAGCCTGGGACCACAAGCAGCAAGGGCGCCACTGCAAGAGAGATGAGGGCCAGGGCACGGCCGATCACCACCATCGGGAAGACACGGCGGCGGGTGATTGTTGTTTGGGACTCCCTGCTGAGGGCACTGAGCCAGCGGTGTGCCGCCCCAACCTGGAGACAAGTGAGGTTTGCTGCCTGCTGGGCGCACGCATCTGGCATGTAAAGGACAGAGTGGAGCATCTTGTTCGCTCCAGGGGTCACCAGCTGCTCCTGGTGATCCATGTGGGCACAAATGATGTAGCCAGGCAGGGTGTGGTCGGGATCACCAGGGACTTCAAGGCCTTGGAGAAGAAACTCAGGGAGCTAAAGTGGCCTTCTCATCGATCTTACTGGTCTGGGGATTTGGGACAGGAGGGTCTCCGAGGTGAACGACTGGCTTAGAGTGTGGAGCCAGAAGGAACACTTCAGGTTCCTCAACCACGGCACCCAGTTTCTTGTCAATGGACTTCTGGCAAGGAACGGGTTGCACCTCATGAGGATGGGGAAAAGGTCCTTTGGAGATGCTCTAGTAAGCTTCGTCCGGAAGACTTTAAACTGAGCCGGGGGGGGGGGGTTCAGGCCCCCCAGAAACGTGTCTGCACTGGACAAGTGTGGGGAGAGGATCAGGGCTCTGGGAGCAGGGTTTTAGAGGTACTGCAGGGACTGACAGGACTCCTACAGAGAGGGGCCAGGTATCGGGGAGGATGGGAAGGAGGAGGAGGTTGGGAACTCCAAGGAAAGGAAGCGGTGGGAAGGAGTTGAGGTGCATGTACACCAAAGCTAGGAGCATGGGTAATAAGCAGGAAGAGCTTGAAGCTTTCCTGGGAATAGGAGGGTATGACCTGGTGGGGATCATGGAAACTTAATGGGATGAAAAGCAAGACTGGAATGTGAACATAGAGGGGTATCACCTTTTTAGAAAGGACAGGAAGGGAAAGAGGGGTGGAGGGGTGGTTTTATATGTCAGGGAAGGGATATGATGCAGTAAGATAGAATGCAGCACAGATGGGGATTCGGTAGAGGCGTCTGGGTGAAACTTAGGGGTTTTGACAGGGAAAGAGACCTGACAGTGGGGGTATGTTATCACCCTCCAGGTCAACTTGAGACCCTGGATGATGTCCTGACAGACCACATTCTATGGATATCTCGGGGGAGAGACACAGTAATTACGGGAGATTTCAGTCTCCCGGATATTAGTTGGGAGACTCACTCGGCAGTGACAGCCAGGTCACGTCACTTCCTAGAAGCTACAGAGGGAGGGTTTTTCACACAGAGGGTCTGAGAGGCGACGGGGGAGTGAAACATCCTTGACTTGGGCTTGATCAATAGAGAGAAGCTGATAGATGTACAGATTAGGGGAGCTCGGGATGCAAGTGATCACTCCATCCTTTGCTTTGAGATCAGGGGACTGGGGACGTGCAGCAGGTCGAGCACTAGAAGCTGGGACTTCAACTTTGGCCAACTGAAAGCCAGACTGGGGAAAGTCTCCTGGGATAGGTTACTGGAAGGCAAGGGAGTTGAGGAGGGGTGGATGGCACTCAATAAGGAGGTTTTGGAGGCACAAGCCTTGACGATACCTCTAGTTAGTAAGGTGGGGAGGCAGAGGAGAATGCTGCCATGGATGCGAAAGGAGGTGGTTAGAGGGATTAGATGAAAGAGGAAACTCTGTAGGAAATGGGTACTGGGGCAAATAGACAAAAGGGTATACCGGGAGGAGGAGGCCTGTTGCAGAAGGATTCTTCGCAAGGCTAAGGCTGATTACGAGCTGAGACTTGCCAAGAATATCAAGAGCAACAAAAAGGGCTTCTTTCAGCATGTAAATAGGAAGAAGAAGGGGAGACAAGTGGTGGGACCACTAAATAAGGAGGAAGGAGATCCAGTGACTAATATGAGGGAACAGGCACAGATGCTAAATGACTATTTTGCCTCTGTGTTCTCCCCAATGCTGGACGGGGGAGATCCGCATGGGAGATTAGATGAGGCTGGGGACTTAGGGGCACAGATTAGAGTCAGCCCCCTAGAAGTCGAGGGGTTCCTCAGGGCATTGGACATTCCAAAGGCACCAGGCCCTGACAGGTTACACCCGAGAGTACTTAGAGAGTTGGCAGGGGTTCTCTCATGCCTGCTGACCTCCATTTTTGAGGCCTCGTGGAGAACGGGTGAAGTTCCAGAAGACTGGAGGGTGGCATCAGTGGTCCCAATTTTCAAAAAGGGTAATAGAAGGGACATGGGGAATTACAGACCTGTTAGCCTTACGTCCATTGTAGGAAAAACAATGGAAGGCTCATAATAGAGAGAGATTTAGTGATGCTAGATAGGGAAGGGAGGCTGACAGCCACACAACATAGCTTCCGCAAAAACAGGTCCTGCCAGACAAACCTTGTGCAATTCTATGACAAGGTTTTGAGATGACTAGATGGAGGGGATGCAGTGGATGTGGTTCACCTGGATTTCAGCAAGGCCTTTGACAAAGTGCCCCATGATATCCTGGTGGAGAAACTGAGGAGTTTTGGGATACACCAAAGCACTGTCCAGTAGATTAGGGCATGGTTGACTGACCGAAAGCAGAAGGTAACCATCAGTGGGGAATCATTAGGATGGCAGCCAGTGACAAGTGGGGCTGATCCTGTCCTTGGGCCGATCCTGTTTAATCTTTTCATCAATGACATGGAAGAAGGGGTGACCAGTCTGCTGATCAAATTCGCAGACAATATAAAACTGGAGCAGTGGCCACAACAGAGGAGCAGGTACTCCAGCTCCAAAAGGATCTGGACAGACTATGGAAGTGGGCAGGAGACAACAGGATGGCATTCAATATGGATAAGTGCAAGGTCTTGTACTTGGGGCAGAGGAATACGTATCATAAGTACAGGTTAGGGGACAAGTGGCTGAAGAGCAGCACTTGTGAAAGGGACCTCAGGGTACTGGTTGACTGCAGGCTAAACATGAATCAGCAGTGTGATGCAGTGGGGCGAACACCACCCTTGGTTGCATAGCCAGAAGCGTGGCTTCTAGATTGAGAGAGGTATTACTACCACTCTATACGACTCTGGTGCGCCCACAACTGGAGCACTGTGCTCAGTTTTGGGCCCCTCATTACAGAAAGGATATAGCCAGGTTGGAGTCAGTGCAGCGTAGGGCCACAAGGTTGGTGGCCAGTTTGCAGGGGATGGGGTATGAGGCAAGACTGAGGGAACTGGGTCTCTTCAGCCTGGAGAAGAGGAGACTCAGAGGGGATATGTTGGTGACATACAGGTATGTGAGGGGATGTCACAGGGAGACCTGTTCTCCCCTGCAGAGGAAGGCAGGATGCACTCCAATAGAGCAAAGCTCAGGGAACCAAGGTTCCATCTGGATGCCAGGAAGCACTTCCTGACAGTCAGGACCGCAAGGGAGTGGAATGGGCTTCCACGAGAGGTCGTTGAGGCCCCATCAGTGCAGGTGTTCAAGGATAGGCTGGACGTGCACATGGTGGGCATGTCGTGAGCGGAGCCGGTTGGTGCCGGAGGTCAGACTAGATGGCCCGGGAGACCCCTTCTCACTCGCTCTGTTTCTATGTTTCTATGACTTAAGCTAGTTCAGGGCTTAGGAGTGGATGCCACAGTTGACACCATTTGAATCTAGAACTCTGCATGGTTGCAATGGATTTGAGTGGGTGTGTTCTGCTTCCTGAGAACTTCTCATGATACTTTAATTGTTGCCAGTACTGATTTTCACTCTAGCTGTACCTGCTAACATCAGGTGTTAAGGGATGGATGGCCTGTGGGCTGCCCATCCCTCTGCAACAATTAGGCACAATACCCCTGCACAGTTGTCTCAAGAGGATGTTGAGGTGCCACAGGTGTGGAGCAGGAGACTGGTGAGATTAGCAGGGACAGAAGGAAAGATGCCTTGCTACTGTCTAATCCTTTCAAGGACGGCCAAGCTGTGCTTTCTGAACTGAAGGAAAGCAAGATCCTAGAAAAGAGGAAGGAGGCTGTTACTATGACACCCAAGGGGCTGTAGCACAGGATCATAGATCACGCTTGCAGTCAGGGAGCTGGAGCAATGGAAAAACCCACCTTGAGGAGGTGACTTGTAGTTTGCTCAGTCTAAGAAGGGCAGGTCATAGTAGACAGTGTCAGTTCCTGACAACTTGCTTTCATGGTGCTTTAATACAAGAAACTAAAGGAAGCATAGGGGGTACTGTGATATGCAAAGTCTGCCTAGAACATTATTTCCTTGTGCTGCATGAGTATCCTGTCTGCAACCTGAAACAATGCTGGCTTGTTTGCATAATAAAGGTAATTAGATAAAGATAGGACTCGATAGCTTGCCTAAGGGAGCCAGGGTTGGGCACATGACACCTACCCTCATGTACAGCCCAAAGGCTGGCTAAGCAATTGCTTGTATTCTGTAGTCCCCCATCATTCCCGGTTCACTTTTAATGCTTTTATTGTCACTTTTATTTCCGTTGTGTGTTTCTGTCAATGATCTGAGGTGGCTTCAGGGCTCCATCTGCTGGCCAAGCACTAGAATGGCAGCTCTGGTGGTTGCAGGATTATTCCCTCAATCTACTTCACTGCCTGGGATCCCTGAGGAGAAAGCTACGTGAGACCTGCCTCTTCCTTCCAGAAGCTGCCTCTGCAGCAAAGGCCTCCTGATTTGCTGTGGTGCTTCTTGCTTCCTTGGTGTTGCTGCCTGAGTTCCTGCTCCTGCCTTGGTTCCAAGATACCCCTTCCTGTATTGCTTCATCAGTTACTGACCCCTGCCCTCCCTTGACTACATTATTGCTTAATGGACTGTATGTCTGTTGTGCCTCTTTAACTCTCAGCTCTAATTTTGGATTACTGGCCTTGGTTAGGATTCATGTTTGGACATTGGCTTAGTTTCATGGGTCCTGGTGCCTGTGCTTGTTATTCTGCTGGTTATTTTCTGCTGCCTGTGTCCTGGACTCTGGCAGTAGCTCTCTGTGTTGAAAGGAGAATGAAATTATTGTTTACTTACATATATAGGTATATATCTCACTTGAGGTGTTTAATGAAAGTCAGCCCTCTCCCATGGCAGAATAGAATGCAAATGTGAACAGTTTGCAAATTTGGTTCTGTCTAGCCCATGCAGGCAGTCCTTCATATTCTCAAAGATGGGTTTCAGTGAGACTGCAGCAGAAATAATTTTGTTAATGTGATATCATTATCCTTGGTGTTGGCCCTAAGGAAGTCCCTGGGGGAAAGAGGCCTTTATGAGCTCTTCAGAGCGTTATAAAATATAAAACAATGCCTTCAGTTGTTCTCAGACAAGAACAGGATGATGGTGAAGACACTGTGGCAAATCAAGAGAGCAAAATGGAAGTCTGTTCTCACTTCTTTCCAAAAGCAGTCATGATAGCAATGGGAAACAGAGGGGTTTGGGGTTATAATGGTACATTCATAATGCAAAGACTGGCGTGGCTTCCCCATATAGTAGCCAGTCTATGAATGCCTCTTATAGCTATGTGAGGTTTTTACAAATGTGAATGATTCACCATGCTTTTAGTCTATCAAGATATCAATTCTGTTCTGTGCTATAACATTAAAACAAATGATCTGCTATCTGTTTCCCCATTAGATCAGTGTTCCTGATTAAATTAAATAGATGCTTATGCAAACATAAATAAAAATAATTGCTAACACACACCCAAACACACCCCTCCTTTTTTGCTTGGATCCAGATTTTGTCTTCTGTTGACAGAAAGGCTCTACCTACACAAAGTGTCTTGGTCTGATTTGGGGGGATCTTCCTACACAGTGCAGCTCACTCCCATCAGTGCATCCCCTGACCAATCTATAGCATTTTCAGGAGCTGGGGTGGGGGGTGCTTTTTGCCAGGCCAGGAGCATATGCCTAAAACTGGATCCAATCCTGTGTCTTGCGCATTCATGCTGCTCACTTCGTATGTTTAAAGAATATGGGTGGAGGAATTGATAACAAATCAATTTGTTTATAAAACAGAGGAGGGGTTTTTTAAGGACTTTGGAAGTGATATAAAGCTGTAGAATTAATTCAGTCAGATCCAATATTTTATACACAGTATGTTGAGATAAAAGGTTGCAATGTTTAATCTAGAAAAAGAAAGCATTTTGTTGCATCAAATATATTACAAGAAAAAAAATCTTCAAAGATATAATACAACAAGACCACAATAAATCACATCTACATAGGAACCATTGTCTGAGAGTGCCCTCTTCTGCTCTCTAGTGAAAACAGTACTGCAGTTTCTTGTTGGAAAGAAGTATGCAGGAGATTTTTTTGTTCTGATTTTAGAACAAATTAGTCCATTTCTCCCTCTCTCCCAAGTGTATTGCTGTGGATAGGAACAGAGCAGATGTCAGATAGGCACCCATTTCTGACTGAGGTGGTAAACCAGGGACTTGGTTATAATGCTTAAGATTACAGGAGGTTCATATGAATGAAAGTTTTGTCTATTAAAAAAAATCCTCTACTTTGGCATTCTCAGTAGATAGCAGAAATTATACTCATCGGTTAACAAACTGGATTTTTAAAAGGCCATATAACTCGATTGCTAATTTTGAGGAAGCTCTTAGCATGCTCTAGTGAAAGAAATTGAGGATAATAAAAGAGAGCTCTTTCATGTTTGCCCTCCTCAAATTTTAGGATTCATTACGAGGGTATAGATACTGCTGACTCATGGAATGAAATGGACCCAGTCATCCTTTAAATCTATCTTCCTGCACTGTAAAAAGAGGTGACTAAAATTCTCACATTTCATTGCAGACAAATGAGGTAAGGCACCATTCTTCCAATGTTTCACAACAAGGAGACCTCTTTTCTAATATTCACTGCAATAATTAGTTCATACAGCAGCCACTCAATCATTCTATTCACAGCAAGCTGTTCTTCAAGGAAAATCCCACAAGATGACTTGAACTGCCTCCTGGAGTTGTTTTCTAACAACATCAGTTTATTAAGAATTTCAGTGCAGCTAAGTTTGGGATAAAATATACTAATAATGTAGTTATCTATATACCTTTAAAACTATAGCTTGCTAGCTTTTATATGAAGCACTGCAATTGTGCTAAACAGTGTTGAAAAGAAGATTCAGAGCTGAATTTCCCTTCGGTCCTAGAAGAGTTCATTGCAAATATTCAATAAAAATTCCCAGTTTGCATGCCAGATCAAGCCAGATGAAGATAAACAGTCTAACTGCCTCTATCCAGTCTTTTCTTTGCCACCCAATGGAACTCTTTAGGGTCATCTGGGTCCAATTACAGACTGGTCTCAAGGTCATCTTAGACCCATCAGAGGCCTATTGCAAGAGATTTTATCTTGTAAATCAGTAGCAAATGTATTACATTTGCCAAGACTCAGACTTTGCAGCAGTTAAGTCCAGTGAGGTTCCCAGAGCACAGTTTGGTCCAGTTTTCTTGGAAAAGTTTATGTTGGTTCAGCTCAAGAATGTTGACAGCATGTTTAAGACAGGTTCCTGCAACCATGTCTGTGCTGGATCCTTGCCCTTTTTTGGCTCATAAAAGCTAACATGGAGGGAACAAGGGCTGGGCCAGGGAAGTGATTAATGCCAGTTTATGAAAACAGGAAGACCCAAGTAACTTTAGGTTGATAGTGAACCTTCCTTCCTTCCTTCCTTCCTTCCTTCCTTCCTTCCTTCCTTCCTTTCATGGGTGGTGGCCAACCACCTCTGGGCACTCTTAAATGAGACTGGATGCATTTCAGTCAGGGTTCAGGCTGGGTTTAGGCATCATCACCCTGAATGATGACCCATGCCAGGAAAGAGACAAGGGAAGTTACTCGATTGACCTAGATTTCTCAGCAGACCATGGAATCTATCTGGGTGACTTCATTGCTGACCAGAAGATCCACTCTTACTTAGAAGGTTGGCTTCTTGGTCTGTGGACTTTCCAGTATATGGTTCCTCGGGGCTGGTCTTGTCCCCCATACTATTTAACACCAACATGAAACCACTGAGTGGAGTCATTCAGAGTTTTGGAGTTGTCATCAATATGCTGATGACATACAGCTCTATTTTCATCACCTGGTGAGGCTGTGGATGTACTAAACCAGTGCCTGCTCTGACAATGGTACGGATGAGAGCTAACTGAAGCTAAATACAGACATGACTGAGATGCTGTTGGTGGGTGATCTGCTGAGAAGACACAGGGTGCTCAGCCTGGTCTGGATGGGGTTGCACTCCCCTTGAAGAAGCAGGTTTGTAGCTTGGGATTGCTCCTTGATCTATTTCTGGCACTTGAAGTTGTTCTGAGGCACAAGGTACCTTGTACCAGTATCAGCTGGTTGTCCAGCTATGCTCCTACTTGGACAGGGATAGCCTGGCTTCAGTAATCTATGTTCTGGTAATTTCTAAACTATATTATTGCAATATACTCTACATGCAGCTGCCCTTGAAGACTTCAGAGGGTGCAGCTTGTGCAGAATGCAGCCAAATAACTAGAACCAGATGGCCTGAATGTATAACACTGGTTCTAGCCACCTATCTTGGTGTCTATATACTTCTGACCCAGATTCAAGTTAGTGGTTTAGATCTATAAAGCCCCATGCAAATTGAGATTACAATGCCCAACAGTATGTCTTTTCCAACCACAGTGTACGTGGACACCACACTCAACTTCTGAGGCCTTCCTCAAAATGCCACAGGAGGCTCTGCTGCTGGCAACAAGGAAGTGGGTCATCTGTGGTAATTCCAAATGATCTCTCCACCAAGACCTGCTTGGTGACCATTATTTCAGCACCAGGTTAAGACTACCCTCTTCGCTGAGGCATTTACCAACTCCAGTAGCACATGAGAAGGGCCATATTGCCAGCCGTTCATTTAGCAGACCCAGTTGCTCAATTTTTAAAATGCAGTTTTACATTTCAATGTAAGTTTATTTTGTTTTTATTTTTATATCGTATTTTATTGTATTCATAATCATTCATGAGGCAGAGTGTTTCAGCTAATTGGTGGAATGGCAATAAAATAAATACATAAAACTCCTGCTGCTCTTTGCATTCTTGGTGGTGGTGGTGCCATCCTCCTGGTCCCAGTGCCTCCATTCTCTGCTCCCCAAAACTGAGGAGAAACAGCTCTGGAGGGTGCCCTAAATGGGCCCTGTGGACTATGTTCAGTCCCAGGAAATGTAATTTCCTCCAGTCTTCACTTTTGTTTTATACATCTCCAATTTCCCCTTTTGTCTCAATACTCTTCCTTGAAATGTGCAGAATGCTTGCCTCTGTTTTGTAGCTTTGCCTGTTCTGCAACTGATTGGTATATAGAAACACAGAAGCATAGCGAGTAAGAAGGGGGAGGGGTACAAAGTTCCCACCAAAAACCATTATAGCTATGAAATCTTCCTGAATACAGGCACTGCACAGGTGCAGCACATATATATGTGTGCTGCACAGAGATCACAATGAAGAAAATATATTTAGAAAACCAAGTACAATTAGAAACATAAAAACAGAAAAAGAGCGAGTGAAAAGGGGCCTCCCAGGCCATCTAGTCTGACCCCCAGCTCCAGCCAGTTCCCCTCACAACATGCCCACCATGTGCATGTCCAGCCTATCCCTGAACACACTCACCAATGGGGCCTCAACCACCTCCCGTGGAAGCCCATTCCACACCCTTGGGGTCCTAACTGTCAGGAAGTACTTCCTGGCATCCAAATTGAACCTTGGTTCCCTGAGCTTCGCTCCGTTGCAGTGCGTCCTGCCCTCCTCTGCAGGGGAGAACAGGTCTCTACCCATCTCCATGTGACACCCCCTCACCTACCTGTATGTCACCAACAGATCCCCTCTGAGTCTCCTCTTCTCCAGGCTGAAAAGACCCAGTTTGCTCAGTCTCACCTCATACAGCTTTCCCTGCAAACTGACCACCAACCTTGTGGCCCTACGCTGCACTGACTTTAACCTGGCTATATCCTTTCTGTAATGAGGGGCCCAAAACTGAGCACAATACTCCAGTTGTGGGCGCACCAGAGTCGTACAGAGTAGTAGTAATACCTCTCTTGATCTAGAAGCCACACTTCTGGCTATGCAACCAAGGGTGGCATTCGCCCTCTTGACCACCGCATCACACTGCTGACTCATGTTTAGCCTGCAGTCAACCAGTACCCCGAGGTCCCTTTCACAAGTGCTGCTCTCCAGCCACTTGTCCCCTAACCTGTACTTATGACACCCATTCCTATGCCCCAAGTGCAAGACCTTGCACTTATCCACACTGAATGCCATCCTGTTGTCCCCTGCCCACTTCCATAGTCTGTCCAGATCCTTCTAGATCCGGACTACTTCAGTTGTGGCCACTGCCCCAGTTTTAGTATCGTCTGCGAATTTGATCAGCAGACTGTCTACCCCTTCTTCCATGTCACTGATGAATAAATCAAACAGTATTGGCCCCAGGACAGAGCCCTGGGGACCCCACTTGTCATCGGCCTCCATCCTGATGATTCCCCACTAATGGTTCCCTCTGCATTCAGTGAGTCAACCATCCCCTAATCCATCGGACAGTGCTTTGGTCTATCTCAAAACTCCTCAATTTCTCAACCATATATGACAGCTAGCAACAGAGAAGACGGGGAAAGTATGAAGTGGGTGAGGGGTAGCCAAGAGTAGCTAGGGACTGCAAGAGAGAAGTACTGGTAGCTTTGGAGCTGGTGTTCCTATTTCCGTATATTGTGAAGCAGCTTTTAATATATTATGTTCTTTGTTCTTCCTTTTGGATTCTGTTTTTTAAAAGCGTGTGCAAGGAGGGGAAGGCCCAAAGAAGAGGATGGAATTGACAAGGGCAGCAGCAAGAGAGTCAATGCCTGTATGCACAGGGGCTCAGAGAATTATTTCCTTGTTTGCATCCAATGCAAGGTGGGGGGTTCATTCAGGAAACACCTAAGTGGAGGATACAACTGAGAAGGACATTGAAAAGAGGGAGGATTGGCTACGCTAGGTTCAGTAGCACCTAACTGGTCTTAGAATCTTAGGCAAACACATTTCCACCTTCATTAAGAACACAGAAACCTAAATCCCATTGGTGATCCGACATGAGGGACAGGGTTTCTCATGGTAGCCAACAATCCCAGTGGACCAACTGTGGAAAGTGTAGTGATGCAAGGAAAGAGGTTTCCTGCCACAAAAGCACCTGAAGGAAGTCTCAGCAGTAGCCCAGGAGAAATGAAAGAAACTGAGGGAGCAACAAATCAAGGCAAGCCACCAGACAGACAATAGTCTGGAGGAAGCAGCGTTGGGGACTGAAGCTGAGTGACTTGCTCCCAAGTCTGACTCAAGCTAGACTTAGCAAGAATTAGTGAGTGATTCAGCTAGAGATTTTTACATTTTTTAAAAGCGAGTTGCAGGCTATATTTTTTATGACAATGGACTTACCATGTGGCAGGGTATCCTGGAAAACAAGCACGAGTTGCACCAGGGGCAAGGCAAGGCCTCTGCTCGTCCTTTTGGCACGAGCGAGGCAGTGGGAGGGAGAGACAAGGAGCGGAGTCGAGGGCGCGCGGGGCCTGGATCGCCGGGCGGGGCGCGCAGTCAGGCGGCCTGCTGCGCCGCGCCCTCCCCAGTCCGCTCAGGTACGTGGGGCCGGGCGTCTCTTCGCCCTCGCTGCGCCTCGCGCCCGGAGCCCCGCTCGCCTGCAGGGGTTGCGATGGCAGGAGGTAAGCTTTAGCTCTTCTTTCGGCATGGGAGTTTACAACTCTTTCACCCTGCCACCCACACACCCCCCACCACCTCCTCCCTTTTTTCTGTTAAGGATCACTCTTGAGAATTGAGAAGAGACTTGAAATTTGGCTTGAAAATTTCTTGCAATGACTTGAGGCTTTCAACTTGGACTTGAAAAATAAAGACTTGACACTTGACTTGAGTCTTGGATTAAAGGGCTTGAGCACATCACTGGGAGGAAGGGACGAGCTGCCTACCCACTGAAGTAAATTCTTCAGATATTTTAGCAGGATGTGCAGACTCACCCAATGGATTCTGCATCGGGATATTGTTTGCGTAGTCATCCACAGACCATCCTTAAATACAAAGCTGTTTAAATTAAGAAACCTCACAGATGGGATCATTTTCTGCACAGGTGGACCTCAGTGGTGGGAGACCCAAGCAAAGGCCATGCCCTTCTCCCCCATTAAGACTTCCATAATGTGCATTCATATCGTCAGTCTTGAAAGGAGTGATTTTTGCTCTTTTGTGAAAACATTTAATTGGCACGTATACGAGCTTTGTTACATAATATTCTGCAAAGCCTATGCATTATTGACAATGCCAAAGGGAATACGACATTGAATCTAACGGAGGGAGGGCGTGTTGAGGGAACTAGAACTTTACTGATTTTTAAACATATTAATCATAATCCAGACTTGTGTTATATAAGCCTCAATTTACAAAGTTTTACAAGCTGATTTTTAAAAAGTGTTCTGACAGTCACTGAACATTACAAATTAAGACACCTCTGCATGCTAAAAATTAGGTCAGCCTTAAAAAATATAGTCAGATGTCCAGTAAGGGATTTTACTCTACAGTAGTCTAACAAATAGTAATTTAACCAGAAATTTATCAGAAATGCTATGCAATGAAATGACCATCTTCCTTTGATATCCTAAAGTGGTGCAAAATAAAAGCTTTTCTTTGACAAGTCAGTGCACCTTTCCACTTGTTATACATGTCATACATTTTAAAGGCTTAAAAATACAAATAATATACCCAGTAAAAAACATTTATTATGATAAATGATAACGGGAAAGAAAGCCGGGCATAATTGTCTATGTGGTATGGGTTTTTAACATGGAAGCAGTCAAATATACAGAAGAGTCTTTTCATCACTGCCATTGGCAAGTGACACCGGCTGTGTTTACTTTTCCCCTCTTTTCTGCTGCTGGAGATTTTAGTGAGTGTGTCTGAATCAGCCTTGTTAATCTTATCAGCTTTGCAACTGTTGGCAATTGCTGACAGGACTCCATTGATTTCCTCTTCAGCCTCTTTGTCCTCCTCCTAGTAAGAAACACAGTTGGACAGAGGCACTTTTGTCATAAATCAAATTTCACAAACTTACTTAAACACAGTCTTTCTCCATGCAATTCATGTTAACTATTTGTACAACTACACATCAGAAGAAGAGTGCCCAAGCCTCCAAGTACAAGCCAACCAGTTCAGACTTTCAGCAGTCCCCATACCTACAGTACAGAGCACATGAGGCTTCATGGAAGCTACCTCAGTACCTTCAGGTAGAAGGCTCAAGACTGTGGCCTACACAGTTAGCCAAATGAAAAGCTAATATACCTCTACTCATGCCGATAGCCCTCAAATTAGCTCCTACTCTGATATTTGATCCATTGTAGAAATTCTTGCCTAGCTGCCTGCCTCTTCCTCATAATTTCTAAAAGCCATTACTTTATGGAATGCACCACACTGCTACAGTGAAGTGAAGTGACTAGAGAGTTGAGTCTCAACACTGAAAATGAGGGTTCAGATTCAAACTCAGCCATGAAGCTAACTAGACTGTCAAGCACAAGTCATTCTTGCTCTCTGCTTAGCTTTACAAACTACACTAAGTTCAAGTGGTGACATAAACAACACCATCATTCTATATTTGCCCTGTAGCTCTGAATTTCTTTACTCTATTAGATAGATGTTTGCACTTTCCATATTGTATTGGCACATTGAAACCTCTGATTAGTTTCTCCTTTGGATGTTGTCTCTTGGGTTGGGCTGATCCCAGAACTATCATTCTTAAAGCCTTCTATCTTTTGGCCAGTTCACACAAACCACAGTGTGGTTCAGCATGTGCCAACAGTCATTTTGAATATTCAGCACCTGGCAGTGTCTTGTCACATGTGAATATGGGTGATGCAAGCTATGCAAAGGTTAAGCATTCCTCATATAACCAACCAATAGCCCATGTTGCAATTCAGATTCCATCTGACATGCTGCACAACCCACGTCATGATATAGTCCTTTCCCTCTGGCTCCAAAGCTCAAGACATTCCTTTGTAATCCAGATTTTTATTGAGACTTCACAGTAACAAGACAGTGTAACTCTAAATAACTTTCTGCCAAGCTGAAAGAATAAGCCTGTGCTCATATAAAGAGTTGAGCCCAAACTGGAAACTTCTCCTCAGCCTCTCTCTTTCGGTAATGCTACTGGCCCGATCCTCAGGGTGGTTTTTGCAGATGGAGAACCAGATGGCATGATCTACAGAGGTCTTCTAATTGGGTAGCTCATTTCTCCCAATGCCTTCTTACTGGATCAAGGACTGAGTTCCTCACCAGTTCCTCCTCCTCTTCTGAAACCCTTCCCAACTCTTCCAAAACAGGCCTGCTCTCAATTAGCCTGGGAAACTGCAGGAAGCAACCTTGAAGGAGCCTCAAAGGCTTCTTTCCCCTCACACCACTCCTGCTTCCCCACCAACTCCTCCTATTCAGAAAGTGATGACATATATCCCTGCAAAGTGAGCAAGGAGTGAGTGCCTGGCCCACTCACTACAACCTAGCAGTTTTGATCATGCAATTTAGATAATCAGTTTCTTCTTGAGAGATCCAATATGGGCTAGTGTAATGGCATGCATAAAGACAGACAGACAGATAGACAGACAGACAAGATAGAAGAGTTCATGATTTTACTGGAGTTCACCCAGAAACATCTCCCACCAAATCATGGATGTTTGTGGAGGCTGGCTACAAGTGATCAATAGAGAGACAAACAAACAAAACTTTGTCCTGAATACATGTCATGTTGAACTGCATGCTATTATGACATCCTTGTTGAGGTGGTTAGAATCAGAATATTGAAAAGGAACGCACTGCCCACTTATAAATGATATCCCACTGAAAATGACTACTCTTCACATACTTGTCATGGAGCTTTCATGTGTACATAGCTCGTACCTCTCCACAAGGACTTCGTTATGAATGTTCATAGAGAAAGTAGATCTATTCATCCTTTTCTCTTCACCCATAGATCTGCTCCTTCCATTTGACATGAAGGAACAACCCACACAGGCAAAACCTTGGATGTGCTTTGGTGTGGTCATGCAGTTCTTGGTTGCCAGAAATAAGTTTAGGATGTAAGTGCCAGGTCTGCATTCAGATCACTAATTCTTTTCTCACGAGTGTTTTCAGTATGCAGGATTTAAAAAAGGAAAATCTAATTTGCTTCGTTTTGCAATCTTCCATTACAGTACAATGATTGCAACCATGTTTCTTTGAAAATACAGAAAGATGAAAAAAGAAACCTTACTTATTCTGGTACTATTATTCATTATAAAAGAATAGCAGGAAAGGATTCTGTACACATATTAGTTTTCTTCTGAAGCTTTCTGAAAGTTGTTTGCAGCTAGCTGATGCTTTTTCAGATTGCTTTTAGCTCCTTGATGTTCCCTAAGAGGGAGCTAAACAGTTTGTAAAAAATCCAGCATCTGGCATGGTGTATATCAGTCTCTCATTTGTATGCTGCAAAGCCATCTTCTCTAAGGTAGCTTAACAAGATACATTTCAAGCACAAGTTTACTAAGAGTATCTATAATAGAACTACAAATATCTCTCTATTTTACCAAAGATCTGAAGAGTCAGGGGATAGTTAAAAGATTGCTATCAGAAAAGAAAATTAAGCTCTTTTGGATTATGAAAATCAGCCTTGCATATCAAGAGAGAACTCAGCTTCTGATTGTCTTTTTAATATTTCTTAGTTCAGTTTCCACTATTTTAGGAAAGTTTAATCACTTAGGGATTAAATAATGGGCTCCCCCTCCCTCCTTCTTTTGTTCTGAACAGGCCACAACATAAAGATAGAAGGGAAATGCACAACCACAATGCTCTTGAATGACATAATATGGCTTTTGTACATAAGATCACAACTGGCAATTTGTATATTTGTGCCATCATTTGTATGCTTCTTTTTGGTCACACAAAAGGCCCTCAAAACATTTTAGAGTACAATAATACACCATTTCAAAAAGAATAAAATGCAGAGCTAAAGAAAAACTAAACTATCTGTTACCATTAACTGAAACATGAGAGTCTCCAATCAGGGCATGAGACAATATTAATAATCTCGCAAAAAGGGCTATTCTTATTTAAAATGTCAGGAGGAAAAGGACCAAACACTTCCCAAAGAGCTTTCTGTATGGTTATAAAGGCCTGCTCTGTCTGCCTACTGATTTAATCTCAGGGAGTGAGGGGACATGGAACCAAACTTTGCCTGCTGAGCTCAACAAGCAATAAAAATGCACAGGAGCAAGTTCCATGCTGGCCACAAACTTTATACAGTGTTACAGTAAGGAGCAACACACTGAAGTAGATTTGGAAATTAACTGGAAGCCATTCTACACTTTGTTCAATACACATTGAGCAAAATCAGAATAAAGTGTATCAAACAACAGTCTCCTTCCAACAGTTTGGCAGAAGCATTATGTACCAGCTGTAGTTTCCAAACAGTCTTCACAGAAAGCTCTATAAGGTACATGTTGCAACAGTCTAGCCTGCATGTAACCCAGGGACATGTGAGAGAGCCAGATTTGCCTTTTACAAGGAAGGCCACAGCTGTTGCACCACATCCCAAGTTGTGCAAAAGCACTCCTGTCCTGGGCTGCAACTGGCTACACTATTGCAATGCAGGAGCCAGAAACTTTCCTAGAATCAGAACAGAAATTCAAAGTGCATGTAACTTTAAAGATGTAGATAGCTGTAGCATCTTTTTTCTTTTTCCTCTAGAAGAAATGTAGATGTCCTTGTTCAGACCAGGACCCTTGTGTGGGAAGTTTTTAATCCTTCCCACTGTTCTGTCCCAATCCAAACAAAAGCTTGCAATATACATTGTCAAATAGTCATCCAATAAAGCAAATGGATCATGGTGAATTTCAGGTTTGGTCCCTCAATCTGGATATAGAATGCAGTGAAGGGAAGGGATAATGGCCCCCTATATGCTAAACTTGGGTCACAAGCCAATTTGGGGCACCTGTTCTTACTGTAGACAAAACGGAGTAATATGCTAGTCTAAGGCAAGTCAGCAACCTTCTGGGACTGTTAAGGCATTTGGCAATTTGAAAAACCACCCTCTCATGTCAATACACCTCTCTTTTGAATAAACTGCATAGTGGGAAGTGTGGCAAAGGATGGATAACCTACCCCAAAGACTGAGTGCAAGGCAGAGGTAGAGTCTGAGCTCCAATTCACGAAACAATTCCTTTGAACCCACAGTTCTGAGCACTAAGGGAAACCCATTTCACAGCAATCTCAGGTGTTGGTTAGAAGGTGTGCATGTATGTTTCAGTGGGAGGCCTGGATACCTTTGAGAGACCAAAAAAGGCTCTGGGACTGTACTGGTGTCCATGGATCCCATGCTCCTATCACTTCTCTAAAGTGCTGATCTTCCAGAACTAATGTTACTGCATATTGGAAATATCATGGTAAACAGCTGCTCAAAGTTGGGATCAAATGTGCTTTTGTAGCACAGTAACCCACAGACAGGAAGCTGGTAGATGAAGGAATCAAACAAAACAAATACGCTCCCCAGAGAGGTTCGCCTGGTGCCATCACTTTATTCTTTCCAGTGCCAGGCTAAAACCTTTTTTATTTTCCCAATGTTTTAAGGTTTGACTGTTTAAATATGGGTTTTATTGTTGATTGGTTAAGATTTTGACTAGGATGTTGTGTTTTATTCTATTTTGTCTTATTGTTAAACTGTCCCAAGACCATGGTAAGGGACAGTCTGTAAAAGTTTTAAATAAATAAATAAATAAATAAATAAATAAATAAAAATACCTTTGTGAGTTTTTTCATACCAGATTGATTCAGAGTGCAGAAGTGGGCCACAGCATACTCCAGTAAAGCACCAAAGATGAAGCTAAAGCAAATACCCAGGTAGACGTCAATTGCTTTAATGAAACAATTAGCATTAGGAAGTGATGTCCTGGCTCCCATCATAAGCGTCGTCATGGTGAGTACTGTTGTAACACCTACAAAAAATGATAAACTAGAGATAATCTTGCAAGACTGTCAACAATATCAGGTCCTGCTACCTTTAGGCAGCAGCTGTTCTGTCTTTCCTTCTTTAGGAATCTTTGACACTCTCCTGTCAATACACCTCTCTTTTGAACAAACTGCATAGTGGTTTAGAATGTGAAAAACCTGGAGTGTTAGAGAAAACGGGACTCGGGCCGTAGGTTCGCCACCACTGATCTAAGGTGACAGGGCTGCAAGATCTATCACGACCCTGGAGATCTACCATCCATGAAAGTAAAAGCTGCTTGCTAATATGGAACTTTAGTCTGAATCAATCTTTTTCCTTATATTTTCCTCTTATTTTTGAGATAGCATCTTTCTGACTTTTTGTTACTAAATTTTATTTTTAGGATTAATAAGGAGGGAGGATTCATATATGAATCTGTCTTTGACTCTAGCTCAACCTTTTTTATCAGGTAGCTGTGCAACATTGATAATAAGAGATAATAACCACATCTATGTTGTAAATCAGCAAGCATAAATAAATATGTCATATAAGTTACTCTTTGTGTGACACGTTTGTTACCTATGCAGATTCTGGCTGGAACTGATGACTGGCTTATCCAGAATGACACCCAGGACAGAACAACCAGTAAGCTGGATGGTACATAGGTCTCCAGAATGAAGTACAGAATGTTCCTCTTGAGCTCAAAATGGAAGACTAACTTTGGATAGCATCCTATGTGATGAGATGAAAGGAAGACACAACAAACCATTTAGGTGAAAGTATTTTGAGAGAACAATTTATGAGTTTCTTCATGTTCAAGTTAATTATTTTAAGCATAAAATTCTGCCAACAAAACATTCTCACCTTAGAAGTTCAACATTCATGACTATATATATAATTGTCAGTTGTGGTTCTGAAATGCAGTCCTGTTTACAATTCTGGGTTTAGTGCAGTGTCAATTTGGACTTTATTTTAAAACATGGGCCTTTCAGGTTTTTTGGATTACAAATCCTAGAATTCTTGGCCATTGGCCATGCTGGCAAGGGCTGATTAGAGTTCCAATTCCAGTTCAAAACATCTGGAAGACACCAGTTTGAAGAAGGCTGTTTTGAAATAATTTTAAAATTTAAAAAATGTCCTTTATTCTTAATCTCAGAATACTGGACAAACAAAATTTACCAGAGTAACAAAACGGAAATATAGCAGCATAAAAAAGGAAAACAAGTTTGGTGATAAATATAACAATAACAAAAGCATTAGAGAAACACAACAGACATCCCTCATTATCCAGTCAAATGATGGCACTTATCCAGTGGCCTGAGTCCCGTCATTCACTTTCCATTTGTGCTGGCTCAGCAGGGCTTTTAACTTTAAAAACATCACTTACTCTCCTATGCCCCATAGGCTGCTCCCTGTCTGGCAGTGCGGACTAGGGGCCAGGGATGTTACATTGCTGCTAATAAAAAGCATTAAAATCCTATTCATATGCAAAATTTACATGCACTTTTCTGCAGGAAATTCTAACCAGTGAGAAAATCATGGGAAAAAGACTGCCCTTTCTAGTTATCCTCAAAGTAGAAACTTGGGAGTGTGGGGAGGGGGGTTGGTTTCCTTTTTGGTTTTGGTCGCAGAAAGGACACATTGGCTTTTAAAAACTAATATGTCTGACTGATATTCTTAGCTGGAAAAAATCAATTCACCCACACAACTATTCTGTAAATAGATTTTGACACAGACTGTTCTCACTTTGCCTAAATGGCCATCTCCAAAGTGCCCATTTACCGATTCTAATTCTGTGCTCTGAGAATCACAAATGTTAAATATAAATCATATGGGTTAATAATAATTTCAGTTCCTTGCAAGGAAAAAGCTGGGATATAAATGCTATGTAGTCATCATCATCATCATCATCATCATCATCATCAGGTCAGAAGAACCCAGAGGTTTTCCCAAGTACAAATAACCTGGAGAAAATGTACACTAAGGATGCAATATTATCATAATGCCTGTAAATCCCTGAACTTGGCATCCTATGCAGACTGGGAGGAGAAGCAGGGCCAGTCTTTACCTTCTAGTCCTCCCAACCTGCATTTTTTGCTAGATGAGCTTTTTTTGCCCATCGAGTTGGAGCAACATGGACAGGTAGAAAAGGAGGCTGGAGCAGCTGGAGACGTGATTTCCTGGCCTCTCCTGTCTCCTGTGATCCTAATTTCATCCTCTTTAGAGTTGCTTTTCTGACTTCAGGGACCAGGAAGCACAACTGTTTACGTGACAGCTGTGAGATGTTCGGGGTTTTCAACCATGGATCTGGGAATCTGAACTATCCTATAAATCCCTCACGGGCTATCTAGTGGAGGGAGGATTTCTCCCTATCTGGAGAGATCCTAAAACCAAAATTAAGACTGAGAGAATGCTTGGCTGACCATGTAGCAGGCAGGATGACAGAAAATGGTTGTAAAGAGAAATGGAATGCTGGAAGGGTGGCTGGACAAGCACACAAATCTAGCTATATACATGTCAATTGCTTATACAATTATTTTTACATTACCTTTATAACCCACTTTTTCCTCCTGCAAGGAAGCCAAAGGAGTTTTCACAGTTCTCCTCTATTCCATTTTTATCCTCACAACAGCCCTGTGAGGTAGGTTAGGCTGAGAGGCAGTGATTTGCCCAAAGTCACCCAGTGAGCTTCATGGCCAAGTGGGGACTAGAACCTGGTTCTCCCATGTCCACAGTTCCACACTCTTACCACCACTTCAGACTGGTTCCTGATACCTTAATAACTAAATGACAGTGGCCTGTGTCAGCAATGCAAGTAAATTATATCACCTAAATTGTAGTCATGGGATTTGTATGCCCTAGTTCTGCATTCTGTATCCCACCATTCTGTGACCTCTAAATAAAATGTTATACATCAGCATTTATCAAAGATGCATTTTGTTACACTCCAAAATCCCAAAGACAGGTGTGTGGGCAGCCACAAAAAGCACATTCCATCTACCATCCTGAAATACTTATACAACAATGCTTCTTAGCTGTCATTATAATTGTACATCCTTCATAAAGTGCACCAATGTGTGTTACACTTCTTATCATTTGATGCCTTCAAAGGTGCCATAAGCTTGTGGTGATCCTGATTTCATATCTTTTGGATGTGCTGAAAGCTGTCATTTTATAAGCTTTAGTAAGCATTCAAAATTACTATTTCTTGCTGCTAATGGTGAACTGTATTTGAAAGGCTAGTTGTACGTTCCTGCAAATAAGCTGTTTGGGATTTAGTGCCCATTGGGCTTTAAATCTGTACCAAAGCTCCATTCTGGAATTTCCTTTGAAAATCAGGTATCTCCAAATATAGGCCCTTAAGGCTGTCAGGGATTGGTACCATCATGCAGTTGTAGTCCCCAAGTCCTCAGAAGAGTTCCCTGTCAACTCAATGTGCTGGCTACCAGGATCCTGTAATCCTCTTTGCACTGGATGGCCGTTGATTTTCTTTTGGCCAGGGCTAGTGCTTAGTGGCCATTGCTGGTCTCTGCCAGTTTAATTGCCCCAGAATGCCTTGGAGTTCTGACATAGCAATGCCCTGCAGTAATGCTACACTGGAGTCCCAAAAGCATAATCAGGAAAGTAAATGGAAAAGCACTTACTGCACAAGCTTTCTTTCACTTTTGATTCAACATTTAAACTCCAAGAAATGGAAGTATTACATTGTCATTCAATAGTTATTTCTTTGGATCTGTCTTTCTGAAATGTTGCAGGGAACTCTGCCAAGGTGCTATCCCATTTTCTATGACTCAGACACAATGACAGAGTAGCCCAAAACAAATATATGCTCAAACCTCTCATACTGTTTTAATGGATAATTGCTGAAACCCCAGTGCTCTTACCTATGGGCAAATCTGCTTTTCCTAGGGTTACATGCACATCAGCCAAAGAAACACATTGCCCAACCAACAGAAGCCTTTAAAAAGTAATCAGGCTTCAAAATACTCACTAGGACAACAACAAAATCCTGCCATTTATTTGGATGTTAGCAGGGTTTGTCTTTCTAATAGATGTTGCAAGGGAGCTGCTTATATCCCTGCAACTTTCATCCAATTTTAAACAGAAATAAAGATGGTTGCCATGCATTGAAATTTGTCCATGAAAATAATTGAGAAACTATCCAAAGCAAATCCAAACTGAAGAGAGGCTACCATCCAAATCAGGCTTGAAAAGAAGTAAATTATTGAAATGAGCTAACATAATCAAATCATGCAATGAAATTATTTCATACACCCCTGTATAGCTCATGGCTATATTTCATTTATTATTAGAAAATATTGCACCATTTAAATGAGAACACTGAAGCTTCCACTATGCTTTTCTACTGCTGCTTAGATGGAGTATCATATCATCATCATCTCCATCACTATACCAGCCAATAGCTGAAGCTCGTCTCCCTAAAACAAAAAGAAATAAGCATGCATTTTATTGTCTGATGTGTTGACCAGTCCTTCCTTCTCACCAGGCACTATGGAATTTCTTAGAGTAAAGTGGCTAGCTGAGAGCAGATGCAGTGAGGAAATGGAAGAGATACTCATTATATCAGAAGCAAGGTACTTTTTCATTATGAAATCTGTGGATGTAGATCTCTGGATGTAGAGGATGTACCTCTTTCTGGGCACCTGGTGCTTTAATGTGAATTAGAATGAAGTCATCTTTTATAATATTTCCTTTTCCAGTGTTTACTATCTCTCATATTTTTTCTTTTCCCAGTCAAGCATTCAAAGAGAAAGAGAGTGTTGTATAATCTTTGAAATTTAATTCAAGGAATTATATTCAAAATGAATTGTTGAGTCATGGCAGGCAAATTAAATAGCAGCACTGAAAGTTCTTATGTAAATAAAACGTCCTCTTCATGTCTTGTACAAAAGAGAAAATGTGCATAGCATCAACAAGAAAAATACCTCAAGAAAATCCTTAAGAACATTACATATATCTGACCATTCTTCTGCTCCTTAGACAGCTTTACCCAATGGCATTTCCAGAGAAGGAATCTAGGAAGTCCCATGCCTACAAAGCTGTTTCCTCTTCTGCATCCTTCAGCTCAGTGAGGTATGGAACAAACCAGGAACATACCCTGGCAACCTTACACAATAATGATCAGGCTTTGTATACATATCTTATTTTAAGATTTTTTTGCCTGAGTGTTTCTATTGCCTCCTTCTCCTATTATACTAAAATTGTCTTCAGTTATTTTCCTATAGTTTTGCCCATATCTTCAGGAACTGGTATATAAGCATGCTCACTTGCAGGTACCACTTTATGTACTGAACATATTTTTAAGCTGACATTCAGAGTATTCCCCACATGAGGTGGCATGCAGAAAATAAACAAATAAATAGATATCACATCATATCATATGCAACAATAACAAGTGAAATCACAACAATTAATCAAATGTAAATTGCAATACAAAGTCCTATGAATCCCAAGAATGTAAGAACTTAAGAAAAGCCCTGCTGGATCAGACCAGTGGCCCATTCAGTCCAGCATTCTGTTCACACATCAGCAAACCAGCTGCTCACAGGATCCCTCAGGCAGGATGGGTAAAAGAGTCTCATTTATTTATTTAAAACATTTTTATGCCGCCCCCATCGCAACGAAGCCTCGGGGCGGCTCACAACAGAAACATAAATAACAATATAACAATAAAAAATTTATTTAAAACCCCCGGTTTTGCCCCAACTCCTCAACAACTGCTGCGTGCAGGTGGGCCACCTCTGATAATGGAGGAAGCACACAGCCAGGACAGCTAGTAGCCTCCTTTTCCATGATTTTGTTCTATCCTATTTTAAAGCCATCCAGACTGGTGGCCATCACTACTTCCTGTGGCAGTAAATCTATGGATTAACTATGGGCTGTGTGAAGAAGTGCTTCCTTACATAGCAACTTTCTCTTACATAACTGCAATGACAGGAACATATGTATTTTCTGGAGAAGGGAATTCTTCAAATAAACAAATTCTACCACTAAAAAGGCCCTGTCCCTGGTACTTATCACACTGACGTTACTTAATGAAAGCAAGGCTGCAGATCATCTAATGCTCAGGTTTAGAGTTTTGGTCCAAGGCCAATAACTTCAATTGGGTCCAAAAGCAAACACGTAGCTGGTAGAGACTGTCCAGTTTTGAGGCAGTAATCAGTGAAGTCACTTCAGTACACCAATTACAGTGTTGTGGCATATATGCTCTCTAGTGTTAATTTGCCCAATGGAATTCTTCCAAAAACTGTTGCACAAACTAATGCTATTTGTGTTGTATGAGAGGTTCATAGAGTTAATGCAGTGCAATTTGTGTTAGCATACTGTCACTGTGGGATGCTGTTCCATGTTCTGACTACCTGGTCCCTGTGTAAGCATTCTAGAGATAATCATGATGACAAGCTACTGATATAGCTATAGAAAAGTAAGACATGTGAACAGAGAATCTGTTAGAGAAAGATGATCAATCCTTTGCTAGGCTGTTATCCCCCAAACTCGGATGGCTCATGGTATCAAAAGGACTTGTTACTACAGTGTTAACTTCCTTGATGCTTCTAATACGTATCTTTATAATGTGAGGTGTACCTGCAAGTCTAGATTTGTACATTTTATCATATGATTATATAACTGCTTTTCATATGTGCTTTATTTTTGGAATGGAAGTTGTTTTATTCTAGAATACAAGGGAATTCAAGTGAATAAATTAATTTCCTTTCAAGATGTCAGATGAAAAAGAAAGTTTAGAAAAGCTTAACGATGAATAACATATACTAACCAAAACTAATACCTTAAGAAATTAATCAGCATTCCTCAAGTAAGTACTTGTTGATTTAAAAATAACACTTGATTTGAAATGTGTTAAGGTTTGTTCCTAGTCAACTACATGCATAAGTAAACACAAACCAATTTGCTCCACTGAATGCCCCAGGAAAATGGGTAAGACTCTCTACTTCCTCACACATCCCTCCCTCCAAGAGGGGTTCACCATCTCCATGCACTGGCCAGGCGCCCTGGCAGGAAAAGAAATCAGCATTAGCATGTTGGGCACCATGTATGTGTTGGACCATAAATGTGTATGGCTGTAATGCTCAATATCAACAGGTAAGGTGAGGGTTGGCATCTTTCATTCTATTCAGCCATTGTAGCAGAGCATGGTTGGTGACCAGCAGGAATGGGGCATTCCAGAGATGGTGTCTCAGAGCCAGAAGAGCCCATTTGACAGCTAATGGGCGGTCAAACCCTAACCCTAACCCTATTCTCTCCCTTAAAAATCTAGGAAAATTCTTTGCCTTGAGAGATTAGTCATTACAGCAGAGCAAACCAGTTATGTGAACAAGATATTCTAGTCCATCTGTGTTACCTTTTATTTCTTAAAGAAAATGATGTGGCAATACAGCAAATATAGAAACACAGAAAGTCAGAGCAAGTCAAAAGGGGCCTCCTGGGCCATCTAGTCTGACCCCCAGCTCCAGCCAGCTCCACTCATGACATGCCCACCATGTGCATGTCTAGCCTATCCTTGAACACCCTCACCAATGGGGCCTCACCCACCTCCCGTGGAAGCCCATTCCATACCCTCAGGGTCCTAACTGTCAGGAAGTACTTCCTGGCATCCAAATTGAACCTTGGTTCCCTGAGCTTTTCTCCATTGCAGCGCGTCTTGCCCTCCTCTGCAGGGGAGAACAGGTCTCTGCCCACCTCCGTGTGACACCTCACATACCTGTACGTCGCCAAATATGAAATGACTAACAGAAGATTAGATGCTAACTTTTCTTACTGGAATGTTGATTTTCATGTAATGCCTGCCTTCCATGAGCTCAACATGGCACACACTGGATTCCTTTACAGCAGCCTTCCCAACCTTGTGCCTTCCAGACACATTTGGACTGCAGCACCCAGAATTCCTGTCAATGGCCCTGCTGGATGAGAATTCTGGGAATTGTGGTCCCAATGCCTCTGATGGCCACCAAGTTGGGAAAGCCTGCTCTATAGTCTCCCATACGGGTACCACCAGACCCAGACCTCCATAGCAGCAACTTCTTATGTATTTAAACCATAGCCCATTGCTTTTACTAAACCAACTAGGTCACACAGGAAGCACAAGTCCATTGTAAGGTTTTATGGGCTCAAAAGACCAGTGATTTCTCTCAGCCATTTTTTACCTGTTTCATAGACAGCTTCTGATACAGATGTGTAGTAGTCTTCTACTGTGTACTGTGCCAAACGAAGAGTCTCCAAGCCTCTAACAGAGTCATTTCCTCTTGTCCAGTAAAACATTACATCGTTAATGTTATAGCCCCCTGCATTTGGAGAGCCAAAAAATATAGATTTAATTAAATGCAGAAAATTAGTTTGATGTGTCTACATAGTATATGACTTATTTTTATATACACTAATGAAGTTCCCATGCTCTTCACCTGATTTAGAGGTTTTCCAGAGAGTCCAAGATTTGAACTGTAGTGCATGCTTAAATAACAGGGAAATGAAATTAAGAAGGAGATTTCACACCAAGGGCTAGAGTTTGTGATAGTGCAAGTGGAAGCTACCCCTTGCAGAATGGGACTCATGAGTCTTCTCCTCTCCCACCCTATGTATCTTCCAACCCTGCTTTAGAGGGCCCTTAATGATGGATCCAACCCTAAGAACTTTGTGTTTTTACACAGCTTCATAACGGACTGAAAGCAGCAAATTGATAGCGTAAGAGCCAAATGACATGTTATGCTATTGCATAGTTTATCTTTTGTTATCTGCTGGTGTGAATGTGCATAGTCTCACTTGTTTGGGACCACCATTCTCCAGGAGGGGAGGATTCAGTTTTCATCTACAAATGCACTGTTTGCTTCCTGAAATCCCCTTGGCATTGTTGCTAGTTGTGAAGTTGCGTCCGACCCTTCACAACCCCATGGACAACACTCCTCCAGGCCCTCCTATCCTCTACCATCCCTCAGAGTCCACTTAAGCTCACACTGACTGCTCCAGTGACTCCATCTATCCACCTCATCCTCTGCCGTCCCCTTCTTTTGCCATCAATTGTTCCCAGCATTAGGCTCTTCTCCAGGGAGTCCTTCCTTCTCATTAGATGGCCAAAGTATGTGAGTTTCATCTTCAGTATCTGGCCTTCTAAAGAGCAGTCAGGGTTGATCTCCTCTAAGACTGACTGGTTTGATCTCCTTGCGGTCCAAGGGACTCGCAGGAGTCTTCGCCAGCACCAATAGTTCAAAGGCCTCAATTCTTTAGCAAAAGCTAAAATACCTCCATTGATGTCAGTGGAGAAATTTCTCCTTTTGTTAACCTTCCCTCCTATAAGGAGGCGACAAAAAGTGTGTGTGTGTGTGTGTGTGTGTGTGTGTGCGCGCGTGAAGGTTTGATCCTACCAAATTAGAAGGGTTTGCCTACATGGGAACTGTCTGCGTGTATGATTGGACGTGCACTTGAATTGCTCCCACAAGAACAGATCTTGGGCAGCACCCCACATAGTGTGGCTTTAGTTCCCTGTATCTGTGTAAGCCTGGCATGTGGCCTTTTAAGATATAGAAAGACGGAGCCCTCTGAAACCCATTTTTCTTCAACATAATTTTCTCTTTTTATTCCCAGTTTTTGCTAAGTTTTGTTTATTTGTTTGTTTTAGAGAAAGAAAGCAGAGCTTCTATTGCTCAGTGTAGAAGAATGAGGAAGGATACAATCTGGATAATGAATGCAATGACAATGATATTATATTCATGGCATCTAAAGATGATGAATGATATTCCCTCATTGAGATGTCTAGAACTTGCAAATGGAATTATGGGTTGATTTCTGTTTTATACAGGGTGGATAAAAATCAACATTTAAAAAAAATTAAAAAATCAGATTTTAAAATTTAAATTGGATTTTTAATTTAAATTGGATTTTTTTAAAAAATAAAACACTTTTTGAGGTAAAATCTATATAAACATAGTTGTCTATTTAAGAGACACTACAGTCCAAAGGTTATTCATCACGAAATAAGGATTAGTTTTTAGTAATGTAGCATGAGGTTGCATATTTATGCACTGTTTAAATTTGTTGGTAAATGAATTTTATTGATTAATTCACAATGCCATGCTCTTTCAGAGGTTACTTTAAGATTATGGGGCAATTTTTCTGTCTAGGATACAATCATAGGTGCTTGGTTTTACAGTTCTCAAAACTGTGAATTTGTGTTTGCAGAGATCACATGACTCTTCTTCGCAGCAAAATGTTATAAAATAAACACCCAGATTTGAGAAAAAGACCTTAATCTCATTGTTCCTTTGCAAATCTATGCACACAGAAACAACCCCTTACCTCTAAGTGCTAAGTTTATTTTTAAAAAATCAATGAATAGAAGATTGTTGAGAGTGGAATAGATCTGCGTGAGTGTGAGGATCGAGGGGGAAGCAGTAAAAATGAAAGTGGAACCTTTTGAGCAGAATACTCCACAAGTCTTTGGCTCTTTTTGTGTATAGCCTCATATGTATCTTGTTATTCTTTCCCTGGAGAAGAAAACCTATAATGGCAGCAGGACATAAAAGAGACCCAGTCTGGGAAAATTTTAATGAAGTTCCTCTACCTACAGTTAAGGCAGACGTGTGTAAATTATGTAGAAAACCATGATTTAAATCCAGTCTTACTGACTAGTGATTTAAATTGTGTTTTAAATCAATGTGGTTTAAATCAAATTTGCCCTCCCACCCCCTGAGATCGGCAGCAGAAGCCCTCCTCCGGGAACCCTCTGTGAAAGATATTAGGAGACAGAGTACCCAGAGGAGGGCCTTCTCTGCAGTGGCGCCCTGACTGTGGAATGCGCTCCCCAGAAAGGTCCACCTGGCGCCATCATTATATGTTTTTCGGCACCAGGTTAACACCTTTTTATTTAATCAATATTTTAATAAGTTTTAATATTGAATTTTATCACCATATTTTAATTGCAGCCAGAGTGGGTCGTTAATTTATTTATGTTATGTTAGGCATTTGTATTTTATTTGTGTAAGCTGTCCTGAGACTCTTGCAAAGGACGGCATACAACTATCTTAAATAAAATAATAAAAAAATACACCCTAGTGCTATATATCTATGAAGTATCTTGTAATCAAGGGAACTACAATTATTGGCAGCATACAATACAATACACAAATACAATAAAAACTGCAGAAAAGTTCAATACAGAATTTAAATCTTTGAACAACTAAAACATATCCAACAAACTCAACCTGATTAAGAGAGAAAAACCTGCTGACACGTCCCCCACATTTATTTATTTATTTAAAACTTTTCTATGCCACCCCATTTGCAAAGAGCCTCGGGGCGGATTACAATACAGACACAATACACACAATTAACCTTAAAAATTTGAGACATCTCGGCACAATATAAAACCCAATAAATAGTCAAATTAACAATTAAAATAACTTTTAAATAAAAAGGTCTTGGTCTGACACCGAAAAACAAATAACGACGGTGCCAGGCGGACCTCTCTGGGAAGTGCATTCCATAGGTGGGGCGCCACCGCAGAGAAGGCCCTCCTAATATCTTTCATGGAGGGTTCCCGGAGGAGGGCCTCTGCCGCTGATCTCAGGGGGCGGGAGGGCATATATGGACGCAAGGGCTCCTTTAGATATCCAGGTCCCAAGCCATTGAGGGCTTTATAGGTGATAACCAACACCTTGAATTGGGCCTGGACTTCAATGGGAAGCCAGTGAAGCTGACGGAGGACTGGGGTTATATGAGAACAACGCCCAGTCCCCATCAGCAACCTGGCAGCTCTGTTTTGCACCAATTGAAGTATCCAGACCATCTTCAAGGGCAGTCCCACGTAGAGCGCGTTACAGAAGTCTAATCGGGAAGTTACCAATGCATGTGTCACTGTTGCCAGGCAATCGTTCTCCAGGTAGGGACGCAGTTGATGGATCAGCCGAAGCTGAAGGAAAGCGCTCCTCGCCACCACTGTCACCTGAGCTTCTAATGACAGCTCTGGGTCGAGGAGCACTCCCAAGCTGCGAACCCTGTCCCTAAGAGGGAGTGCGACCCCATTCAGGACAAGGTGCAGGTCCCCCACCCCGAAGCCCGACCCACCTACCAACAGGACCTCCGTCTTGTCTGGATTGAGCTTCAGTTTATTGGCCCTCATCCAGCCCATTACCTCAGCCAGTCACCGGTTCAGTACAGCCACTGCCTCATCTGGATTAGTTGAAAACGAGAGGTAGAGCTGGGTATCATCAGCGTACTGATGATTCCACAGCCCACACCTCCTAATGACCTCTCCCAGTGGTTTCATGTAGACGTTGAATAGCAAGGGGGACAGAATGGACCCCTGCGGAACTCCATGGCATAACTCCCATGGTGCAGAGTCATAGTCCTCCAGCACCACCTTCTGGAATCGGCCATTGAGATAGGAGTGGAACCACTGCAAAGCAGTGCCTCCAACTCCCAATCCCGCTAGCCTATCCAGAAGGATACCATGGTTGATGGTATCGAAAGCCGCTGAGAGGTCCAAGAGAACCAATGGACTCTCCCCCTGTCTCTCTTCCTGCACAGGTCATCATACAGGGCGACCAAGGCAGATTCAGTACCATACCCGGGTCTGAAGCCAGACTGAAATGGGTCCAGATAATCAGTTTCATCCAAGAGTGCTTGGAGTTGTCCCGCCACCACCCGCTCTAACACTTTGCCCAGGAATGGGATGTTGGCCACCGGTCTATAACTGGCGGCCATCTCTGGATCCAGGGATGCCTTCTTTAGGACTGGCTGGACTACCGCCTCCTTTAAAGGGGCAGGTACCCGGCTGTCCGTTAGAGAGGCATTGACAGCCTCCAGGATCCAGGTCCCCATCCCGTCCTTGGCTTTCTTAAGTAGCCAAGATGGCCAAGGGTCCAGTAAGCAGGTGGTGGGACGTACTTGTCCAAGCACCTTGTCCACATCATCAGGCCACAACCACTGAAACTCATCCATCAATTTTGGACCAGGCGGCAACATTGGCACCTCCCCAGAAGGTTCTGATTCACTAGTAGAGCTAGTAGATGTTGTAACCCCCCTCTTCATCGAACATGCAGCTAGGGCATGGCTCGTCACAGGTAAGAAGCATGATCAGAGTGTCCTGTTCGCGTAAGAACAAGAACCCCAACGAATGTGCACGCTACGCAAGGCTGACCACAAAGCAGCCTTTGTTGCTACGCTCTAGCATAACGTCACGCCCTGTACCCTCGCTTGCTTGCTTTAGCATAAAAAAAAAATGTTTGCGAATGTAGCTCAGTGGATTTCCCCTATTGTTCGCTGTTATTCAAGCACCTGCATAGCCGTCCGTGTAAAAGAGTATAAAATTCCTGCCTTCAATCTGCTCACCACCACACTCTCACGAGTGCATGGTCCTTGCCAGCAGGTAAATAAATCCTTCTCGATAATTCCAACCAGTCTCTGGTCTCGTCTGTAAAATCGCACCATACAACAGTAGAGTCTAGCTCATGATGAATCTGAGCGATTTCCTCCTTGAAATGCTTGGCAAAGTCGTCACAGCGGGCCGTCGAGGGTGGCACGAGATCTTTCTTGGGGCCCGGGTGAACCAGCCTCTGTACCACCCAAAAGAGCTGCACCGGATGGCATTGTGAGGAGGCAATGGAAGCGGAGAAGAATTTCTTCTTCACCACCCTCACCGCCACAGCATAGGCCCGATAATGGGCTCTTAAGTGTGTTAAATGTATTTATTTATTTATTATTTATTTAAAGTTTTTATATGCTGTCCCCATTGCTACACAGCCTCGGGACGGCTCACAGCACAAATAAATAAAACAAAATTACAATTACAATTAAAACTTGGAAACACACTGGCTGCATAATGAAAACTATAAATATTAAAGATTATTAAAATACTGTTTAAATAAAAAGGTCTTGGCCTGGTGCTGAAAAACAAATAATGACGGCACCAGGCGGACCTCTCTGGGGTGCACAGATGGGGCACCACCACAGAGAGGTCCCTCCTCCGGATACTAAATGGCATTAAAGGGCATTTGATTCAGTGGCACAGGGGGCAGCCTTAACCAGCACTGAAAGAATAGCAAGGCTGGTGCCAGGCAGACTTCAGTGGGGGATCATTCCATAATAGAGGGCTGCCACTGAGGAGGTGCTGCTCCTTACTGCCAGCTGCCCTACCTGCCACAGAAGTGGGGGCTTGGAGAGAGGCTTTGGAGATTGAACATAGTGTCCAGGGAGACTTTATTTGGTAGAAGAGCTTTAGCACATTTGTATGCATGCATGCATGCATGCATGCATGTATATATTTATTTATATTTAGGCATTTGTATACCACTCATCAGCCAAAAAGGTTCCCTGATTTGTAGTCCCAAACCAGTTAATCTTTGTGGTTAATTTCAAGTTAATTTTGTGTTGCTGGAAATTTTGTCCCTTTGTATCAGATGTTTTGACAAGATCATAACAATCTTGGTAGAAGACATTGCGCTTTATCAAACAGCAACTGTTCAAACAGAACAAGGAGAATGTTACAGTATCCCGTCCCCCCACCCCCTTTCCATGTGTAGACAGACCATAGAGGGCTGACAAATGATAGACTAGTTATTTCTAATCTTTCTCCTCTCTAGAAAGCTGAGACCAATGCCATGTGACCAGTTCTGACCACATTACTCATGTGCTTTGTAACTAACAGATGGTATCATTCTGAAATCCTTTGCTTTCAGATGCACAGAGACTCATTCATTAATTTCCTCCATGAAATCCTGAGGGAAATGCAGCACAACAGGGCTCTGATGATCTGCATAGAAGAAATACATTGTGTATTGCTTAATTCAACAGTAAGCTTTATTATTCTTTCTGAAGACTGTAATCATTTATTAATTCTAATTGCCAACCATTAATGATTGTGGATGTAATTTCACCAAATACTGTTCCTCAGCATGCCTCACCAAATAATACTTTATAGCCTGGACTCCAAATAACTTTGTCAGCAACTGTTGCCATAGACTTTCATGGGTCAGAAAAACCTTGATATTTTTTAAACTGCTGCCCAGAATTTCACTAAACCAACAAAAGGCACACCTCAACAAGCCTGCTTAAAGTATATCAATAGTTTTCCCAGAATTTGCAAGAAATGTACATGCCAAGTCAAAAGCTGAGTATTGCTGTATGGAATATTGTTGAATATGGCTAAATTGTTGTCTTTATTTTGTTATTTCTTTTTAATGTCACATTCATTTTATCTTTTACCATTATATTGTTTGTAAATTGTTGTATTGTAAACTGCCTAGGGAGTCCTATGAGACTATTCATGCAGTTTACAAGTATAATAAATAAATAGTACAAATTGTCTATTTTCAGAACTTGTTAATTGCAATTTGAAATTCTGAAATTTGGTCAGTTTTCAATTTTGAACAATTATAGACCTCCTCTGGCACACTACGGTTTCCAAGTTTCAAGTCATTAGATTTATTCATTTCTTATTTTTTAGATTGATAACTCTTTTTCCTGCATGGAATCCTAGGCACTAATCTTCATCCATGTTATCTTCAAAACAATCCTGTGAAGCAGGCTAGACTGAGAATCCATGACTGGCCTGAAGTCACCCAGTGAATTTCATGGCTGAGTGGGGACTTGAACCCCAGTGTTCCAAGTCCCAGCCTGACATTCTATCCAATATGTCATTTTTACAAGCAGTAGAATTTCAAGGCTCATAATGGCAGGACCTGGCATGGGGTGCAGTCCTCTCCTGAGTCAACATGCTGCCTCAGAGTTTCCTTTCTCAATGCTTTATTGTTACACATCCTTTCTGTCAAACATCTCTGAGGAAAGTGTTGAACCCTCTCTGAGCCCTCCCCTTAATCTCCATCCCATTTAAGAGACTTTCTTCGTTGCTGGCTCAGAGGTGGGGCACTGGCCTTCCTTAACTGTCTCCACCCCTCCTGCAGCTCCGACAACCTGCCTGTATTGCCTCCAAGCAACTGGCAATGCCTCCTCAGGGGGAGGGTCCTGTACATCTGATAGATGACTCAGCTGTTGGTGCATGACCTGGGCAGACCCTGGACCCACCTCCCATTCCCCCCTTGGCAGATGAGAGTTCTCATATCTTCCACCCCCAGCTCTCCTCACTGGGCTCTCTCTTCATTCCCATGGGATGGTTGGTCAAGATCCAGCTGGGACAGTGGTGCTTGAACTGCAGACATTCCCTGACCTTGATCTGATACTGTCATTTGCTGACATTCCAAAATGGCTCAGTCTTCACTGCTTTCACTCCAATTCCCATCAATCTATCAACAGGCTGCAGCCCTTCTGGCCATTTATCCCTGTGTGTGTGTGCACAACAGGACCCTTTCTTGTTTTATGACTCTCTTTAGTAGTCAGCCACTATCTCGTTAGAAGCTTCTTTTGCTTATTTCTCTTACTTTCAAGCATTTCTGATTCTAACTTTCACTAAATGGCTAGGTTTATCAAATTAGCCCATACTGCAACTTTTCCTTTGGTGTGAGGAAAGGCGTCTCTTTTTTATGAACAAACTTGATCTTCCCCAGAGGCACCTTGAAATGCTGCAGGGATACAAATGTTGATTTGGACATTCTAAATTCCAGCATGGGAAAAATGCTGCAGAGGAAAAAGCCAATCAATATTTCCTTTGCTTTACAAAGTGAATGTGTGGCTCTCTTTATGAATAATTGTGCAATTGAGTTTTACTTGCATGAATTGTAGCAGAAGTTAAGACTAAGCCGACACATTCAAATACTATCAGCTAGTAATACTTCGACACTCATCCTGAAAAACCTTGACACAGCTAGACAAAAGAATGAAACTGGCATGAAACATCCATTTTAGGCTGGCAGATGCCTTGCACTAAGACTACTGAAGGGAAAAGCAAATAATTTCCCTTAATAACAAAGGACCGTACTCCAGCATAGACTGCTTATATACCATTCATTAATGGGGTTTAGACAGTCTAACTGTGCATAGGATTGCAGCCAAGAGGTGCACTTGGAATTACTTTGCTCAACTGTGAAGTAAAAAACTGCAATTTAAACATGGACTGTTGCCAATAAGATACACACTAATGTTTGCTTTCCCTGTATGAAAAATGCTCCAGGGATGGTATAGGCAACGAAGCAAGGAAATGCTCTTCTGCTTTAAAAATGTATTCATCATTTGTATGTATTATTTTCATTGAGATATTCTAAAATTCAGACATAATGCTCAGAGAGGAGAAACAATGACTCTGAGCTCTCCTTCCTGATCCCCTATTTCCCTCCCACTCTTAGGTAATGGCTTGACTTTTCTGGGACATTTGAACTAGAAATCAGTGGTTTGCAAGCACTGCCTACAAACCAGGATTGCAAATAAAGGTTTGATCCTTGTTTCTAAACCAGAAATGTAGACAATGTTTAGTTTAATTTCTTTATGTGGCCATCACAGGAGACTGGTTTAGCAAACTGGGAAATCCCCTAGCAAATGAAACAGAAAATCACATAAGCACCTTGCTCAATCTCTAGCAGTAATAATGCAGTAATAATGCATTAAATAGCTAACACTGTACTGCCTTTCATGACACCCAAAATTTGCTGTCTGAGGCTCCTGCTTCACTCTGCCTAATGGTAGGACCTGGCTGGGTTCAAACCCTGTCTAATAAACTATGACATGTTGTCTGGCAGTGTTCTATGAAAATCAGACATAAGCTTGAATATCCCTGTCTCCAAACTCACTGAAGACTCTGAGATGTCACCTGTGCAAAGAAAAGAAATTTCATATGTAATTATAGCCAGGTATGTTTTGTCTAACCATTATCTGCTGCTGCTCAACAATAAATCAGGTTCGGCAGAGTTGCTCCTAAGTTTCTCCCCAATGTGGACAATGCACACTGCACCCATTAAGTGATGAGGGTCATACAGAGACAAACTCCCATAACTGTGATGGACTGACAGTGATGTGAAAAAATTTCCCAGAAATCTACACATGGAGGAACTGTGTGTTGAATTAATGACATGATTCTCACCAGGATAAGCATTGCTCTCACTGGAAATGTTTTTTATCATAAATAAGCCATGGTTCCTTCATGCACATGTAACCATAGCAGTGTGAGAAGTTGGCACACAAATATGGCTCTGTAAGAATAATCCAAGAGGCAACACAGTGTTCCAGTTTACGCATATTTAGCATTATGGGAATTGGTGCACAGGCACCTCATACTCATGTGCTTTGCTATCCTGTCCACTGCTACAACTCAATTTTTAAGGTCATTGGACCTTGTTGTTTAGCTGCAAAGTCATGTCCAACCCATCATGACCCCATAGGCCACATCCCCCCAGGCAATCCTGTCCTCCACTATCCCTCAGAGTTCATCCAAGCCCACCCCAGCCACCCCAGTGACTCCATCCAGGCACTTCAACCTCTGCCATCCCCTTCTTTTGCCATCAATCATTCCCAGCATCAGGATCTTCTTCAGTGAGTCCTTCCTTCTCATTAGGTGGCCAAGGTAAAGGTAAAGGTTTCCCCTTGACATTACATCCAGTCATGCCTGACTCTAGGAGGTGGTGCTCATCTTTGTTTCCTAGCTGAGGGAGCCAGCGTTTGTCCGCAGACAGTCTCCATGGTCATGTGGCCGGCATGACTAAACACCGAAGTGCACGGAATGCTGTTACCTGTCCACCGAAGTGGTACCTTTTTATCTACTTGCATTTGCATGCTTTTGAACTGCAAGGTTGGCAGGAGCTGGGGCGGAGCAACAGGAACTCACCCCGTTGTGCAGATTTGAACCAGGGACCTTTCGATCCAGCAGCACAGCAGTTTAAACCACTGTGCCACCTGCAGTCCGTAGGTGGCCAAAGTCAGACCTTAAAACTTGCTAAGTTTTGCTAACTTGCTAGGGAATTCTGGTTAGTTCAATGGATCATTAATACAAATCATAGTTTATGATCCTGGCTTCTATGCTAATGAGAGTTTCCATGGTTCATAATTGGAGAGAGAAGAGGAGACCCCAGATACCTAAAGTTCAATCAGATTTCTTTTCATAATGGTAAACCTGGGTCTCCAACATAGTGAACAGGGTGCTACTGTATCTGCAAGGTCATGCTGAGGTGCTCCCTGGGTGGTTTTTCCTTTCTATAAAAATGGAGCACTTTTTCCATTCACATGTACATGTTTTCCCTTCCTCCTTCTTTGTTTTCTTCTCCTTCCACTGTTTGCTTGTCTTTCTCTGTTTCTGCCCTTGTCTGTGTCTTGTGTGCCCGAAAGAGAAGAACATGGAGAAATGTAGGGTGCTCCCAACATTTTCTGACCTTCCACACACTGAAAGTAGCCAATCTAAGCTCATAACCACAGCACTTTTTAAAAATGCCAAATGAGGCCATAAATCCAAACGTTTGGGAATGTTTGCACTAAATAACAGTTTAGCATATCACTCAGCCTCTGTAAGAAATTCGTGGCAAAAATCTGCCATAGAGGGTTATTCCAAGGAAAAATGCATGAATAAACTGTAAAGCACTGAATAAATGGGAAAGCTCATAGCAAGATGCAGGGGGCATTTTATCTACCAGGATTCTTCTCAACCACGAGGGACTGCATTGCCTTCAAAGCCGCTGCACCAGAAAAAAGCTCTCCTTTTTATGTTATCTTGGTGAGCTAAAACAGAAAAAAAACCTTCAAAATGATCACTCCATATACCATATATATATATATATATATATATATATATAAAATTGTCAGGTGGTGAAAGAGGCGGTATGGTGCTCATCCCTGATTAGTAATATTCACATAATTTGCCATGCACAAACAGGAATGAGACAGTGCCATTTCCCATGCACACATCACTACAATCCACAAACTACAATTAGCCTGCTCAGTGCTTTTTTTTAAAAAAAAAAGGTGCCGGAACTAATGTCGCCGCTGGCAGTAAGCACTCAGCACGCGACCACACACACCAATCCCAAACCAAGCAGCGTCCCAAGCCGGGCAGCGCGGACACAAAAGCAGCCCACAGGCACTATGTTAATGATGTTTGCTGCTGACCTGCTACGCCGACAGGCAATTCAAAATCAATTCATAAAATCCATTGGAAAAAAAGGTGCCGGAATGCCATTCCGGCACGTTCTATGACAAAAAAAGCCCTGAGCCTGCTTATAGATTGTGAGCTTGACATGTGAAACAAGTGTGTTGAGTTGTTTAAGGGCTAAACAACAGCTAACCCAAAGTTTGGTTTAAAGTAATTGTTGGGTGGTTTAGCCTGCAAAAATGTTATGCTCAACATTGGGACAGGCTTATCTTGTTGAATAAAAGTAGAAATGGCAGGTGCATGGTAGGCAGCCCACTTGCTCTCTTCCATTTATCCCTGACAGCTTATGGGTTCTTTAACCCATGGGTCATCATAATGTATGAACCAGATCATGCATTCTCAATACAAAGGTATCGCCAGTCACAATTCATAGACTAGATGGCCCGGGAGGCCCCTTCTGACTTGCTCTGTTTCTATGTTTCTATGTACTACCAAAAGATCACCACTGGGTGCTCAGAGTTCCAGCTGGAGTAGTGATGGATGCAAACAGTAATCATGCAGGTTGCTGGACATTCCATGGATGTTGTTGTTGTTAGTTGCAAAGTCGTGCCTGACTCATCATGACCCCATGGACAACATTCCTCCAGGCTCTCCTGTCCTTCACCATCCCTTGGAGTCCACCCAAGCTCACACCCACTTCCCCAGTGACTCCAACTAGCCACCTCACCCTCTGCTGTCCCCTTTCCCTTTGGCCATCAATTTTGGTACTGTCCATGGGGTTTTCATGGCAAAGATACTGGAGTGGGTTGCCATTTCCTTCTCCAGTGGATCACCTTTTGTCAGAGCTCTCTGCTATGACCTGTCCATCTTGGGTACCCCTGCGCGGCATAGCCCATAGCTTCATTGCCCCTTTGCCATGGCAAGGCAGTGATCCATGAAGGGATCCATGGATGTGCTGAACACCAAATCAGTTGACTTCTGTGGAAGTTCAGCACTGACCTGGAAAATAATCAAATGATCTGGACAGCCCACATGGGTGATACTTTTTATGAGGCAACAGTGCCAGACCACCCAATTTTACATCCTGCCTTTTATACCTGTGCTGCTCAGACCTCCAATAAGAGACAGTATAAAGCCTCTTCTTCCCAGCTGGTTTGGTCTCTTTAATAATGACCAACAACTTTCAGAGCTGTTGGAGCCCAGCAATACAGCCCAAATTGCAATATGTTTATTCATGACCTGCTATTTCCTTGATGGGCTATGAATGGTGTTAGCAGAACTTAAACAGTGGGCCATTGATTTAGAGCATGGGTCCTCAAACTACGGCCTGCGGGCCAGATACGTCCCACCAAGGTCATTTACCCGGCCCACCAAAGAGCTTTTGTTCTTGCACAGAGAAAACGATCTCCAAACGCGTCTGAAAGCTCTGAGCCAGTGCAGGCGTTCTCTGAAACTCTTTCAGTTTCAGAGACTAGCAGAGAGCCAGCACAGGCGCCAAATTATAACAGTTCCCATCAACTGCATGTGCGCTGGCTTTTTCCCCTATTACACACATGTGTTGGCTCTGAATACAGAGTGGGAATATGGAGCGGGAATACAGAAGAGAGGAGGGCAGTGGGTAAAGAGAGAGAGAGAGAGACAAAGGCACTAAAAAAAGATAGAAGGTAAGAAAAATATAACTTTTTAAATCTATTTTTAACTATGTGAGCCACGTCCCTGGGGTGTGGGCTTCTCTGTGCAAGCCACCATCAAGCAGCTGCCATGCTTCTTCCCCCCGCAGTGGGGAGAGGCAGGAGGCGCCTGGCTCGGCCAGCCGCGGCCCCGTCCCTCTCCTCCCCTCACCTTGGAAAGCACCCATTATCTCTCTCCTCACGCCCCTCTCCCAGCCAGGGGAGCCACCCCGTGCTTGCCTCTCTGGCCCTCTACTCCCTCTCCCCCTCCAGTAGCCAGGCAAGTGCCTGCAAGGGGACCTTCCTCTGGCTCGGAAGCAGGTGGTGGTGAGGAGCCAAGAAGGCCTCAACTGAGGCGAGCGCACCCTCATGGCTCCCCCTTGTGTCGTGCTCTCCCTTTCGGTGGGCAGCAGGCGTCATTTTGGGCTCCTGCTGCAGCCTGAGCAAGTGGAGCAAACATGTTTTAATGTTTTAATTAATTTTTAAATGTTAATTTTAATGCTAATTTTTATTTTTAATTATTTTTTAATTTTTATTTTTAATTTTCAATTAAGTTTTTAATTTTTAATTTTAATTAAGTTTTAAATTTATTTTAATTTTTAATTAATTTTTAATGTGCAGTATGCATAGGAATTCGTTCTTATTTTTTTCAAACTATAGTCTGCCCCCCCAACAGTATGAAGGACAGTGAACTGGCTCCCTGTTTAAAAAGTTTGAGGACCTCTGATTTAGAGCTACAGATAGATTATTCAATTCTATCCAGAAATACTTTCCTGAACCATTTTGCACATCTTCTTCAACCAACTAAATATCTCAGTAGCAAAAAGATCCTCAAATTTAAAAGGCCTGTATCTCTAGCTAGATTCAATGTCTCCCAACAGCCATTACTGAAGGAAGATATCAAAAAAAGTACCTCTTGAACAGAGACTGTGTCCATGTGGAGAAGAAATAATTGAATCACTGCAGCATGTTATTCTTTACTGCCCTCTCTATACAGGTGCTCACCAGGAATTGTTATTCTTACTCCTTTCTAAATATCCTGGTTACTCAAATTCTTTTTATCTTAAGATACGTTTATCCAGTCAATCCAATTTTACCTCCTTGAGTACAGCCAAATACCGTTCAGTAGTTTGTGCAGTGCATGGTAGAATTAACCCTAAAGGTTGTTAGGTTCTACCTGAATGCTTTTACTTTCTTTATCTTAATTATTGTAACTTTATTAGTACTGTATTTTTCTTATTCTTAACTAATTGTAAGTTTGTGTTTTATTCACTAGCTGGTCAGTGACCGAATAAAGGATTGATTGATTGATAGATTGATTGACTGATGAGTCAATCCATGTAAACTGGTCTTCCCCTTTGTTACATGAGCAGCACATCACTTACAGCTTTCCAGTTGCAAGGTGCACGTCTGTTTGTCCATAGGGTATTTAGTCAAATCCATACTGCAGGAAACTGTTGCAGTTATCCTTTAAAAGCAAAGTACAGATGGTTACCATCTATGCATAATACTGAGCACCAAAAATAGAAACAAATCATCCTACTTATCAGAGCTAATTTTAAAAAGAGAAGACATATGGCTAGGGGAAAAGATCAGCTGACATTTTAGGAAAATAAAACTAGGAAAAACAAAGACCCAGATTTATTATTTATCATACTTTTCTGCTGAACATCTAGGATGGTTTTTAAAAATGAGACACTAAAACCCCCCTCAATATTATTATTCAAAAAGGCAAAACAGCAGCATAATAACAATTAGCAGTAAAAAAAATCATTAAAATCATAATCATTGACATTAAAGCCCAGCTGAGATAAAAAAATCTTCAGAAACAAAGGAACCATGGTGGATCATCACTGGGAAGCCTTTCCACAGGTCTGGCATTACCACTGAGAAGAGACTGGCTTAATTTACCCATGGGGAGTGTTGCATTGTGCATGGTGCCAGCTGGTGCTCAGCTTGCTGTTGCTTGTCATCTTCTGCAAGCCAAGGGATATTTGGGGGTTAGTCAGCCCTTAAATGACCCTGCCATTTAGACAGCATGACTCAACAAGTCATGGCAAACTGGGTACCTAGAGGCACCATGAAAAAATTGTGCTCACAGGTGTTCAGTATGATGAAACAACCCTTGCCCCCATTTCTTGTGGTACAACCACCTAATCTCATTGAGGATGGAGAGCAGGATGCTGGACATCCTAAACCTCAAACAGGTTCATGTGGGAGGAGGTATCTTTTGAATTAAGTTTGTGCACCTCCTTTACAAGGAGCATTTGCAGTAATAATAATAATTAAAAATGTAATCTTCCAATCCCAATAACCCAATGTAATTTTCACACATATCTGTGTGAATGAGAAAGCATCTTTTCTGGTTTTCTTCTGCATCTACTTCCCTTCCTCTGTTGGTTCCTTTGTGTTTATGTTTTCAATTGTACATATATTCTTAAATTAATTAAACTGGATTTTATTTTAATAATTTAGTAATCTTTCCTATTTATAAACTGAGACTAGCCACTTTCATTTACTTATTTGAATTTTCTGTTATTCATTTTCCAAAACCTGAGGGTAAATTAGAACATCTTAAAGGAAATAACTATATTAAGAACATAATTCAAAATATATAATGCAAATTTTCAGTTATTCTGCTTTGGGTGTGGTCACTTACACTAAAAATGCTTACATGAAACAGTTTTTGTCTTAGAAGTGGCCTGCTTTTCATAAAAGCATCCACAAGCAGCGAAATCCAATTTTCATACCATGTCCCCATAATATATATATCATAGCTTTCTTATAAGCTAGGTTTCCCTTTGATTTCAGTAGGAAATTAAAATGCCTGGGGTACTCCTTGCAGACTGGAGAATTTCCTGTCTGTCTGTCTGTCTGTCTGTCTGTCTGTCTGTCTGTCTTTCCTTCCTATATTAGGTGGATTATCTAGAGAACTATGGGACAGTACAGAAATTTAATAAATACATTAATAACTGTTCAGAAGGACATCTGCATTCCCATACACAGAACAAATATCTGGGTTCAGGAACATTAGGCATTAAAGTCATCTTAGAAGTGTGAACAGGAGCATTTTTAGAAAACACAGTCTTAGTCATGAACATACCGTATAGCATAAAGGACTGTTCCATTGGGATATATTCTTATTAGACGATTTTCAACAGTGATGTCATGAAGAAAAGACTTTTTTGAGTCCACTATAAAGGTGTCTGGTACCCAAAGCATTTCTACAAGGCGGCCATCTAAGCTTAAGCTCTTATTACCCTCAAAGCAAAGGCGCTCATCCATCCATCGCTGTCTTAGGAATATAGTAGCTGTGTAATCCTAGGAATGAAAAAAATAAAATGATTTATTTGAAATGACAACTTATTTCATCTTTTGATATATGTATAGAAACAACTGCTATTTATTAAATCAAAGTGGATTCAGAAGTGATAGTTTCACAGAGCCAATTCAGTGCATACACATTTTTGCATCTTGCTGGAAGCACAGAACTGTCATGTCAGTTGTGTAATGAAGTTGCGCAGACAGTGATCAGTGGCATGGTTATAGTATATTTTCCTATTGTAACTTTCTTCCTACTGCTGACAATTCTTCAGCACCAGCATACTTTAGAAATATGAATTCTACTGGCTGCAAGAAACAGTCATAACTATCTACAGAAAACTCTAGTCATAAACTACCTGCAGAAGAGAATAGCATGATGCAAGGGAAAAGAAAATCAGTTAAAACAAGAAGCCTATATTTCTGCATTTGTGTTCTCAAGCACACCTTATAGCATCACAGGCATGATACAGTATACTGTCACATGAGTAAAGTTTAAAAGTTGGAGCAGGGCTTGCCTATGACATAGGATTGGGCTCAATCATTTCTTCCAAGGATTCGAAGAACATTCTTTTTGTTTTGGTTTGGTTTTTTAAAAAAGAGCCCTAAGCACTCATGCTTAAAAAAAAATGACAAACATGTGTGACATAAGATCAACCTGAGTGATCTTGGAGTATCAGTTGCTGCATCTAAGGGTGTGTACTGCAGACAAGGCTTGGTTTGGACACCACTTTAGAAAGGGCCCCAATATTTTGCTGTATTTTATTGTTTTTAATGCGCAATGGTTCTATTATGTATTTACTGTGTTTTTATTTTGTGGTTGTGAGCTGCCGGAGGTTCTATGGCACAACTGGGTGGCAGACAAATGTTTTAAATAATAAATAAACAAACAAATAAACAAACTATTAGTTTATTGGGATGGAGATCCCCAAGTTTCTGTCCTGGGACCAATCCTGTTCAGTCTTTTCATCAATAACCTGGAAGAAGGGGTGACCAGTCTGTTGATCAAATTCACAGACGATACTAAAATGGGGGAAGTGGCCACAACTGAGCAGCAGGTACTCCAGATCCAGAAGGATCTGGACAGACTATGGAAGTGGGCAGGAGACAACAGGATGGAGTTCAATGTGGATAAGTGCAAGGTCTTGCACTTGGAGCATAGGAATGGGCATTACGAGTGAGTGAGTGAGTGAGTGAGTGAGTGAGTGAGTGAGTGAATGTTGGATTTCCCCAAGCTATTGAGAAAAATTACCAAACAAAATTCTTAAAAATTATTAATGTTCATCATTTTCCCACAGTAACATTCTATATGTTCCTAGTCAGAAGTGAGTTTCATTGAGCTCAGTGAAGACTACTCACAGGTAAACACGTACAAGAGTGTAGCTTTAGTCCATTTGTAGATGCATAATCTGTAATGGGTCCTAGTGCCTCAAGGTGAGCTTGTAGTTTTCTTAATTTCTGCTGCTGTTTTATAATTATGATCATATTCTGAAAGTCACAGCATATGCTAGATAATGGGATCCAAAGTGTAGAATTTTGCTATTAAATTTAATTAAATCTAAATCTGAAAAAAAGAAAAATATCTGCAAATACTACCATACCATATTTATTTCTGATATTGTATCAATGCTTGCTATGTCCATACTCATTCCAACTGAGACAGGGCCATCTGAAATAGTAAGAAAAAAATGAGCATAGAACGGCCAAGATATTTGTGCAACACAGTCTACTTTTATATATGAGACTATCAGAAAATAAGTGGTACAACCTATAGCAGAATATTACAAAATATAGAATGAATAGATATAACCTCTGATGTTCTTATTATCCTTAAATAGTATTTCATCATATGCTAATTTGCTTGTGTTCATTTTTGCTATTTCAGAGGAAAGAAAAGTAATATCTTAGTTAATTATTGATTTTTATACTGGCAAATAACCAAAGTTCCCTTACTAGCTTGACTATCTGCAGGAAACCTTCAATATATCCATCATCAAACACATTTAATTGACCTTGGAAACATTTAGGAACGTTGGGGCATTTTAAAGAATCCATACCCATTTATCCTGCTATCCATTGTCCCTTTCTCAGTTGTTTCCATGAACACTTATCTGACATGCAGATAACTTTTCAAGGACCATCAAACTTAGTAATTAGATTACAGTGTATATTTTAAAGAGTGTGTTATAACTACGTAATCTAAATCAGTTTATTGATATGGAACAAACAGATGGGGAATATTTTCCCATGTTTCCTGTTACAATTTGAGACACTGTGTGGCAGACACAATTGCCTGATTTGCTCATAATATGAACCCAGAGAATGGGTCTATTATGCGTTGTCATTGAATTTTGGGTTGTTGTTGAATCGTGGGTTGTTGTTACATGCAACTAGGCTTTAATTTTGGGCTGTTAATCACAAACAGTCCAGGAAGAGAACCCACAGTTTGTTTGTGGGATATGAATTCTGGATTCTTCATGGCTATCATCCCATAGTTAAACCATAGTGCAGGCTTTGAAGGTAATGATGATTCATGCTTCAATAGCAACCCATACTGCGCTCATACTCTGAATTCTCATGATGTACTTACTGGGTTAACAACTGTGCTTACCTAATTTCCCAACCATGTTAGAGATTACAGGGTATTTCTAATCTTTTTCAAAGATTCTGACTTCCTAATACGATGGCAGATTAAATAAGATTAAAGGAAGAATAGGAGTGCTCATTGGTATTACGGACTAGTAGCATTGGGACAAATTTATTCATTTGTTTCGGTACCACCCCCTGGCTGAGGCTCTCTGGGTAGTTTATATATATTTGTTTTTAATAATATTAATTTCACATGGATGGATTTTAGATAGGATTCCAACAATAAAATCATATAATGATTTAGGAAGAATGTATTTGACCTAATCCCAAAAGATGATCTGCTTACTGAACTTTCATTCACAAATATACCTGGAATTTGTCTTCCAGGGACCTCATTCAGTCTACACAGAATTGCCTAAATGATCTAAATGATAGGCTGGGCATGCACATAGTAGGCGTGTCATGACCAGAGCCAGCTGGAGCCAGGGGTCAGACTAGATGGCCCGGGAAGCCCCTACTGACTCACCTTGTTTTCTGTTTCTGTCTTTTTAATGTGGATGAGATTAATTGGAACATGTGACCAATGCAGAACAGGGGGCATTCTTCTATTAAAGTCCACATTTATAGTTTAGATTTTTTCTCCCTAAATAAAACTTAAATAATCCTACTACAGTTTAATTACTTCAGAAAAATGCTTTATGTATATTTTACTGTGGTTATGGGACCAAAAAGAATTGGCAAAGATGCAGTGAAGGTCCCCTTCCCTCAAAGCTTTGCATCCTTCTGTTTTGTCCAGATGTCACTCAGCAGTGGAGTTGCTTCTGGGTATGTCATGTGAATCTGAAAATGTGTTTGATCAGCTCCCTGATGTGTTCCATTTTTACAAGTTTACTCTTATTCCAGAAGAAAGAACTTCTCAAAGTTAGTCGCAACAAACCATATTAAAATAAAAGATGGGGAAAGCATTTGAGCCTTTTCAATCTAGTTATGACAAAAGAAATGACTTGGGTAGGGAACTTACAGGAAAAGAAATAGTTTTCACGACTTGTAAGATATTCCCCACAGGGCAGCTGTGTTAATAAGCTGCATCAAAAACAGAAGCCTTATTTAGATACAACGATAAACTCTGAATTTAACAATACAGAAATCATCCTAGGCAAGCTGCAGAATTGCTGTCCCTACACTGGAGTGGCCATGAGAAAGTTGGAAACTCTTGCTTCTGCTTTTGACTAACCAAAGTTTGGATATCTTTGGATAGGGAACATGTAAGCCTCAAGGTTTTGCTAGGTTCATTTCCATAACCATAATTTATCATTTAATCTCAGTCTAGCCAAAGCGTATACTGGCACCTTAAAAACATAATAAATTAAGAACAAGAAGATTCTTTGTTGTTCTTAATTCATAAAGTCATTCAATTCAATTTAATAAAATGCAGATAAAAGCTGCATAATGTATATTACGTACAATGAACCCATAAAAGTTGGTTCTTCATACAGCCCAATAAATAAATAAATCCCAAGATTCCTGACATTCCACCTTGAATGTCCATTCCATCTTGAAGGGACTTTGTGACTTTTTCCTTCCTCTCTCCAACAGATGGCCACAGAGAAATCTATTCCTTTTGATTAAGTAATTAGTAATGGCTCATTATGTTAACTGATAATTCAGTTGGATATAATAAAATGCAGTTAGCACTTGCATAATTTATACTTCTGATGGTGAAACTGTGAAATTTGACCATCCAGACAGGCCCCCTTTCCAAAATAAAAATCAGTCCCAAGATTCCTAACAGAATGAATTGCATGATTCCTGAAACAACAACGTCCCAAAATTCCATTCCATTTTTTCTCCATTGAGGAACTTTTGGAAGTTGTTCCCTTTTATCTCCAACAGATGGCAATAGAGAACTCCTGATTTGTTCTTACTTTAGATGTTTGAATACTAAACCAATAAATTTTAGTTTCTACTAACAGATACCATTTTATTTTGCAGGAACAATACACGTAGACCAGATTATTTTATTCAGTCTTATTACTTTAAGCAGAGCAGTAAATGTATGCTATCAAATAGCATGGGGCTGGAGAAATAGCTACCTCTCACCTAAAAAGCTAATAGCATTTACTGTGTGAAGGCAAGAAATACTCTCATTAGGATACTTCTATATGTTGTGCCCTCTTTAAATGAGAGAAGGTGCACATTAAACTGCAGCAGTAGTATAAAAAAAGTGAAAATCACACTCAAATGGCCAGAATGTTGTTTTACCCAGGTACGGTTTACAAAATTCAGCAAACAGTGCAGCAAAAATGATAAGGTGTTCGTAAGTTGAAAATGTTAATGTTATCACCTACTTTTATAATTTTGAGCTAGTTCACACATTCTTGCTCATCATCTGCAGATTTCAACTTGTGTGAAAAGTTAACCTTTTTCATTCAGCTACAAGAGGCAGAGCTTTCATAGCATCACAGTGCCTTTTAATAGAAAATGTTCACATGTTCCATTCCAAGTCAACAAGTAATAAGTAATCATATGATGAGATTCAAGCAAACTATATGGACATGTACTTCATTGATATGAGCCAACCCCTTGATTATAGGTTTAGCAGGTCCTCATGTGGAAATTTCCATCTGCTTATACCCTGACAGGGAATTTGCATTGTTTCATTGTTTCACAGAAGAGTTTGTCAATACCTATTATGATGACCACTCTTCTCACTTCAGCTATAGATATAGAGGATCATGGCTCAGAAACCTTCAGATTCCTTCTAAACCCTAAAATTCATGATTCAAACAGCCTTTCAAAATGGACTGTTCATGTAAAAAATAAAAGACAAACAAAGTTCCTATTATGGGTTCTTTCCTCTGATGCTTCCAAGGATCAAAGCAACTTATTCTGGTCAGAACATCTTTTCTACTTACTGTCAAAAAACGGCCGCAGATACTTGTTATATCCTTTCATTATTTTCTGTATGGTTGGAGGAAGAATTTCACCTTTTCCTTCAGCTGGGTGCACTTCCATCAATCTAACCAAGAAAGTTGGGGAGAACAACAGGATTATTCAAGGGCTATTGCCACAAATAAAAGTTTGTACCTATTGAATGGCTTCTAACATAGAAAATATAGTTTTTCTATTTCCTAACAGCCGTAAGAACCAAATAATCATTACCAGAGTGTCAGATTTAATAGGACTGTTAAATCTCAGTAGCCAAATCAGTCAAACATTTTCCCCAAATTGGTTACAACTGCCCTGAGAGCTGAATGAAATTCTAACATGGTCCAATTTCCTGTTACTGCTTTTGTGAGATACATATTAGCAGATCTTCCCTCTTTAGCTAGAATAATGCTTCTTTTCCTGTATCACAAAATCTACTTAATCAAGTCCCCCAAGGGTGAAAATGCAGAGGAGGAGTTGTTTTGTCAAAGGAACATTTGTGTGCTAATCTTCCAATCTTTTTAATACACCAAGTTAACACAGATGAAGCAGACAGAACATTAGAAAAAACATGAAATGCCATTATAGAAGTACCCTTCTTCATAAACAACCCAGAATTAATATAAAACAACTTTTATGCCTGCCATGAAGTGAAGGTTCTTGCTTTTGAAAACTGATGTCAGAATAAATATATTCAAGATGTCACGTGATTGTTTTGATGTTTATCTGTAAGGCCTTAAACTGAACTGTGGAGGGAGGGCAGGATCCCCCAGAAACTTGTCCTGAATGGACAAGTGAGGGGAGAGGACCAGTGTTTTGGGACCAGGGTATTAGAGGTACTGCAGGGGCTGGTGGGATTCCTCAAAGAGGGTGCCGGTATCAGGGAAGATGGGAGGAAGGAGGATGCTGGGGGACCCAAAGAAAGGGATCTGTGGGAAGAAGCTGAGATGCATGTATACCAATGTTAGGAGCATAGGTAATCAGGCAGAGCTTGAGGCTCTGCTGGGAATAGTTGGGTATGACCAGGTGGGGATCACAGAAACTTGGTGGGATGAAAGGCAAGACTGGAATGTCAACATGGGGTATGACCTGTTTAGGAAGGACATGAAGGGAAAGCGAGAAAGGGCATAGTGTTATATGTCAGGG
>NW_025335317.1:28991120-29010926 GCF_004798865.1 Varanus komodoensis
CCCTGACAGACTAGATTCGAAGGATATCTCAGGGGAAGGGCATGGTAATTATGGAAGATTTCGATCTCTCATATATTAGTAGGGAGGTTCACTTGGTGGTGATGGCCAAGTCATGTCGCTTTCTAGTTGTTATGGAGGGAGGGTTTTTCACACAGAGGGTCTGGGAGGTGATGACAGGGGAAATATCCTTTACTTGGTATTGACCAACAGGGAGCAGCTGATAGATGAGGTGATCACTCCATCCTTTGCTTTGAGATCAGGGGGATATGGATGAGTATTAGAAGCTGGGACTTAACAAGGGCCACCTTTGGTCAATCGAAGACCAGACAGGGGAAAGTCTCCTGGAAGAGGGTACTGGAAGGCAAGAGATTCAGGAGGGGTGGATGGCACTCAAAAGGGAGGTCTTGGAGGTGCAAGCCTTGCTGATACCACTAGTTAGCAAGGTGGGGAGGCAAAGGAGAGCACCGCTGTGGATAAGAAGAGAAGGGGTAAGAGGCATTAGGCATAAGAGGAATCTCTGTAGGAAATGGGCACTGGGACAAGTAGACAAAAGGGTGTACTGGGAGGAAGAGGCCCATTGCAGAGGATTCTTCTCAAGGCTAAAGCTGATTATGAGCTGAGACTTGCAAAGAATATCAGGAGCAACAAAAAGGGCTTCTATCAACATGAAAATAGCAAGAGGAAAGGGAGACAGGCAGTGGGACCACTTAATAAGGAGGGAGGGGATTCAGTGACTGAAATGAAGGAACAGACACAGATGCTAAATTATTATTTTGTCTCTGTGTTATCCCCAAGTCAGGATGGCAGAGATCCACATGAGGGATTGAATAAGGCTGGGTATTTAGGGGCACAGATTAGGGTCACCCCCCCCCCAGGAGTTGAGGAACACCTCAGGACATTGGACATTACAATGGTGCCAGGCCCTGACAGGTTACATCTGAGGGTACTTAGGGAGTTGGTGCGGGTACTCTCATGCCTGCTGGCCTCCATTTTTAAGGCTCTATGGAGAATGGGTGAGGTTTCAGAGGACTGGAGGGTGGTGTCAGTGATCCCAAATTTCAAAAAGGGTAGTAAAAGGGTCATGAGGATTACAGGCAAGTTAGCTTTATATCCATTCTGGAGAAGACGATGTAAGGACTCATAATAGGGAGAGATCTAGTGAAGCTAGATAGGGAAGGGAGGTTGGCAGCCACACAACATGGCTTCCACAAAAAACAGGTCCTGCCAGACAGACCTTGCAGAATTCTATGTCAAGGTTTCAATGTGGCTAGATGAGGTGGGTGTAGTGGATGTGGTTTACCTGGATTTCAGCAAGGCCTTTGACAAAGTGTCACATGATATCCTGGTTGAGAAATTGAGAAATTTTGGGGATAGACTGATGCACTGTCTGATGCATTAGGGCATGGTTGATGGACTGAAAGCAGAGGGTAACTATTAGTGGGGAATCACTGGGATGGTGGTCAGTGATAAGCACAGTCCCCCAGGGCTCTGTCCTGGGACTGATCCTGTTCAATTTTTTCATCAATGACCTGGAAGGGGGGAGACCAGTCTGCTGATCAAATTCACAGATGATACTAAAATGGGGGTGGTGGCCACAATTGAGGAGCATGTACTCCGGATCCAGAAGGATCTGAACAGACTATGAAAGTGGCCAAGGGACAACAGGATGGTGTTCAATGCGGTTAAGTGTAAGGTCTTGCACTTGGGGCATAGGAATGGGTGTCATAAGTACAGGTTAGGGGACAAGTGGCTGGAGAGCAGCACTTGTGAAAGGGATCTCAGGGTGCTGGTTGACTGCAGGCTAAACGAGTCAGCAGGGTAATGTGGTGGTGAAGAGGGTGAATGCCACCCTTGGATGCATAGCCAGAAATGTGGCTTCTAGATCGAGAAGTGTATTACTGCTACTCTACATGACTCTGGTATGCCTTCAGCTGGAGTACTGTGTTTAATTCTGGGCCCCTCATTACAAGATGGGACCTGTTAGTGACATATAGGTACATGAGGAAGTGTCACACAGAGGTGGCTTATGACCTTTTTCCCTCTGCAGATGAGTGCAGGATGTGGAGCAACACTCAGGGAACCAAGCCAGGAAGGACTTGAACTTTAGGATGCCTAGTGTATGGAATGGGCTTCCATGGGAGGTGGTTGAAGCTCCATTGGTGAGGGTGTTTAAGGATAGGCTGGGCATGCACATGGTAGGCATGTCATGAGCAGAGCCAGCTGGAACTGAGGGTCATACTAGATGGGCCAGGATCACAAGAATCCACTCCACTCCCCGCAAAAAATTGATGAAGAAATGAAATAGATGTACAGTGTGATTTAACTAGTTTTATTAGGAGCCCACCATGTGGAAGCACCCCGGTATATTAGTCAACATTGCACTGGAGTTCTGCAGTTTCTTACATAATGAGGAGTTGTGACTTAATGCAAAGTCAGCCTGTTCACAGAGAAGCCAATGCTTGATTAAAGCTGCATGATATGACTCAGTTCTTTCCAGCTAAATGCACAGACTGACTGTACTGAAAATATTAGGTGTAATGAAGATATATGAAAAGTTATCACCCAATGGTGTAGTCACTGAATAACAATCGCATCTGTGTGAACCCCCCTTAATACCAAATGTGGAATGATATTTTTAAAAGCTGGGATAAATATCCTGTGTGTATAAATGGAAGCACTCATCCCACCTTCCCAGTGTTCTTGGATGGCAACTCCCATTCTCCCATTGGCTATGATGGCTAAGGCTGATGGGATCTGCAGCCCAACAACATATGGAGGGCCATACCTTGCCTGCTCCAATCTGTATTTTACAGAACGGAGATAAATGTGAACTATTGTCAATACCTCAGAGTCCAAAAAATAATTAGTAACACTTTAGAGCCTTCAAACAAAAGCTCAGTACTGACTAGCTCTGTCCTAATGATTACAGGAAACTGATTCTTAAGTTCTGACATAAGAAGTGTAATTCTGTACAGACTTAGGATAGCATCTGTTTTCGGTGCCAGAACTTGACCTTGAGGTATAGGAAGCAAAAATATGTATAGATTGTCCCTGAACAGATAATGGAATGCATTTCCAGTACTGCTAAGTGACTGAAATGTGTATCCATACATTAAGGATAAGAATAGTGGTAGGTAACTGTCGTTTTAACCTACAACTACCACCATCCCTCAACATAGCCTATACTGGTTAGTGCTGAGAACCACAAATTATCCATTCCCTGAGGTCTTCAGGAGGTGGGAAAAGAACAATAACTTAGTGAAAGAGCACATGCTTGATAAACAGGAGTACTGTTGATACCTTTTTCTTCTTTTTAAAAATTAGTTGTGCTTTTATGCTGGAGCACTTCCATTGGGTTCTCAGTTATAAATTAAAATTTTAAAAAAGCAAACATTTGCAAAGTTGAACTGGGTAGGTCAAGTAGGTGAGGTGAAAGAGTTAGTCATGGCATCAGCACTATCTAATCATGGCATAAGCACATATCACATTCTTGTCCCTCTCTTAACAGAACAGTTGCCATGAAAGGGATACATGTATATATGAATTGGACAAGTGACAATAATGTGCAATATCTCCGGTTTCTGCAGTTAGGATAAGGATGGGCAGGTTGTCCTTGTAAGTAATACTAATGAAATAATAAATAGAACAATATGAAGAACTCTAACCTTAAAGTACAGCTCTCCATAATGTACAGTATAGTGTTGCTGCTGTTCGAGTAATAACAGTTGCTTGTCCTTCCTTCTGTCACAGTTTCTTCACACTTCTGTTGCAAACTTCTGCTGTGAAGCTTCACCCATCCTTTCTGGTGATGACTGCTCTATCTGCCTCTCCTCTCCTCTCCTCTCCTCCTCTCTTCACCCCTGTCTTCCCTGAACCTCCTTCTCTTCACTCTGCTGCTGCCCTGTCTTCTCCAAATGTTTCTTCCTTCACTTCTTCCTCCTTCCTCCTTCCAGTCTTCTTTTTAACTAATGTGTTCTCTGGAGTGATTGCAACCTCTCATTCCCCATTCTTAACGACAGAACCATGACACATTCCAAATACAATTCCCTGCCTTTTTAAAATAGGCCATTTTGGGCGAATATATTATTAAACAATAAAAATTGCCAGTTTGCAGCCTGGAGAATAAGCCCATCTCTATTTCAAAGATATAAATGAGGAAACTGCTATTGCTTCCACATACATTTCTGTTCCTCTTGCCTATCCTCACCACTGTCTGTAGTGGGGGGAATCTCGTTCCTACTTGCTTCAGCAGACAGAGGGAAATGGAGGCAAGCGTATCAAAGGAGGACTGTGGCCTAAATTACAAAGTCACACCCATCCTTAGCTCCACTGTATGGTGATAGGATACCACACTATGAACTTTGGATATGCAGTAGTACCAGAGTACATAAAAAGAGCCATGCTGGATCAGGTCAAAGGTCTACCTAGGCCAGCGTTCTGTTTCCACAGTGGCTAACCAATTGCCCAATGAAAGCTTACAAGCAGAACAAGAGTACAGTCAAAATACATCCCTTGTCATCTTCCCTTGCAATTGACATTCCGAGACAGATTGTCACATGATACCGGAGGTATTATACTGCCATTGTGACTAGTAGCCATTGATAGCCTGATTACCTATAACAAACCAGGTTGTTGTTTTCATGAACTGGAGAGGTTCTAATAAGCCTCTTTAATCTCACCTAATATTATTCTGCTTGCATAGACAAATATGATAAATACCTTCTCTTACCTGCATAACACCAGTAGGAAAAGGACTTTGAAACCCCAGCTCAAGGTGCACATCGCTGGAATTGGCTCCCAAAATCCTGTTATTTCCTAGAAGCAAAATAAGCAAAGCCTCACTCAAACAGCACTATGAAAAACACTCAGGAGAATCTTAACAGGTTATATGGGAATACTTAGAGTAAAATGTTGACAGCATCATTGGAAATCTACAGGTAGTAACTACTTATTCCTGATGGAGATCAGAGGGGATCAACCGAATCCAATTTTGCGGATTATTTTCATACCCATCCTCAGAGAAAGGTGCTTAAGAATACACTCCCTATGCAGTCATAATAACAACAAAAGCACAATCTTGTGCTACTGTCACCACTGCTGCATAGTTCTAATTCAGGCAAGCTGGCAGGTCTGATTCTCTCCCTCACAGAGAAATGCTGCCCAAACTCTCTAGCAGAGATTTCCTCTTGTTTACATCTACTTAGCAGCTACTTAGTATAACAGATATAAATGGGAGTTATTAATAATATTAGGAGCGTTTTTAGATAAACACAATACTTGTGGAGAATGAAGACAAACCCAGTAGGCAACAATGCTACAGGATTTCCAGGTTCAGCTGCTAGATTCACTGTCTGAATAGAACTAACTGATGAGAGCAAGCCAGAAGTCATGTCTGCTTTCTGTTATAAGCTGCAGTTTCATTTGTCTGACAAGTTAGCTCCTGGCATGCCAGTCAGCCAACTTCTAATTTTCAACATTTGAAGTCTTGCCTACCAAAAGCACAGCACAGGAAGACAGCTGAGACATACATGGCAGTGGGGGCAAAGGAACATCTCTGTTTAGATTGGGACCCAGCTTGTATAATTTCTGTTCATGTCTGGAAAATATTACAGCCCTTGACCATCTTCTCTGTATCCTCTGTGACCGGGATACTTGTCCACAAGGATCTGTGCTAGTGTCACTGACTGTATCATTAACCTGAAACAGAGGAGGTTACTTTACAAAATAATGTTTGTTTTAGGCAGTAGTTGCTGTGCCATTTCCAGAAATTGGGGTGGGGGTGGGGTGGAGTGCTATTTGTGGATAAAGACATCTGCAATTGTTACATGGAGGTTTCAGTGTAGTTCTCTCTAGATAATTAAGGTTGGAAATATACACGTATCTGTATGGAAGACATTTTGTTGCTTAGAAAAAAGACCCTGGTATTGTCATCCTGTGCCAGTGCTTTGCTCTTTTTTATTCTAGGTCTCATGGTGCAGTGGAGAGCCAAGCCTGCCCTTGATGCCTCACATGGGGAAAAGCAGCTTGGGGGAGGGAGTTTGGAGAAGAGGCATAGGCATCTCTTCTAGGCCTGTCCCTCATCTCCAAACTCTTTTCCCTAGGAACAAGAGCCATCGGATTGTTATCATAAGCACACACAAATGTTCCAGTGTATGCAGTGTTTCTCCTAGTCCAACAACACTGAGCTAATTTGTACCCAAGGGGAAATTCAGTGGTGTGAAGTGGGTACAGGATTGCCCTTTTAACACTGTAATGAGAAAAACATTTTTTCTTTTCTTTTCAAAAAATATACAAGCATTAGAAATACCCCATTCATGTCATGGAAATGTTGACCTTTTCCAGCTGAAGATAAATCAAATAAAGATGCCTAGAGAGAGAAAGCTTACTAGATGCAGGCAAACTATAAGACATCCCCCCACAACTAATTGATGCCTGTGCATCATCCAGGGTCCCAAGAGTCAGTCAGAGGAGAAAAAAACATCCTATTTGTCCAAATTATTTATATTGCTGAAAGGCATTGCAAAAAAAAGGTGAGAACATCTCATACAAGATACTAACTTGAGTGGAGGAGCATCTGGAACTAAGACAGAATAAAGCATGACTCCACAAAGGATTCACAGTTCTTGTAGTAACATACGATATTTGAGAAATAAAAGCAAAGGCAGGCACTCTCCAAGAATGTAGAGGGGAGCAGGTGTACAGCTGCAAATTTTTCCTGGCTTATAAAGGTGGTTTGGTTCCTATCCATAGTAAAGTTTGGCAGAAATTCAGTTGCTACTTCCTTCTGCAGCACAGAGCTGCAATGATCAGCTCAGTTTTACCTGTTGAATTGCTGGCTGCTCTTCAGGAGCTAAATCCACAGGAGGTTGACTAATATAAAGGAAAAGGAACTGGTTCTGAAAGCAGAATTTCAGTTTGTTGGTGCTGATACATCATGAGTGCAAGCTATACTGCAGCATTTAAAGTTGAATGGCAGGGAGGAGAGTCCAATTTTCAAAAGTAAAACCTGGCATCCAAGTACTGGATAGTTATGGGAAATATTGTATACTTAAAGTAAGGGATCTGTATTCCCCCAGCCCTCAAAACCATTTTAGGTAAAGATTTAGGGGGATAATCTTCACCCAAATTCAAAATGAATTGAATCCATAAAGGAAGCCACAGCCTTGAAACTGTGAAGGAAAAGCTAGCAGACTTTTTTCAGCAGAAAGTCTACCTGTCCAGCAGCTGCTGTGAGGCATGGAGAACTTGCTAGAGAATGGGAGCAATCCTATGCACTTCTAGAAATAAAAAAAATATACTACAATTCCCAGCATTCCCTTGCCAGCATGGAAAACTATGGTACCTACCATAGTTTTCTACCTCCTAATCCTAGGGATGTTGTAGAATTCCTGAGCAGGTGCCTGCAGTTTTGCAATAGAGGAGGAATTAAAATCCAGACAAGATAAAAGTACTTTGGGTGGAGAAGTCTGCCAATCTGGATAAAATGATTCAGTTAGCACTGAGTAAGGCTGCACTCCTGCTACAGAATTAAGTTTGGACTTAACACTCTCTAAAGCATCAGAGTGACAAAAGGGAAGGACAGATCAAATCCTCCATTTATTACTTTAAGAATAATAGTTACATATGTCTTAATATTAAAAATCTCCAAGTTGTCCCTTTACAATGTTTAAAATCACATTTAAAAGCACTATTAAAATAATTTTAACAAAATGTATTTAAAATACCATTATTAAAAGCAATTTTTAAATTACTAAAGCAATACCAAATAGTGCAAAGAACACTAAGTTAGATCAGCATATAATCAACTGCAGTCATTTACAAGCCTGAGAAGGACATGAATGGGTATGTTTTTAGGAGGCATTTGAAACATACCAGGTTTTTTGCCTCCCAAACAGGATGGGGCAGAGTTTCCCAGAGAAGGAACACCATCACTGAGAATGCTTACCTTGAGATATTCATAGAAACATAGCAAGTCAGAAGGGGCCTCCCAGGCCACCAAGTCTGACCCCCAGCTTCATGGCATGCCTACCATGTGCATGTCCAGCCTATCCTTGAACACCCTCACTGATGGGGCTTCAACCACATCCTATGGAAGTCCATTCCATACCACTGGGGTCCTAAGTGTAGGGATGTATTTCCAGGCATCCGAACTGAACCTTGGTTCCCTGAACAATGCTCCATTGAAACACATCCTGCCCTCCTCTGCAGCAGAAAACAGGTCTCGACCCACCTCTGCATGATACCTCCTCACATACCTGTATGTTGCCAACAGATCCCTTTGGGGTCTCCTCTAGACTGAAAAGATGCTGTTCCCTCAGCCTCACCTCGTACAGTTTCCCCTGAAATCCGGCCACCATCCTTGTGGCCCTGTGCTGCCCCAATTCCAACCTATATCCTTCCTGTAATGTGAAGCCCAGCACTGAACACAGTACTCCAGTTGCAGGCACACCAGAATAGTATATAGTGGCAGAAATACATCTCTCAATCTAGAAGCCACACTTTTGGCTATGCAACCAAGGGTGGCATTCACTCTTTTGACTGCCATGTTACACTTGTGACTCATGTTTAGCCTGCAGTTGACCAGTACTCCACCCACTCCTGCAGAAGCCCATTCCCTACCCTAGGGATCCTAACTGTCAGGAAGTACTTCTTGGCATCTAACCTGAACCTTGGTTCCCTGAGCTTTGCTTCATTGGAACACCTCCTGCCCTCCTCAGCAGCGGAAAACAGGCCTCAACCCACCTCCATGAACACCCCCTCATATACCTATATGTCGCTAACAGGTCCCTTTTTGTAATGACTTGCAGGTGCACCACAGTCTTATAGAGTGGCAGTAATACCTCTCTTGATCTAGAAGCCACGCTTCTGACTATGCATCCAAGGGTGGTGTTCACTCTCTTGACCACCACGTCACACTGCTGACTCATGCTTAGTCTACAGTTGACCAGCACCCTGAGTATATTTAAGGTAGGAGAAGCAACAGAAGAGTCCCTTAGGCACAAGTGATAATTGATAAACAAGAGCAGTGGGCTGCATGGTGTGCATTCCAGGATTCTGAAATTTTGCTACCCAAATTCATCACTCTGAGCACAGAGATAAATCATAGAAATAATGATTGTGAAACGCACAAAGGTATATATGAATAGTTGACTAGAATCTGAAATGCCAAGAAGGAAGCAACCTGTTTAGTTGGGACATAAATTTATTAATTAAACATTCTCAAAATAGCTTACAAATGATGATTACAAAAACAATATAAGCCTTTTAAGAGTACAGTCAAAACACTAATAGCAACTAAGATCTCCAACAACAGTAGACAACCAATCAACTGAGATTACCACTTAGCAGATCTATGATAATATCCACATACAATTAAAGTGATTCTTTAAAGTTTCAGTAACCAGAAATATTGACCCTGCTTTTTTGCCTTTTTCAGATCTTCACAAGCAAAATTTCTTTGATACATTCATAGTTAGTTTGTCTCAATATTATCTTGCCTCACCACTAATTTCTGCTTGTATTTATCCTTTGAAAGTGATTCTCTGGGCATATTACCAAGATCAGGACTTGTTCGCATACAATTGTTAAAAAAATAAAAATTGACTGTTTTGTGGTGGTGTTTTAAACATTCTCTAATTCAGCTGTTTGCTTGTTTTTAAAATGTCTTCCCCACCACCTTTTATATTACAATGCTGCAAGAGAGTAAATACAGACTTAATAAAGCTATGATCCTATACAGACTTACTTGGTAATAAGCTCCACTAAACTCAGTAGTACTTACTTCTGAGTTGAACAGGATCGCGCTACCAGAAGGTCAGTCTATTTGCCTTTACATGACAATCAACCCCATTCCATTTAATAGCACTGACTTCCGAATAAACATATATAGAATCGGGTTACAATCATTCACTTCTGTCCCTTCTCCACCAAAGAGAAGGAAACTAAAGGGTCCCATGACAAACATTTCAAAATTTAATACTGTACTGTTATTCTATTATTCTGCCAATTATATTCATACTGATGTTTCTCCTCCTGTTACACTGTAACATTAACCATGGATTTCTGTAATAGGAGTGTTTACTGTTTTCTGCGTTGAGAAACGACGTTTAAGTTAAATATGGTTGCAAAAAATAATTTCCTAATGTCCACAAATCACTTCAAGGCAGTCGTGCTAAATACGCCCGCACGCGCGCACGGGCGCGCGCGTACACCCAGTAGGGATCTAGTCGGACCCACTTCCCAATCATCCTGCATTGCACAGGATTGCGCTGTATGAACCCAAACCAAAAGAGCAGAAGCTGCGCCCTCTGCAAAGCTGAAGCCAGCCACGATGTTACAAAAAAGCCGGAGACAGACTCACCTAGAGATCGGACGTCTCTGTCATATTTGCTCCTTCTGCTCGAGGAAGGGAAGAGAATATACCGAGCAGCAGCCCGCAATGATCCGAATCCACGGCCTGAGTTCAGAGCAGCGGATCGAGGAGCTCCTCGCGGCTCAGGAGCGCCTGCGGAAGAAGCCGGACTCTCACCAGCCTCTGAGCGTCGCGGCGCGCTTCAGAGCGAGAGGCTGGCCAGAAGGGGCGGGGGAGCGCGATCCGGCCTCCCGGCCGCGGCCGCAGCCATCTGCTTCCCCCGCTAGGAAGGAGCAGGGCAACCCCGGCTGGCGCACCATCGGCAACCTGGAGGGCGCGCTGCGGGAGACTCGGGGCAAAGAGCGTGCGAGGTTCTTTGGCGCGGCTGGGGCGCTAAAGTCGGTGGCGACATAAGAGAATGCCGCGATCGCGCAGGAGGTCTTGGTGGATGGGCTCCGCCACAGGTTTCTCCTTTTGCGCGGATCCGCTCGGAGCATTCTCGTCCAGGGCCTGGGGCAGAAGTTTCTGGGCCAGCTTCCTGTCCTTCTGCTAGCTACTTAAGTGATAAAGAGGGGCAGGCAGAGGGCGGCAAAGGCGGACAAACGGGGAAGTGGGGTGGGCAGAACGTAACTAGCGTTCCCTTGCTCGTAACTGATACCACGCGGCTATTCCAATTAATCGCTTGCTGGGGAGGGGGTGTTTATTTTGAACCTGTGCTTATTTTGATATCTTTTGCTAGCATGTAAAACCACCTGCATATTTAGAGAGAAAAAAAGCCCTTAAAACACCCCAGCATTCTCCAGCCAGCATTGTAGATTATGCTGTATAGATGTAATATTTATTTTGGTAAGGTTATTGCATCTTTTAAGGGATTTTGACATGGGCATGGTTAAGTGCAGCATTCACCAGCATGGAGGTGGTTAGGGAAAGCTGCACCACTTGAACATCTGCCTAAGTGCACTGCAGTCATGGGACATATGGCCAGGTGAGGGTCATTCATCCTGCACTAAATATGGTTGAACTCCTATATCTGCAGAAGGTCAATAATGCGCTCCCCAGAGAGGTCCGCCTGGCGCCGTTATTTGTTTTTCGGCGCCAGGCGAAGACCTTTTTATTTATGCAGCATTTTAAATGTTAACATTATTGAATTTTATTTGGCCAGGGCGGCTTATTTTATTTTACTGTATATATTTTAATTGTCATTGTTTTAATGTATTTTGTATTCGATGTTGTAAGCCGCCCCGAGGCCTTGGCAAGGGGCAGCATAAAAATGTTTTAAGAAATAAATAAATATTTGTACTAGAACCTTTCCCAAATTTCATAGAATAAATTGGGTTGGAGCCAAACTTACTATGGATGAATAAGTGCACAGCTTGAGAAAGTGCAGTTTTTTGGATCTGTCTTTATCAGTAGGAAAAGGGGTGCATCTGTGGCTGAAAGTGCTTTCTGTAAGTGCAGGTTCATTCTCCAGCGAAGGCCCTTTCTCAACAGAGACATTCTAGTTTTCAGTGATCCATGCTCTACCCAGCTGCTCAAGGTCATAGATATAGCCCTACACAATGTGTCAGACTTTTTCCTTATATGTAGATCTGTAGAAGTACAAATGTTCACTGCTGCTTTCTTCCCAGATAGTTCCCTTTCAATAAGAATGCAGAAAGTTGTATTTCTTGCTTCGGTGTCCTGTTTTTCCTCCAGTTTTCATTTTAACTACCCAAAGTCTTTGTTACTCCAGGCAGAAGAAGTTAAAGAAATAGAGACCTGACCCAAAACACCTCCCCTACAGCCAGTATGGAAAGAGATTTGCTGGGTGCCCCTCTGACGTTAGAAAGTTGAACTCGGGGGGGGGGGAATGGGAGTGTCCTGTGTGGAGGAGAGAAAGGCCAGAGATGCAGGATGTGAACTCTCCTAAGGCATCTCCATCTTCCTTCGCTCCCACTTAAAAGTGCCTTCACCCATCTAGTGAGAGATGCAACGTGAGAAGATGGAGATATGAAAATTGCTTCTACCACTCATATCACCTTGCATCAAATGATTATCAGATGATCAAAATGGTCCTAAGATCACGAGATGGGGACTGCAGCCAAGAAGTTAAAAGACGCTTGCTCCTGCGGAGGAAAGCTATGGCAAATCTAGACAGCATACTAAAAACCAGAGACATCACCCTGCCAACAACAGTGCGTATAGTCAAGGCTATGGTTTTCCCAGTTGCAATGTATGGCTGTGAAAGTTAGACCATAAGGAAGGCTGAGCGCCAAAGAATTGAGGCCTTTGAATGGTGGTGCTGGAGGAGACTCCTGTGAGTCCCTTGGACTTCAAGGAGATCAAACTGGTCAGTCCTAGAGGAGATCAACCCTGTCAGCTCTTTAGAAGGCCAGATACTGAAGATGAAACTCAAATACTTTGGCCACCTAATGAGAAGGAAGGGCCTAAAGAAGAGCCTAATGTTGGGAACAATTGACGGCAAAAGAAGACGGGAACGGCAGAGGATGAGGTGGCTAGATGGAGTCACTGAAGCAGTTGGCGTGAGCTTAAGTGGACTCCAGGGGATGGTGGAGGACAGGAAGGCCTGGAGGAATGTGGTCCACGGGGTTGCAAGCATAACTTTGTTAGCATGTGAAATGAGTTCAATGGTGTGGTAGTTTGAACATTCTTTGGCATTGCCCTTCTTTGGAATTGGAATGTAAACTGACCTTTTCCAATCCTGTGACCACTGTTGAGTTTTCCAAATTTGCTAGCATATTGAGTGTAGCACTTGTGGTTATCAGGGACATTAAACTCTTTCTTGTATAGTTCTTCTGTGTAATCTTGCCACCTCTTCTTAATCTCTTCTGCCTCTGTTAGGTCCCTGCCATTTTGGTCCTTTATCATGCCTGTCTTTGCATGAAACGTTCCCTTCATATCTCCAATTTTCTTGAAGAGATCTCTGGTCCTCCCTATTGTTTTCTTCTATTTCTTTGCACTGTTCATTTAAGAAGGCATTCTTATCTCTTCTAGCTATTCTCTGGAATTCTGCATTCAGTTGGGTGTATCTTTCTCTTTCTTCCTTGCCTTTCACTTCCCTTCTTTCTTCAGTTATTTGTAAAGCTTCCTCAGACAGTCATTTTGTTTTCTTGCATTTCTTTTTCTTTGGGACGGTTTTAGTTGCTACCTCTTGTACAATGTTGCGAACCTCCGTCCATAGTTCTTCAGGCACTCTGTCTATCAGATCTAATTCCCTAAATCTATTTTTCACCTCTACTGTATATTTATCAGGAGTATGATTTACGTCATACCTGAGTGGCCTAGTGCTTTTCCCTTCTTTCTTCAATTTAAGCCTAAATGTTGCAATGAGAAGCTCATGATCTGAGCCACGGTCAGCTCCTGGTCTAGTTTTTACTGACTGGATAGAGCTTCTCCATCTTTGGCTGCAGAGCACATGTCAATCTGATTTCTGTGTTGACCATCTGGGGATGTCCATATGTAGAGTCGTCTCTTGGGTTGTTGGAAAAGAGTGTTTGCTCTGACCAGCATATTCTCTTGACAAAATTCTGCTAGCCTTTGCCCTGCTTCATTTTGTACTCCAAGGCCAAACTTGCCTGTTATTCCAGTTATCTTTTGGCTTCCTACTTCAGCATTCCAATCCCCCATGATAAGGACATCATTTTTTGGTGTTATTTCTAGAAGGTGTTGTAGGCCTTCATAGAACCGGTCAACTTCAGCCTCTTCAGCATCAATGGTTGGGCCATGGACTTGGACTATTGTGATGTTGAATGGTTTGCCTTGGATTCGCACTGAGATCATTCTGTCATTTTGGAGATTGCCTTGGATTCGAATTGAGATCATTCTGTCATTTCCACATGTATACCACTTAGACAAAAATCTATAAAATATTCCCAATTTATCTCTTATTAGATTACACTTTCCCCTATTTTCATCCTTAACTAATCCCAATTTCTTTTCTTTTCTTGTGCAGCATTGGTCAGCAATCTTGAATTCTTATTACTAAATTCAAAATACTCCCTCTTCAAATATAGAGATACCTCGGCTCACGAATGCTTTAGTTAACGACCAAATTGGGTCACGAACAGAAATTACAGAAAATTTTTTCCTCAGGATGCGAGCTCTACATCAGGTGATGATCATGATCACGTCTGTCTTCCCTGCACAGGTGTAATCACAGTTGTGCTGGGCGAGGGAGAGATGGCCACGATCATGCCCATATCCCCCCCCCCCAGTGTATCCGCAATCCTACCCGTTTTCCCTGTGATTAAAAAAAATATTTACAGAACAGATTAACCTTATTTACATTAGACCTCATGGGGAAATTTGACTTGGCTCACAACCAATTTGGGTCATGACCAGATCAGAGGTACCACTGTATATTAAATTCCTCTGTATTTTTCAACTTCTATATTTTGCAATTTATGTCTTTTAGCTTGGATTTCTCGAAATCCCTCTCTTGTATATATTTTTAAAAATCCCTTTCTTGTATATATTTCTTCTCTAATTCTTCTCTAATTATCTTATTTCCTTTTCTGAATTTTCTATCTGATTAATCCTCTTTCTTTTTAAATTATATACCTCCTTAATACTTATTCCATTTGATACCACCTTCATTGTGTCCGAAACTAAACCTTCATCACTACCTTCTCCATCTTTAATTTCCCAGATTTCTTTCCATTCTTTCTCCATTTTGTCTACAATACATTTAACACTGTAAAATGTTAGTATCCATCCTCCACCTTTTAACTTCTTTAAAGTCACATTTAATTCTAAAATCCATATTTGCCAGAGCATGCTCTGTCACTTTTATCACATAAATATCCAATTTATACACTCCAGAAACCAAATCATTAGTCAGAAATCTATAATCTATTCTAGAAAAAGTTTATGAACTGAAATAAAAAGTAAGCCTTTTTTCATTTTCATTTAGCTCTCTCCACACATCTTTCAACCCATTTTAATTATCATTATCATTACAATATTTTGTCCAATATTGTAATATTATATCTTCTTTCCTCTTTAATAGGATTTAGTTTATTAGTTATTTTACTCATTTACCTTATTAAAATCTCCAGCCATTATTACAAATCTCTTTATTGCCTCCAATTCATTAAACACTCTTTTTAAAAAAGCACTGGATTATCATTTGGCAAATAGATATTAACTAATATATAATTTCCCCTTCTTTATCCCTGTAAGATCAAAAATCTACCTCTTTCATCTTTCTTTACCTTAAATTCATCTTTTTTAGAACTAATTGCTACCTGCCCTTGACTTTGAATTCCTGAAAGCTTTTTCTTTCCTGCTGTTCCTTTTACTTTGTGTTTTTGTAGCATCTTCAGCAATGTGGATTGCCATTCTCTGGGGGACTGCATTTTAGAAGCAGAGCTGTGAAAATGGCTGCTAGACATAAACAAATGTAGAAGTATCTACTAATAGAAAGCCACTTACTAGCAAGAGCTTGCTCAAAGTTCTGTGTAAGTGCGTGGACTAAATAAAAGTCTTATTTGGTTATATATAGATGTGTTTAGCAGGTAAGAAACTTAGGCTAAAGTTAAGTCATTACTGCTAATTACATTTGCTATTAAACAGATTTTTTTCCCATGAAACTTCTTTGCAGATAATAGTAATCAAATTCAGAAGATTTGTAAAACTTGGCACAATGGTTAGTGGATGTGTCTCAATCAAAAACATATTTGTTCTGCTAAACTATTGCTTTGTTCTGCAAGGGGGGAGTTTTTGTGTTTAATAGTGATATGATTTACATGGTAACCTGGTTCACCTTGTCACAGAGGATCAGACAAGCCAAAATGGCTTGTTTAAGTGTGCAGGGTGTGAGGGCACAGCCATCTGAACCCAGGTAGCATGGCTTGTTGGAAGGGGAAACAACCTTCCACTAGCCAATGGCCTATTGTTGGAGGGTTGTTTCCTCTAACAAGTCATTCTGCCCAGGTTCAGACAACAGGACAAGCTGCACCTGGGTGGACCATTAGAGAAATTGGTCCAAGCATATGCCAGCAGCTAAGGAATATTAATATAAGTAAATAAAAATTCAAGTCAGCCATTGCACTTCCAAAATGTTCTCTGGCCAGGAGATGGCTGTGAAATCTATTTTTCTTTAAACCCTGAGCTCCTCTTTCTTTCTTCTTTCTTACTTTCTTTGGTAAATTTCACTACTTTGATTCATAGTTTCAGCCATTACTACTACTTAACTACCAGAATCCCACTGCCAAGGAATTGGATGGTTATTTCATATTTTAAAAGATGAAATAGAATATAGTTAATGCTGTCAAGCTATATGTCATATTTCGTTCCAGATTAATTTCCTCAGAGTTTTCATTTGCCTCTCCTTTCTTCAATTATATGATTTCACCGTAAACTTTTCTTCAGAGTACTAGACTGAACAATTATCTGGAGCTAGGCATTAATTTGTTGTTTTTTCTCTAAGGAAGGCCAGTGTGATATACTGATTGATTGTTGAATCAATGTTCTAACCCTCACTGTGCTGCAAAATCCGCTGGGTGACTTTGGGCCAATCACTGACCCAGCATGCATAGAGTGGCAACACAGAGTGTAATTGATAGTTGTTGAATTGTGGTTTATTGCTACTTGCGAACTTTGCACTGTGGTTTAATTATGGACTTTTAACCATGAACAACCCTGGAAGAGAACCCATGGTTTGTTGTTGTCTTGTGAACTCTGGGATGTAAATGGTTAACAAATCATAGTTAAATCATAATGTGGAGTTTTTCAGTGACAAACCATATACAGCCTATATTCTTTGTTTTCATTATGTGTGAAGCAACTCACCATTCTAACTTCCGTGTTGTTGTTCGCATAAAATGTAGAGAAGGAGGGCCATGTAAGCCCCCACATGTTCCCTGCCAAAGGAACAGAAGTGGGATATAAATGTGTTTTCTTAGGTATCTGGGCTTTCTTTTCAAGTGCATACTTAATCATAAAAGGATGAATTCATTTTTCGCTCCATGATAAATTGCATCTATGTGAAACTGCAACTAAATAACTTTTAGTGTGATTGTTTGTGACTGGCTGTGTTACCCTTTAGGCATATCTTCTGTATTAATACAGCAGCCTATCTAAACAATACCAAATAGCAATGTAAATATACCATTGAGGAAGCTGCATTACAGTAAGTCAAAACATTGGTCCATTTAGCTCAGCATTGTTTATACCAGAGCTAGACTGCTCTGTGCCCTCCAGATGTTTTAGATTACCGCTCCTATAAGCCCTGAGAATTGGCCATGCTGACTGGATTGATGGAGATTGTATTTCAAAACAGTACAGACCACACCAGGTCTACGCAGATTGGCAGTGGTGTCTTTGTTTCCTGAACAGTTGGACTTTGGTGAACATTCTATGTTATTATAGAGAATCAACCAGTTAGTGACAGAGTCTTGCCTCAATTCCAAAAGCCTCCTACATGAATTGGTCAGATAAATCAAACACAGGCAGGGGAGGAATTACCAATATAATTAGGCCCTCTCCTTCGTGTGTCTGGAAAAACATCTTGTTCATTTCAGTTCATTTCTTATATTTATATCCTACTTTATTTCTAACAAGAACCCTGTGAGATAGGTTAGACCAAGAATTCATGATTGGCCCAAAGTAAACCAGTGAACTTTATAGCCAAGTGGGGATTAAATCTTCAGTCCAGTACTCTAAACATCATACTACACTTTCTTTCTATCATTCCCAGAGATATATATAGGCCAGCTTCCAGAATTCCATTACTGACTCCAATTTGAAACTGTTCATCCAGGGGGCTTGCTTGGATCACGACTGCCCTACCAGGAAGATATTTCTGCCCCAAAAAGTTCATATCAATATGATAAAATAGCAAAAACTGAGAAAAGATTGTGTGTCATAGATTTTGATAAACTTATAGTATAAACTTCTTTATCTTCTTCCATTATGTTTCTTCAGTCTGTTCAGCCATATCTTAAATGATGTAATTATATCCATTACAGCTATATAAGAACTGCAGTTTTGATTAAACTGGCACTTTTAAAATTATCCCTTAGGTCTTTTTTAAGCAGTCAACTTAATCTCAATTGTCAGGATCTGGCATGCTGAAAATTTGTTGTTTAACACTTTTATATTTTCCCTATATTTTCCCTTCATTCACTTTTCAATTTAAATTCAGTTTCAATGTTGTTGTTGTTAGTCACGAAGTCATGTCCGACCCATCGCGACCCCATGGACAACATTACTCCAGGCCTTCCTGTCCTCCACCATCCTCTGGAGTCCACTTAAGTTCACACCAACTGCTTCAGTGACTCCATCTAGCGACCTCATACTCTGCCATCCCCTCTTCTTTTTCCATCTATTGTTCTCAGCATTAGGCTCTTCTCCAGGGAGTCCTTCCTTCTCATTAGGTGGCCAAAGTATTTGAGTTTCATCTTCAGGATCTGTCCTTCTAAAGAGCAGTCAGGGTTGATCTCCACTAGGACTGACTAGTGTGATCACCTTGTGGTCCAAGGGACTCGCAGGAGTCTCCTCCAGCATCACAATTCAAAGACCTCAATTCTTCGGCGCTCAGCCTTCCTTATGGTCCAAATTTCACAGCCATACATTGCAACTGGGAAAACCATAGCCTTGACTATACACACTTTTGTTGGCAGCGTGATATCTCTGCTTTTTAGTATGCTGTCTAGATTTGCCATAGCTTTCCTCCCCAGGAGCAAGTGTCTTTTAATTTCTTGGCTGCAGTCCCCATCTGCGGTGATCTTGGAGCCCAGGAAAATAAAGTCTGTCACTACCTCCATTTCTTCCCCATTTATTTGCCAGGAAGTGAGAGGACTGGATGCCATGATCTTAGTTTTCTTAATGTTGAGTTTCAAGCCAACTTTTGCGCTCTCCTCCTTCATCCACATCAAGAGGCCCTTTAGTTCCTCTTCACTTTCTGCCATTAGAGTGGTATCATCTGCATATCTGAGGTTGTTGATGTTTTCCCAGCAATCTTAATTCCAACTGGTGATTCATTAGCCCTGCCTTTTTCATGATGCACTCTGCAGATAAGTTAAATAGGCAGAGCGACAGTATACAGCCTTGCCGAACTCATTTCTAAAATTTTGAACCAATCATTGGTTCCGTGTCCAGTTCTCACTGTTGCTTCTTGACCCGCATATAGGTTTCTCAAGAGACAGATAAGATGGTCTGGTACTCCCATCTTTTTAAGAACTTGCCACAATTTGTTGGGATCCACACGATCAAAGGCTTCAGCATAGTCAATGAAGCAGAAGTAGATGTTTTTCTGGAACTCCCTAGCTTTCTCCATGATCCAGTGTATGTTGGCAATTTGATCTCTAGTTCCTCTCCCTCTTCGAAACCCTGCCTGTACTTCTGGCAGTTCTCGGTCCACATACTGCTGGAGCCTAGCTTGTAGGATTTTGAGCATAACTTTGTTAGCATGTGAAATGAGTGCAATGTTGCAGTAGTTTGAACATTCTTTG
>NW_025335317.1:29011026-29051393 GCF_004798865.1 Varanus komodoensis
CAAAGGCTTCAGCATAGTCAATGAAGCAGAAGTAGATGTTTTTCTGGAACTCCCTAGCTTTCTCCATGATCCAGTGTATGTTGGCAATTTGATCTCTAGTTCCTCTCCCTCTTCGAAACCCTGCCTGTACTTCTGGCAGTTCTCGGTCCACATACTGCTGGAGCCTAGCTTGTAGGATTTTGAGCATAACTTTGTTAGCATGTGAAATGAGTGCAATGGTGCAGTAGTTCGAACATTCTTTGGCATTGCCCTTCTTTGGGATGGGAATGTAAACTGACCTTTTCCAATCCTGTGGCCACTGTTGAGTTTTCCAAGTTTGCTGGCATATTGAGTGTAGAACTTTTATTGCATTGTCTTTTAAGATTTTGAATAGCTCAGCTGGAATACTGTCACCTCCACTAGCTCTGTAGTTGCTCAGACTTCCTAAGGCCCATTTGACTTCACATTCCAGGATGTCTGGTTCGAGGTCAGTGACCACCCCATCGTGGTTATCAGGGACATTAAGCTCTTTCTTGTATAGTTCTTCTGTGTAATCTTGCCACCTCTTCTTAATCTCTTCTGCCTCTGTTAGGTCCCTGCCATTTTGGTCCTTTATCATGCTCATCTTTGCATGAAACGTTCCCTTCATAGCTTCAATTTTCTTGATCTCTGGTCCTCCCTATTCTATTGTTTTCTTCTATTTCTTTGCACTGTTCATTTAAAGGCATTCTTATCTCTTCTAGCTATTCTCTGGAATTCTGCATTCAATTGGGTGTATCCTTCCTTTTCTCCCTTGCCGTTCACTTCCCTTCTTTCCTCAGCTATTTGTAAAGCTTCCTCAGACAGTCATTTTGCTTTCTTGCATTTCTTTTTCTTTGGGACGGTTTTAGTTGCTACCTCTTGTACAATGTTGCGAACCTCCGTCCATAGTTCTTCAGACACTCTGTCTATCAGATCTAATTCCTTAAATCTATTTGTCACCTCTACTGTATCTTTGGCTGCGAAGCACATGTCAATCTGATTTTTGTGTTGACCATCTGGGGATGTCCTTGTGGAGAGTCATCTCTTGGGTTGTTGGAAAAGAGTGTTTGCTATGACCATCGTATTCTCTTGACAAAATTCTACCAGTCTGTGCCCTGCTTCATTTTGTACTCCAAGGCCAAACTTGCCTGTTATTCCGGTTATCTTTTGGCTTCCTACTTTAGCATTACAATCCCCCGTGATGATAAGGACATCATTTTTTCGTGTTAATTTCAGAAGATGTTGCAGGCCTTCATAGAACCAGTCAACTTCAGCCTCTTCAGTATCAGTGGCTGGGGCATAGACTTGGACTACTGTGATGTTGAATGGTTTGTCTTGGATTCGAACTGGGATCACTCTGTCATTTTGAAGATTGTATCCCAGTACTGCTTTTCCTACTCTTTTATTGACTATGAAGGCTACTCCATTTCTTCTGAGGTATTCTTGCCCGCAGTAGTATACCTGATGGTCATCTGAATTAAATTCACCCATTCCTGTCCATTTTAGTTCACTGATTCCTAAGATGTCGATGTTCAGTCTTGTCATCTCTTGTTTGACCACATCCAGCTTGCCTTGATTCATGGATCTTACATTCCATGTTCCTATGGAGTATAGATCTTTGCAGCATCGGACTCTCCTTTCACCACCAGATACATCTGCAACTGAGTGTCCTTTCGGCTTTGACGCAGTCACTTCATTCTTTCTGGTGCTACTAGTACTAACCTTCTGCTCTTCTCCAGTAGCATATTGGACACCTTCCGACCTGAGGGGCTCATCTTCTGGCGTCATATCTTTTTGCTTTTTGGGACTGTTGTGCGACGAATTCTCTGTCTGAACTTGAATTCATTTGGTGAGTGGCAAGAGTGGTGTAATCAAAACAGTCCCTCAGAAAAACAAGAGAAAAGTACAGAGTCAGCATGTTGGGGGTCACCCCATACTTTGCAGAAGTATAAAAACATCAGAAATAACATCTAAAAACACACCCTTCACTTTGGGGTAGGCTTGGGGAGCTGGAAAACAGTGGTGGGGGAAGCGGAATGGTATGACACAGCCTACAAGAGGGCACATGCAGTGACTAAAACTGCCAAGGAAGCATTGGCTATTGGGCAGTATAGAAATGTAGTAAATGACATAGATCAATAATAATACAAAGAAATGGCAACATGGTGGTTTAAGTCCTACTTTTTAATATCTGGATTGTCTTCCTTTTTAATGTCAGGTTATAAAATATTATTTGATCACTAATACCCTTGAATTGGAACCAATACATTGAATTCAGAGAAAGGGTGTGTAATTAGGCTGGTGGGAAGCTGAGTACACTAACCCCTCATCCTCTAATTTCCCATCAAGACCCCCCTAAAATTCACAGTGGGGCTGAGGAGTATGAGGGAATTCCCATGCAAGAAGCTCATGATCAGCTCTGTATGGCCAAGAATCTGCATTTTCTTCCTTGCAAAACTCTAAAGCATCATTTATATTGATAAACACAGTGACAACAGGGATGCTATGTACGGAATTGTTATATGCTGGCACTGATGAATGCCCATCCTTCCTGAATGATATAAAGGTGTTTGGAAAATACATGTGTTGAGCCATTTGTTTTGCAAACAAATTTGAGCCCCGTGGAGCCATTTGGTTTGCACTTATTTACACCATGACCTCAGTACTTTAAATCCCATCTAGCCATAGCAGATGTGGTTACAGGAATGGGCCCAAGCATGCATGCATTTCATTTTGCATCCCTTTTGAACAGATGTCACTATGGTGAGAAGAGCTCTGCAGTACTCAGTCAGTCTCTGAAAGTATCTCTGTTCAGTACCACTGTTCTGTGAAACACTCTTCATCTCCGAGTATGCTTGGCTGATACTCTGTGAAAGCAGTCTAGATATGCTGAAGCTTTACATGTCAACAGATGATCATTCATACCCAGTAGCAGTTGTCTGTTTAGGTAGATGCAATCCAGATGTCTTTGCAATTACAAGTAATCTCAAGCCAAAGCCCTAGTCACTGGGGGCATTGCTTTCATCTGGAATAAATTTCTCATAAAAATGTACTGAAGGCATGGATGCACATCAGTGCTGACAACATCCTGATGTGAGTCTCTCATTCATAGAAAGCTATCGATCACAGCTTTTGTTAACAAATTGCTCTTGGAAACTGATGGTTATGTATTCACTATTAGTAAAGCATGCATAATGGAGAGGTCTGTACAATGCAGCAGCATAAATGGTATGCTTTGGGCAGTGGTTAAATTACTTGAATTATACATGGATTTTTAACAAATGGTATCTGTGTCTGTCTCTGTCAAGAAGGAATATGCAAGTGGACCATCTGTGATGTCAGACTCTGCTACTATAGAGATTTAATAACCCACAATCTCATCAGTTGGCATGTCCTAGAAAGGAAGTTATTTTTCTGTAAGTAGCTCCTTCTGTGAGAGGATCTTTTGCCATTTAGCAGCCATCTTTTCACTCTTCAGGCACAATACAGCTATGCATTGACCACTTCCTCCAGATTTTGCTTTCCTCTGAAGGGATCATGACAGAGACAGAGAGGGTGTTTCTGTAACATAGGAAATATTATTTATTAATATATTCAAATACACAAATAGAACATAGAGGGCAAACACCACATGTGCATGCAAAGCTGCAACCTCAGGTGTAGTCCCTGAGGAGAGAGGAAACACAGAAACATAGAAACAGAGCGAGTCAGAAGGGGTCTCCCAGGCCATCCAGTCTGACCTCCGGCACCAGCCGGCTCTGCTCACGACATGCCGACCATGTGGACGTCCAGCCTATCCTTGAACACCCGCACCGATGGGGCCTCAACGACCTCTCGTGGAAGCCCATTCCACACCCTCGGGGTCCTGACTGTCAGGAAGTGCTTCCTGGCATCCAAACGGAACCTTGGCTCCCTGAGCTTTGCTCCATTGGAGTGTGTCCTGCCTTCCTCTGCAGGGGAGAACAGGTCTCTACCCATCTCCATGTGACATCTCCTCACATACCTGTATGTCGCCAACTTATCCCCTCTGAGTCTCCTTTTCTCCAGGCTGAAGAGACCCAGTTCCCTCAGTCTCACCTCATACGGCATCCCCTGCAAACCGGCCACCAACCTTGTGGCCCTACGCTGCACTGACACCAACCTGGCTATATCCTTTCTGTAATGAGGGGCCCAAAACTGAGCACAATACTCCAATTGTGGGCGCACCAGAGTCGTGTAGAGTGGTAGTAATACCTCTCTTGATCTAGAAGCCACACTTCTGGCTATGCAACCAAAGGTGGCGTTCGCCCTCTTGACCACCGCATCACACTGTTGACTCATGTTTAGCCTGCAGTCAACCAGCACCCCGAGGTCCCTTTCACAAGTGCTGCTCTCCAGCCACTTGTCACCTAACCTGTACTTACGACATGTATTCCTATGCCCCAAATGCAAGAACTTGCACTTATCCACATTGAACACCATCCTGTTGTCTCCTGCCCACTTCCATAGTCTGTCCAGATCCTTTTGGATCTGGAGTACCTGCTCCTCAGTTGTGGCCACTGCTCCAGTTTTAGTGTCGTCTGCGAATTTGATCAGCAGACTGTTCACCCGTTCTTCCATGTCATTAATGAAAAGATTAAACAGGATCGGCCCCAGGACAGAGCCCTGGGGGACCCCACTATCCCGATTTACTTAGAAGTTGCCTGCAGCCTTATCTTCCTTTCCCACGGTCCCCGTCCCCAAAACTGCCAACCTGGTACACCTTATATGCATGCTCTTCTTCCCCTAGCTGAGGCAAGGGATGTGTTTTTTTATGAAGATCAATAGCTTTTTCATTCAAGACTCTCATGAGCCATTTCTTTATAAAGAATCCATCTCCTAACAATTAGCTCCTGCAAAGAGACATCCACGGACTAAAAGGAGTATTTAGCAACAGTCTGTTTAACAAAAGGATAGCCTGGCCATAATGATGTGTGTGATGTGTTTGTGTCCCGTATCCTCTGCCCCTAACTTTCAGCAGGTGACTACTTACTGAGGGATCCTTTTGCTGGTAGCACCTTGTAACTGGAAAATCCTGCCCAAAGAGATTTGCCTAGCATTTATTACATTGCCATTTTGGTGCCAAGAAAGACCTTATTTTCCCAGAAATTTAATCTGTCTTAATCTTTTAATCTGTATTAATATTAAACCTTTTAAAAAAACTTTCTTTTAGCTGTGTTTGTTACTTACAGTATTTCATTATCAATGAATTTTATATTGTTGTTTCTTGCTGCTAAGTGCCCAGAAAATTCTGCTATAGAACAGCCTATAAATACTGTTCCTAAATGAATACACAACTAAAAATAATTATATCCCCAAGGTATTTTTGTGAAGCTTTAGCTTACATTTACCCCAGTAATACTCAAATGACAGGAACAAAAACACAACAAATAGTTCAAGTAAAGAGTTTATGAAATCAGGCCATTTTTATTTTTTTATTTTTTTCGATTTATATCCTGCCTTTTTCCTACAAAGGGCTCAAGGCAGCTTACATCTCCTCCTCCATCTTATCCTCACAACAACAACCCCGTGGGGTAGGTTGGGCTGAGAGTCTGTGACTGGCCCAAAGTCACCCAGTTGGCTCCATGGCTGAGCGGGGACTAGAACCCAGATTGCCTGAGTCCCAGTCCCATGCTCTTAACCACTGCAATATACTATCTTGGTCATGTTACATTATATGGGACAGCCAGCCAGTCTGGATAAAAATAAATGATTTTTAAAACAAAACCAAAAAAAAAAAGGATTTAAAAAATCAGATATTTAAAATTTAAATTGGATTTTTTAAGATAAAATGTTTTTTGAGGAAAAAAATCTATCCCAAGATTGTTCTCTATTTAAGATGCATTATAGTCCAAAGGATATTCATCATGAAATAAGGATTAGCTTAATTATAACCTTTTTTGGTAAATGAATTCCATTAATCCACTAACAATGTCATGCTCTTCCAGAAGTTTTTTTAAGATTACAGGGTAATTTTCCATCTAGAAGACATTATCACAGATGCTTGGTTGTACATACAGAGTTGAGAAAAAGACCTTACAGAATCACCTGTAAGTGCTAAGTTTCAAAATAAATTCAATGAATAGAAGAAGATTGTTAGGAAAGGAATAGATTTGCACAAGAAGTATGAGGAGGGAGGGACAAGCAGCAAAAATGAAAGTGGGACCTTTTGAGCATAATACTCCACAAGTCTTTGGATCCTTTTGGTTGTGCCTGAGGTTTGTCATATTATTCTTTCCCGGGGGCGGTGGGAGGGACCTATAATGTCAGCAGGCTGTAAAAGAAACCCAGTTTGGGAATATTTGAATGAAGTTATTCTACCTATGGATTAAAGCAAACACTGAAACGAAGTGCAAGGCCCTGGTGGCCCAAATGAATCAACATCATGAGAAGTGCTGTGATGATTTTTTAAATTTATTACTGTTTAGCGTACGATGAGTTCATGACAGAGAAAAAGCAAATATATACACACAAGCCACACAAACATATACAAAGCCTCTGCAGGGGTACAGCAGTAGCCTCAAAACTGGATGCCTAGTTCAGCTAACCAGGCAATTGCCTCTGGTGTTGCTTGGTGCTTCTAAGGAGCCAGGAAGCACAAGTCTTGGCATTTTTGCACAATATGCCTGGTAGTTTGCACATCGGCACCACAGTTGCAAAAAGAAGAACCTTTTCATCCCCATTGATACAGAGCAGAGGCACTCCTTCCAGAATTACATCTAATACTATTCAATTTTGTCCAGACAGAGAGAGACAGGTTATAGGCAGGAAGTCTGGAAGAAGGAACACTAATGTCCAAGCCATAATAAGGCAACTTGGACCATTCTTCTCTCCGGGCGTTCTTAGGGTTGAACTGGGTAGATGTAAAATAAGCGGCTGTTTCCAAGCTGTCCTATGAGATTTCAGCTTTGTGATGGTCCTGAGGAATAGGGAGGGACTTGTCCTCAGCATCCTTGATCATAACTGAGAGAGAGCATGTTGTCTTCCTATGTGGGGTGATGTAATGCTGCTGTGTACTGGTAACCAGTGCACAGGTGTGGAATACAATGTGCCAGTGATGATACGCATTGTCTGGTGGGGTTGGACATCAACCATTCGGATGTGAAAACTATTATGCCACACTCTAGCACCATATTCCACTGTAGAATAAACTAGGGCCATGGCTATTGTTTGCAAGGTGTTAGCATCAGCACCCCAGGATGTTCCAGCCAGTGTGTTCAATAGGTTATTATGGTTTTTCAATTTTGCAGCTGTTTTTCCCAGGTATTGTTGGAAGGTCAGTGATCTGTCCAAGGTAACTCCCTGGTACTTTGGGGAGTTATTACACTGTAAAATATGGTTCTGAATCTTCCCCATAGGCTGGTAGTTAGCATGCCTATTGCTGAGATGGAATGTGCCTCCTCCTGTTTTTGATGGGCTTGGTTGAAGACACCATTTTTTGAAGTAGTAATCCAACTTCTGGAGGTCTTGAAAGAAGATATCCTCTGCTTCACTGAAATTTGTTCTTTGGACTGTAAGATAACTAATTTTCCAGGCATGTCATGACTGTCCAATCAAAAAGAGTATGGGATAACACAGATTCCTGTGGTAATCCATTGTTCAGTTTGTGATATCTACTATCAAATTCTGTAAAGACTTGGAACTGTGACAGCTGGGTTGTGGGTGGCAGCAGGGAAGGGCAGAATGCTGGGTCCAAGGCATGACCTCAAGCTGAGTGTAGCGCTTCCCATGGGCCAGAGGCTAGGGGCAAGTCAGCAGGTCCAGGTCAAAGGCATGGAGGAGAGCAGTTAATTACAACCTTAATTAGTTTGAGAAGTCCTTCTCTCCGGACAGTGTCATAGGCTGCTGAGAGGTCAAGGAAGAGCAGCAGTTACCTGTGTTCGCAGCATTCCTCAAGCTAGGTGTGCTCCCTGTGTGGTACAAAATGGGTAACAGTGATTGGATGCAGCTGCACTGCCCTTCTGGGCCTCACTGCCATGACAATCAGAAGAGTATGAAGATAGATGGTAAATGTTTTGATTTCATCGTATATCTTAAAGACTGCCTGGAGGAACTTTAATGTTTAAGCAAAATTGTGTTTGATATTATTACTGCATATTACTGTCATTTTGATACAATTGTTATGAAGAAATAAAGGGTTGAAACAAATATTCCTTTTATTGGACAGTGAATACAATGAGTAATACAAAATAAGCAGAAATGGTATAAATAGTAACAGCAAGCATTGACTATATTGTTTAGGCGAATCCATCATAAACATAAAGGTTTCTGGAAACAATCCCACTGTGATCACCACTGTGAGATCACCACTGTGGAATGCATAGAGGTTTGCCCAGATTGTCCAGGCAAACCAGGTCCCTAGAACAAAGGAATGAAAGCACATGGCCAGCAGGCATGATCACAGAACAGGCTGGTCAGAGTAACTGCTAATAAGACTTGGTTTGAACCACTTACTGGATAATTAACTAAGCCCCTTCCTCAATCCCTTGCATACCTTGTGGCCATAATTTCTGCTGGCAGGGATGCTCCTTCTCTTCACCCCAAACTTCTGGGGCCAGACACTGCATTTGGCACATGACAACCCAAGCCCGGGGACAAAACAGGTTTATTAAAAGGTCAAGGTCAATAGACAAAATAGGGGTGGAGGGTCTTAAAACACTACACACATGCAACAAACACTACATGGCTATAGGGAAGGGAACAAGGACATTGGAGAGCAGCAGTTTCACTGGATCCACTCTGTTCAGCGCCCCCAAGACCCCCAGGACAGTTGGCCTCCTCGGACTGAAAATAACAAAGCTAGCTGTTCCTACCACTAACACAGTGTGCAATACCCACATAGCCTTCTCCCGTAGAACAGAGCAGTGTTTTTGGACAGAGCCTCCAGCAGCAACAGGGAACTTCTGCTCAAAGAGGAACCCCAACCTCCCTTGGCTCCCTGCCTTGAGCTCATTAGATCATACAGATGACTCATGGGGTGACATCTCCTGCCACTACCCAGGTGAAAATCATCTGCCCTCCAGACCTGCAATCTCTGGCCTGGTGAGGGTGGAAAGGGTGTGCAAATGGCTGTCCTTGGATGTAATTTAGGGCATTTTGCATTCTCACTGGTATCAACTGGCACCTGATTTTCCTTGAGGTAGCACCTGGCTGAGATGCCCAGGGTTAACCCTTCAGCTCCCAGCAGAACCCGAACTAGTTCTCTGTTACACTGCATAACCAAAAGAACATGCAATGTACTTGAATGCCTCTGCACAGGCGTAATGTTATAATGTAACCAAATGTAATCAATCAGAAAGGGCTCCTTGAATGTTCCAGTTGCAAAACCCTATGCTCAGCTGGTTGACATGATAAACTCTTATTTCCATTTGATTGAAAAGCCACACTTCATTAATATGGTTCAATTACTGAGACCAGGATACACCTCACCCAGCAGAGCAAATGTTGCAGGGACACTGCTGGATAAAGTGCATAGCAGAGAAATGGAACAATGTGCAACAGTTTGAGGTAAAATTGTTAACCTATTGTTATTGCCAACCTAGGTGGAGAAAAGACCACAATGATCCTGTTGTATGCGCTTGTATAACAACAGAAAAAGGGAATGTCTTCCTTGCAGAAACAATCGAGGAAATGCCTGTGCAGCAGAATACTTACAAGAAGTGGCAGCAAAAGCTATAGTAACATGTGAACAAAAATTCAAATGTCTAGTACGCAGTTTGGTCACAGACAATGCTGCAAATGTATCTAAGATGAGAAAAAAAATAGAAGATCAGAAAGGGAATATGAAGCTAATAACATATGGTTGCAGTGCTTATTTGCTGCACCTTCAAGTGAAAGACTTCAGTGTTCCAGAAATAAAAACTACATTGCTAAATACTTCTGTAACAATCGTTTTGCAGCAGAAGCTCTGAAAACAATGGGTGGAACTGAGCTAATGCTCCTACAACTCTGTAGTGAACTGTTTTGAGCTGTGTATCAAGAACTGGCGTATTCTGGTGACAGTTTATGAATAAAATTGAGAGAAAACAGATGGCATTGTCATGGCCAAAATTCTCAACATTGGGCTTAAGAGAAATGCTAAGAATGTTACACTGAGCATTCAGAAACCCATTCCTAAAGCTTTACACAAAATACAGAAAAATAACTGTTTTATCACTGATGCTGCTGAAATTTGGAAGGAACTGAGTAAGCACTTAAGAACAGAATTACACAGAATTATAATCAAATTGTAAGCATTAAAAACAAACAAAGGGACAAGCACTGTCTCCAATTCATTTTCTCACAAATACTGTCAACATCTGGTACCAGGGTTAAATCTTAAGTGCTGGGGAAGAGATATTAGCTATGGCATGGGTATCCGGTAATCATCCATGTGCAATGCCAATGATAATATTTTTCAGAAATGTATGTCTGCTGATGATGTTTTAAAGAAAATTACTCCAGACATCACTTAAGCACTTGGATTTAAAAACTGTTGATGTTATGATTTCACTTTTAACAGCAGTAGTCTCTTCTGCTGGCATAGAAAGAATATTCTCTTCTTTTGGACTCAGTCATTCTGAATTGAGAAATCGTTTGGGGTCTGATGAAAGCAGGAAAGCTTTCTTTTCCAGATTATGAACAAACAGGAAATGAAGATGAGTGCGCTACAGACGACAGTACTTTAATTTTTCCATGTGTGGACTGGGCTAATAGTCTAAGTTTTTTTTAAAAGATATTTAAAAAAACATGGATGTTGAAGCAAATACAATACATATTCTATAATGTTATTGTTTTAGTTAAACTCCTAAATTGTTATTATTAAGGTAATGATTATTTTTCTTCTTCCACTAAAGTACAGCAGAAAAGTTGTCCAAATATGAATGACTGACCTATTAAACTGGATAGTTCACCTCGCAATAATTTTATAATTATCTATGAAGCGTTTCTAATAGTATAACCAACTAAATAATTTTTGAAATAACTAGAACTAATCTGAAAAGTTGTTATTCTAAAAATCAAAGCTTCATCTAGTTGTAAATATTAAGACTATACCAGCAAGAATTAGTATATATGTAGAAAACCATGATTTAAATCTAGTTTTACTCACTAGTGATTTAAATCAAATCCATCCTGCAGCTAGCCATTCAAGGTGCCAGGATCTGGAATGCTCTGGGGCGCCATCAGGTGGCAAAATCCAGAATGCCCACCCCAGTATTCACAAGATTGGTCCCAGCCCGTTGGAGCAGGCAGCCTCCAAATGAGCACCAGCTGGGAAACCTGGGGAGCATGCTTTACAAGCAAGCTCTTTCCTCCAGAACTTGCCTCAGCAATACAAGTTTTTGTTTGCTGCTGTGTTGGCGGGGCCCATATTGCTCCTATATCCTGGCCTGTTACTGTGCCTCAGGTACTTGCTCCCTGTGTGGCTGTCTTCCAGGTTTGTGACCCTTGGTTTGTTTCCAGCTGCCCAGATACTTACTTCTGGTTCCTGACCTTGGCCTGCTCTGTGACTGCAATTTGGACTTTGTATTGGTCTTCAACTTTGGACTTTGTCTTGCCTTGGGTTCTGTTGCTCTGGTCCCCATGCTTCTGTCTTGTCTCCTGCTGCCTACCTCCTGGACCATGACACATTTCCTGATATCAAGCAGTCTTCCATGAAAACATAAATTTAATTATTCTTTTTGTGTAGCGAAGGTGTGCACAAACTTCAAATGTGCAAGATTTCCTTCATATTTTACTAGCATACCACCAGCAAGTGGAACCTCATATGAAAAAGCCAAACACTTAGAAATAAAGAATTATGAGGCCAGGAATTTGTTCTGAGTTCCAGAATAGAATGATAACCTTCTAGATAAAAACCACTGTGTTACCCTAAATGTTTGCCATTTTCAGCAAGTAATGTTTTTGCAGCATTCATTAAAAAAAAGTGGGAAACAGAAATCTTTGCTGATTTCAGATAACTACCATCTGCTCACTTCTGGTGTACTTGTGGCGCCCTCTGAAGGGGTGTCCATGAGAACATTACAAAGAGGAGGAGGAGGAGGAGGAGGAGGAACGAACGAAAGAAAAAATTCTTGTGCCTTCACTGTCATTAGTAAAGACAGTGACTATGGGAAAAGACTTAGCCATATTTCACTATCCTCAAACTGGCAACAGCAGGATTAGCACACAGTATATGTGTGCAAATTGAACAGGATATTTCCTGTAAATGAAATTTTGGGGAGGCAGGAAGAAGGGAAGGAGCCAATCTATAGCAGAAAGGTCCGTGTTTGGCAGGAGATAGTAGAAAAGGAGGCATGAACTAATTCCAAGTGCTGTCGACATAGATTTGTGGTAGGCTAATATGCAGAACCTCCCCCCCCCCCCAACAGAGTTTCTTTCTCTCTTTCAGCCCTCCGTGGCAGAGGAAATCTTCCCATGGAAATTAAAGGAGAAAATCAGGATTTTAGTGCAGCTCCATTGGACAAAAACATGTCCCCATTCCTTGCCAAAACCTGAAAGTAGCAGCAAGGATAGGATCCTGTTACTTTCAAGTCGTCTTTGTGTTTCTGAAGCTTTTAGGTATGTAAAAGAAAAACAAAACTGCATACAAGCCGAGGGCTTATGCTTGCACTAGGTGCTGGATTTGGCTTCGAAGTGACTGGGGGCGGGGAAAATTAGACTCATTTTTGCGGGGAAAATTAGACTCATTTTTGCTGTTGCCTAAGCTAACTATATTTTGTATTTTCTTTTAGCTACTAGTCCAAAACAGCGTTAGGCCCACCCCTAACCCGTGGGCTACATTGCAGCCTTGCTGTAAGCTGTTCTGTCTCAGCCTGCACCAAATCTACACTGTAGGCATAACCTTGGGCTAAACTGCTGTACTGATGCAAACCGCTCCTAGCATCAGCCTGAAAGCTTACCCCACACCCCATTATGCTATCGCACTCAGCTGCTCCGATCTATTATATGGGCATAAAGGACTGCGTATTCTAATTTGGACGGGCAGCGCTATTTTAAGAACTGCTTAGGAATGTGAAAGATTGAGAAGGTACATTCAAAATAAGACCCAGAACAGAAAGCGCGAGGACCCCTTTTTGGATGCTACCGTTGTTTCAGTGTAAACAACGCTGAATCCTAAACATTAACACTAAACTAAATCCTAAACGTAAACATTAGAATCCACTGTAATTTCTACTGCAACTCTTCTGCTCTAAAGTCAACTGAGGGCGGCACTCTGAACTTTTCCTGTCTCTGCAACCGATTGAGGCGACCAGCCACAGCAGAAAAGCATTTCGCTTGGAAAGGACTTGTGGCTTGTACCGAAACCCGTAGGGAAGTGGGCGGGGAAGGGGCGTGTGACTCTGCGGATGGTAGTGCGTTGCTAGGAGACCTAGAGACGCGGAGGGGGGGGCAAGCTTGATGAGGCTCCAGGCACGGCAGATGTGGAGACTTACGTTTCGGGGTCTATTTTGGCGGAGCAGGAGGGAAGCCAGGTAGGGTTTGGCACCGAGGAAGAAATTACTTTCCACGGCTCAAGCGCAATGCTGCATTTTCGAGAGCTTGGAGGTTCAACCTTGTTCGGTTTAAAGTTATTTGCATTTGAATTTGGTCCTGTCTTTAAAATACAGCCGTGGAATAAATAGGACCTGTACCTATGGCCCCTGATTTTTTGGGTACATTTGGGAATTTGGCAATTTTGCTGTGGGGGCATCTGTGTCGTCGTTGTTCAACTGCAAAGTCGTGTCCGACTCTTTGCGACCTCATGAGCAACATTCTTCCAGATTCTCCCGTCCTCCACCATCCCCCAGAGGCCACCGCACCCTACCTCCCCAGTGACCCTATCCAGCCACCTCAACCTCTGCCGTCCCCTTCTCTTTTTGCCTTCAATTCGTCCCAGCAACAGGGTCCATTTCAATGAGTCCTTTCTTCTCATTAGGTGGACAAAGTATTTGAGGTTCAGCTTCAGTATCTGGCCTTCTAAAAACAGGGTTGATTTCCTTTAGGATTTGATTTGATTTCTTTGCAGTCGAAGGCACGCTCGGGGGTTTTTTCCAGCACCATAATTCAAAAGTGTTGATTCTTCAGCACTCAGCCTTCCTTATTGTCCAAATCTCACAGCCATACATAACAACTGGAAGACCCAAAGATTTGACTATATGAACTTTTGTCAGTGGGGTGATGTCTGCTTTTTAGTATGCTCTCTAGATTTCCCATAGCTTTCCTCCCAAGGAGCAAGAGTCTTTTAATTTCTTGGCTGCAGTCACCATTTCTGGTGAATCTGTCACTACCTCCCTTTCTTCCCCATCTATTTTCCAGGAAGTGATAGGACCAGATGCCATGATCTTAGTTTTCTTAATGTAGAGTTTGAAGCCAACTTTTGCACTCTCCTCTTTCACCCACACCAAGAGGCTCTTTAGTACCTCTTCACTTTCTGCCATTAGATTGGTATCATCTGCATATCTGAGGTTGTTGATATTTCTACTAGCAATCTTAATTCCAACTGGTGATTCATCTAGCCCCGCCTTTTTCATGATGTGCTCTGCATGTAAGTTAAATAGGCAGGGCGACAGTATATAGCCTTGCCGAACTCCTTTCTCAGTTTTGAACCAATCAGTGGTTCCGTGTCCAGTTCTCACTGTTGCTTCTTGACCCACACACAGGTTTCTCAAGAGACAAATAAGATGATCTGGCACTCCCATCTTTAAGAACTTGCCAAAATTTGCTGTGTCCACATAATCAAAGGCTTTAGCATAGTCAATGAAGCAGAAATAGATGTTTTTCTGCAACTCCCTAGTTTTCCCCATGATCCAGCATATGTTGGCAATTAGATCTCTACTTCCTCTCCCTCTTCGAAACCCTGCCTGTACTTCTGGTAGTTCTCGGTCCACATACTGCTGGAGCCTAGCTTGTAGGATTTTGAGCATAACTTTGTTAGCATGTGAAATGAGTGCAATGGTGCAGTAGTTCGAACATTCTTTGGCATTGCCCTTCTTTGGGATGGGAATGTAAACTGACCTTTTCCAATCCTGTGGCCATTGTTGAGTTTTCCAAGTTTGCTGGCATATTGAGTGTAGCACTTTTATTGCATCGTCTTTTAGGATTTTGAATAGCTCAACTGGAATACTGTCTCCTCCAGTAGCTTTGTTGTTGCTAAGATTCCTAAGGCCCTTTTGACTTCACATTCCAGGATGTCTGGCTCGAGGTCACCGACCACCCCATTGTGGTTATCAGGGACGTTAAGCTCTTTCTTGTATAATTCCTCTGTGCATTCTTGCCACCTCTTCTTAATCTCTTCTGCCTCTGTTAGGTCCCTACCATTTTGGTCCTTTATCATGCCCATCCTTGCATGAAATGTTCCCTTCATATCTCCAATTTTCTCGAAGAGATCTCTAGTCTTTACCATTCTATTGTTTTCCTTTATTTCTTTACACTGTTTGTTGAAGAAGTCTTTCTTATCTCTTCTAGCTATTCTCTGGAATTCTGCATTCTATTTGGGTGTATCTTTCCCTTTCTCCCTTGCCTTTTGATTCCCTTCTTTCCTCAGCTACCATATTTTTCCGTCTATAAGACGCCCCCATGTATATGAGCCCCCCCACTTTTCCTACCCATCTCCAGTGAATAAGCTGCTGTCACGTGCGCCGCCCCTCACCTGCACTCGCCGCCCCCCCCCCCGTGCTCACCGCCTACCCCTGCATGTGCCGCTCCCCATCTTTGAGCTTCTCCATCTTTGGCTGCAGTGCAGATAGTCAATCTGATTTCTGTGTTGACCATCTGGGGATGTCCATATGTAGAGTCGTCTCTTGGGTTGTTGGAAAAGAGTGTTTGCTCTGACCAGCGTATTCTCTTGACAATATTCTGCCAGCCTTTGCCCTGCTTCATTTTGTACTCCAAGGCCTGTTATTCTGGTTATCTTTTGGCTTCCTACTTTAGCATTCCAATCCCCCATGATGATAAGGACATCATTTTTTGGAGTGAATTCTAGAAGGTGTTGTAGGCCTTCATAGAACTGGTCAACTTCAGCCTCTTCAGCATCAGTGGTTGGGGCATAGACTTGAAGGCCTACAAGATGATTTAGGATTTTGAATAGCTCAGCTTAAATATTGTCTCCTCCACTAGCTTTGTTGTTGCTAAGAGTTCCTAAGCCCATTTGACTTCACACTCCAGGACGTCTGACTCTAGGTCACCGACCACACAATTGTAGTTATCAGGGACATTATAGATGTGCATCTTCTAAGTCTTGTAACAGTTGTCATTCTCTTCTAAGAATTTTCATAACACTGAACTTAAATTTACTTTCCCCATACCAGTCTAGAATTTTTTTTTACTTACCTTCATTTTCTTGTTTCTTCATCTTCTCCACTTGTTCTTCATCCATCAAGTTAATGCTTTGAATTGTGGAGATTCCGCCATCTCCTCCTCGTTCTTCTGCTTGTTGGTCACCATTGTTTTGGCCTGCTCCATCAAACACTGATTCTCAAATCTATACTGCTGCCAAGGCCTTTTGTTTATTTATTTAAAACATTTCTAATCCATCCTTTGCCCAAGCCTCAGGACGGCTTACAAAGTTTCTTGACTTCCTTAATCTTATAACTCCCCATTTGCTTAATAGGCTTTCACTCTGGTCTGGTGAATTTAGTATAGAAATCTTCCTCTTATACAAGACTTTCAGAAACACTGGGTATCCCCAGCTATATTTGATGTTATTTTTCAATGGAACCGCCTTAATTAGCATCAATGACCATCTAAATTGCACAGTCTGGAAAGCAAAGATCTTGGTGGACCTGAACAGGGACTCCTTTAAATTTCAATTGGTCTGATTTTTTTTCTCATTATTTTCATGAATCTTTTTTTCTTGTAATATTTTGAAAATCTGATCAAAGCATCTCTTGAGAACATCCTAGGTTCTTACTTTTTAGCCGACTTTTATTCCTTTCAAAATCCTCTTGTTACATTTTACATCTGGGATCATTTGTTTAATCCATTCAATAATATCATTTTAAAGTTTTTTCCCCCTCTGGTGGTGATTGTCCTGGCAAGTTTGAATTAATTAATTCAAATATTCAATTTATGGTATGAGTCCTTCAATGAGATAACATCTTTATCCAATTTAGATATTCTTGTTGCCTGATGATCCAATTGTAGTTTATTAGACGTCATCATTTTCTCTTTTTTTTGGAGTCACTTGTCCAGAGCCAATATTTGTTTCTCCAGACTTGAAAAAAGATTCTTATTATTCTCTTTTATTTCAGTAATAATATTTTTAGACTTGAGTTCTCCATCATCTTTCAGATCTTTAATTAAATTCTTTATTCTTTATAAATATTTTCAGAAGCAATTCTTCCTATACAGAAACTCTCAAACAGCATTACATTTTATTTTTGCAAGCTTTCTGACCAGACCTGGGTTTTTTATCTGTCAGTGGGCTTGCTCTTGAGTAAATTCATTAAGAAATTGAATTATTATACAAAATTTCTCAGAACCAATTCTAACGGTGTTCAGTTCATCTTGCCCTCATACTCATATAAGTGTTACAGTCAGTATTATAGGTTATTTGCTCTGTACTATATGCAATACAATTATCTTGCACACTGTGTGAAAGAGTGATGGCTTAATGCGGAATAATTATAAAATTTAAAAACAATCAAGCTGTAAAAGATAGGCTTGATTAGTTTCAGCAACTGTAAAATTACCTTTGTTTTTTTAAAATAAAAATAAATGCACTTTAATTCAACTTTTATTTCCTGCAGACAGATTCTGAACAAAGCTCTACAGCTAAGAAAGCATGGAGATACTGATCAGGCAGCAGTTGTCAGATGCTGAAAGGCACCATGGTAAATTATTAGAAATTATTACTAGATATCTTTCTCTGTATCTATGGTATTGGCTATTGAGTTTCCCCCCAGACATGAAAATAATCTGGATTCTTTCCTCTCTGTAATTCAAAGATGTTTACTTAGAAGTAAGGTCCTGTGTATTCAGTGGTTTTACTATTTAGTGCATTACTCTGCATAGAAAAACAGTATGAGCCATAAAATAAAAGGCATATATAATAAAATTCTTTCTATATAAGTAGCCTTCAATATATAGCTATGTATATCCTTTCCAAGCTCCTTTCTGTAAAAATTGGCTGAGTCCGTACTATATACCATTTCATCTCTAATAGAGAACGTACGTACTTCAGAGTATCCAGATAATGTGCTGCTACCAATTTTGGGCATGCTAAACTAAGGTGAACTCACCTTTATTCCATAGAAATATCAAATTATGTTTTAGTAAGTGTGTTTTCCATATGGTCCTGTAGTTTTAATGTTTTTACTGATATATTGTTTAAAGGAAAGCAAATACAAACTTCCTTCTCAGTTTTGTCATTAATTTGCTACAGGAGAAGGAACATTATGTAAGCCACTTTGAGTTCACTGGGGAAAAAAGTTGAATATTCATATAATTAACCCTGGGTTGCTAGCACTTAAGGGAGCAGCAAAACTTTCAGGAGTTCCCTGTAAGGTAGATGCATTTGATTTGCCTTTGGCACCTGTCAAACAGAACCCTTCTTCCTTTTGATGGGAATCACCTACAATCACTTTGCAGATTCCCCCTATAGTAGCAATAGGAGATTGTGGGGAGAACATTGAAGGACCACTAGGGACACCAGTCTGTCCTAAAGAAACTAGATCACATTATGGAAAGGGTAGACAGAGCCCCTTTCTGCAAACTTTCTCACCAGAACTTTTCAAGACCTGACCTGTCATATCTGCCAGCTCCTCGTAAAGTAGAGAATTACTGTGCTTCAGCCAGTAGGCACCTCCTGGCCAGTACCTAACCCTCTTGTGCTAACCTGACAAGCCATGTCTGTACAACTAAAAATAATGACTACAATTGTTTAAAGATGCAATTGGATGGATTCTTAAAAAGGAGGTATGACTGCAGGGAGTACTGCCAGGGAGCTACTGGAGCTCTCAAATATAGATATCACAAAAGTCACCCTAACAGGACTCTTTTGATATCTCAAAAATGTGTTCTCAGGTTCTATCAATTTAAAAATGCACATAGCTGCATGTATTTTAAATGTACAGAAATATTTGCACAGTTGCAAAGAGATGTACACCATCATTTTATCCTATGCTGGGGGAAATGCTGCTTTTCTAAAATTGCACAAAAATGCATATATTTGAAAATATATGCATATTTTTTGTTTTTTAGTATACTCATCAAATCAGTATAGGACTGTTACACAATGTTTTTGGTGTAAAAATCTGGCAACCTGCTCAGCATGAACTTGACAGGATCGGTAATGCTTGCCTTAGTTACAGTTGAAAAAACAAAACTATTACACAAAATATTTTAATGTATCAATATAATTAAATGCATAGTATTACATTCCATCTAATTTGAATGTTTTTTCTTAAAGATGTTGAAGCTTTGAAGAATAGTTACGAGTTGATCAAAACAGCTGATGAGGGAAAATCAGCCCTTGATCCCTCTGAGAGTTTCTCTTCTGATTTGTATGTCTTGTGTGCAGAACAAGCACATCAGGTAACCACATGTCAAGTTCTATGAGTGGTTACAAAGATCTTTTGTTTTTTGTAGATCATAATTAAAAACTGAAATATGATTAATTTTAGATGGGTTTCCCGGAAATGAGTAGTCACTGTCTACAGATGTTTTTTAAAGGAAAGCCACCTGTGAACCAATTTTTGGGCAGAGCGTACTTGTGCCAGAGTCAATTATATACCCCTGTATCTACTGATAATTTGGTAAGTATCTACCATGACTTCTGACAACTGTTATCAAAACTATTTTTTTTGTAATGAATTAATGACAAAGGCAAAATTGCAAATTACATAATGTACGTTATTCTAAGATGAGTTAACGTAAGAATGTTAGTGGAAGGAAAGATTTCTCTGCTCTGGAATCAACTGTGTCCCCTGCTACTTAAGTGATAGCTATTATTTATTAAAATAGGTATTAATATACAAATGAAATTAAGTCACTCAAACTGTAATATATATGCATGTATTATAAGTGTATATAACTATGTATAAACTTTCAAACTAAGCCCTTGTGTATGCCTTTTTAAAATATATAAATGTTGTGAATTTACTAATTCAGTAATAATATGGTGTGGTATGTGCAACTACTAAAAGGGAGAGAAATAAATCTATATCTGGGTGACCAGACTTGCTCAACAAGAGAGCCACATGCAATAAATGTCATACATTTGAGAGCCACAAGCAGGTGGTCAGTGGTGGCAAGCAGCCAGCAGGCACCTATGGGCACTCGCAACTGCAAGTGGAGAGCTGCAAAATAACCTCAAAGAAGTGCATGTGGCTCCTGAGCCTCAGTTTGGCCACCGTGATCTATAACTAGAGAGAGAAATAGAGAGAGAGAATATTTCCTTCATTCCCAAGTAAAATATTATTATTCCTTAGGAACAGTTTGAAAAATTCATCATAAATTTGCTGAAAGTAGTAGACTTTGCATTAGATGATACAAGGTAAGACATTTATAATTTGCTCCATTTTGGCCACTCTTTTGAGACTCATCTATGTGATTCCATTCCACAATATTTCTGAAATGACTATTTTGGTTGACAAGATAAATAAAAGTTATATTGTGACAGAGAAATGCACAGCCACTTTATTAGATTTTCATATGTTCAACCCAAAATGAATATTAGAATAGCTGCTTTTTGTATACAGAATAAGTGCATTGCAGCAAAATAAAAGTACATCATGTATTTGATAAACAGGATCCGTTTTTCAGTTTTTCATACCAGAACATATTTTCTCAGGTTTGTTTTTATTTACATATATCCTGTAGGACATGGGTCCTCAAACTACGGCCTGTGGGCCAGATCCGCCACACCATGCTCATTTATCTGGCCTGCCTCTGATGTTTTGGACTCGCTTGGAGAAAACAATCTCCGAGCGAGTCCAAAAGTGCTGAGCCGGCACAGGCGTTCCCTGAAACTGAGCAAAGCGCTGGCGCACACGCGATTACTACATGTGCACCGGTCCCCCCCTCCCCCCATTGCATGCATATACAGAGTGGGAATATGGAGTGGGAAACAGAAGAGAGTTGGGAGAGGAGAGAGATGAAGATGCTAAAAAAGGATTGAAGGTAAGAAAAAACTTACTTTCTTAGATTAACTTTTTAAAACTATTGTTAATTATGTGAGTCATGTTCCTGGGCTACAGTCCAAGCCAGGGCCACCTCGCCAAGCCTGGGGGCAGCTGCTTGACGGTGGCAGTGGCTTGCCCATAGAAGGCTGCCCCCAGGCTCAGTTAAGCGGCTTGTGGTGGACACGCAGGAGCCGTGGTCTTCAATGGGGGAGCCGCCACTTCTGTCGAGCAGCTGTCCCCAGGTTCAGTGGGAACAGAGCCAACATTTTTAAAATTTTAATTAATTTTTAATTTTAATTTTAATTAATTTTAATTTTAATTAATTGTTAATTAATTTTTAATGTGCAGTGTGCATAGGAATTCATTCATTTTTTCCAAACTATAGTCCGGCCCCACAACAGTCTGAGGGACAGTGAAGTGGCCCCCTGTTTTAAAAGTTTGAGAACCCCTGCTGTAGAATATAAATGTGTAGGAAAATCCAGGATTTCTGTCATCCAAATGTGGCAGAATTTCAGAGCTGTGTGAAAATACAGCCATACCTCCCCAAGAAATAGCAACATTCTGTTAGGAGAATGGAAATTTTCCATTATTATTATTATTATTATTATTATTATTATTATTATTATTATTATTTGCATTTCCAGAGTCCTCATATGTCACTACTACCATTGCAACAGAATCTTTTGTTTACTATGTATTAATTTTTACTTGTTGTTATCTGCCTTTTACAAATATATAGATCTGGAATATGACAATTGTGTGAAAACTGGTGCCTAATCTCTTTGGCAGATCAACTCTAAAATGTGAAAGGTGTTTGCTATGCCTTGATGTAGTTTTGTCTCTAGCCTAATAAACCAGGGAGCAAGTATCGGTATACTGTGGGAGTCACAAACATAAGTGTAGGTCTGATTCTATGTCAGTGGTAGGCAACATTAGGGTAAGGAACTGGGGGCCATTTGTACTCCCCAGAAACTTCCAGGGGCTACTTTCGTACCACCACTAGGGCAAGGGCAAGGAGTTTGGTGGTGGCAAGCCACCTCCCCAACTTGCTACCAATTCGCAGGAGCAGAAGCCTAAAATGATCAGTTTTTGGTGCTGTAAATTTAAACAGTTCAGTCAGTGGTGAGGATTGAGAGCGGTATGTTGTGTCCCACGGTTTTACAGATGAGATCAGAGACCAGTTGGTATTTTTTAAGAGAAGTTTTTTATTACCTGTATAGGGACCAACACTCTCCCACACGGATGGGATGGGGTGCGGTCCCCTGTAGAGGGACAACGGAGTATTTATACCTTGTTACAAACAAAGGGAGAATTGTTTTTGACAGCCTAAGCAAACGAGCTGGCATGATACAGGAGCGAGACGGTTTTGCAGTCAGTCCATATTTTGATACAAAAGCGGAGCGGTTTGCAGCTAGTCTATCCTTTTAAGAAGAACACTCTGTATATGCCTGGGGCGTCTGACAAGCCTCCTATTGTCCTCTATTGTGCTGACCCCAATACACAACTGATAGCCTCCTGTTATACTAATCTTGTGCCAGGTGGGTCGAGCCCAACATGGTACAGACTGCATGTTCCCTTGTGGATTACATGTTGTCCTCCTCTGCTCTGTTTCATGGTCAGGTCCAGTTTTTCCTTTCAGTTATACTACATGTGGCTCCGAAACCTTGGGTGCTGTGAAATTGAGGGAAAAGGTTTTGATAGAAAAGCCCTGAGTCTGTTTCTTGCCTCCTCTTGTTAAAAGCAATGATATCTGAATGTGTATTCTTTTTATTCCAGATACTATTTTTTGATATACAATGCTTCAGTTATTTACTGGAAGTTTGTAAGGCCATTTTTAAAGCCTGGATTCCGCCACTTTCTTATTCCAAGTCTCTCTCAAATTGTGCCTGCATTGAAACATCGATCTAAGGAAGACAAAGACTGGACTGCAGAACTCATGCTGTAAGATAACTTGCTGTTTACAGAAAACAATTGTCATTTGTCATTTGTTCACTGTGGTGCCTTGGCACTTCTGTGTATTCTTTACACTTCAATCAGTAAAAATATTGATGGAAGTATCTCTGTGTAAATGATAGTATTACTTCCCCTCTCTTCCCACACTCATTTATGTATGCCATTACTTTTACTACTTTTGTTAGGCAGTCCCAACTGTCTATTATAATGCTGATGGTTGTAACTCATTACCTGTTTTCAAACTACAAATTGATTTCTGTCTGTTGCTTTTCTTTTGATCCATATGTTGAATCATAGCATTCCTACACTTTATGCATACCTGCTCTGCCCTTGCAGAGATGCCAACTGTACAGTGAACACTTTGTCCTTGTCGGTTTTTATTAAACTAAAAGATTGAGACATGTTTGTCTTTCTATTGCCAATCAGATTACTATTTCAAATGAAGCAACTCAAGGAGATGGTGTTGACAAGGATAATGATACAAAATTTACTTTTTTATATCACTGATAACTGCTCATAGGCTAAAAACATTTCTTTTTGGAGAAATGGAGAAAAGAAGTAAAACTGGCCCAAAACTTCCACTGGTTGGCTCAAATTTTCTAGATGAAATTGTATTTGCATTCTTTCAATTCTCAGCCCTACTGTCAGCATTCATGGACAGTGATTCAGTCAATGCATTACAAGTTGATTATTGATATAAATTGTGCTGAAATAGCTCCAAGGCATAGAATCAGAAAGAAAGGTGAAATATTGAGGAACTTTAAGTGACAATAGGAGTACATCAAGATTGCTTCTTTCTTCCTTTTTTTCTGAATGATGTTAGCCACCCAATTGATCACTTCAGTACAAATCCATCAAAGAAAGATTGAGTACCAATCTGGTATGTCATTTCTCTCTCCACCACATTTTTGAGAGCTGTACCATTTCAAATAGATACCACTCAATCCTCCAAAAACAAGCTATATACAGTAATATGGTTCACTTGGATACCCACTCACAAACTTTTTCAGAAAGTGGTAAAAAAAATTAGATGTTGTGGAAGTTAGGATACCTAACAATATAGGGTAACAATGCAGCCTATTAATATTAGTGTAAAAGCAGATTGGTGTTAAAGGGATTGGTAGGAGGTGGTGTTTTTTTTTCTTTTGCTCTGACTTTCAGTTCATTAAGGGAAAACTGAAAGTAAATATGTATAAATTACGGAGCTGTTGAAAATTTGTCCAAAATCCTTTCTGAGGTGCCCTCAGTCTTGTAGGCTTGTGGGCACTTTGGGAGTTTTGAAAAAAGGAGTAGGGAGAAAGTAAAAGTAATCTTACAAAAGGGAGAAATACTTTTTATAGAGTTACAGTTTTTCATCAATCAAAAAAATGTGTCTCTCCTTAGTTGGGTAACACATATTTTAATAAAATCATTATTTTTAGTATAAATTCTTATAAAACTGCTAATTGTAAGGGATTGGGTTAGGGTTAGGGTTATTCATTTTACTATGTGTTTCTTCTAAGATTATGCTTTCTGTAATCAGTTAAAACTCATGTGATTATTGACTAAGACAGTGGTTTTCAACCACTGGTTCATGGACCAGTGCCAGTCTGTGGGAGATTTCCTGCTGGTCCATGGAGGGGGGGCTGCATCCTGCTCACCACAGACCAGCACAGGGACTGGCTCTGTTCCACCACCTCTTCCTTGGTTGGCATTGCGTTTGCAGGGGGTGTGCTGGTGCCATCGGTAGGGCCAGAGAGGGGAGAGACAGTTCAGCTGCAGCTAGCTGGGAGCCATGCTGTGCCGATTTTGGTATTTTGTTCTTTTGTCAGCATTTTTTGTTCTCAGTTTCTGGTTGTTTTGGAGATTTTATTTTTATTTTTTGGTATTGTGTTCAAAAACTAATACACAGAATACTGTATTATGTGTATGGTGCTTTTTGTTTTTGCCTCAGCAGTCCCCAGCGTGGTTTTCCTGTTTTCACTGGTCCTGAGCTGTGGAAAGGTTGAAAACCAGTGGACTAAGATGCATTTAATTAAATGACAGTTTGAAAAGGAGCCAGAAATAGAAGCTAGAGTGGTAGTAGTATTCTTATTTATCTATATCTCATATATACAATTTGAATGCAAATATTTTGAAATAAGGGTACCTTAATAAAATTACAGTTTTGTATAGCTTTCAGATGAAATGAATATTTTTAGAAAGAACTGTCATTTATAAATATACAGATTCAATTGCTATTGCTATTTATCTTGTATGTGCTTGTGTGTGTGCATTTTAATTTTTTCTTAACTTTTGTTAACCAGCCAAAGAGCCTTGACTATTGGCAGTATAAAAATTAAATAAACACCTTGCACAGTAGTTCTTACTACAAGCATTATCTTGCTTGCTTTACAGAGAGCTAATGGACTGTTTCTTGGATGCATCCAAAATTGAAGAAGCCATAGAGTTTTCATCCACTGCAGCAGCATTCATTAAAGAAAATGTTCCAGGGAAATATAAACAACTATTTTCATTAATGGTAACTTTTTGAAAACCTAATTTACAGTTGTCAAGATTCTAGTTTTAAAAAACTGACCAGGAATTGGGTTGTTTAACTCAGCACAGTATAACCTCATGGTTTAAAGCATCTATCTCACTTAAAGCCATTGCAAACAAATATAGGTAGTTGACGTCTCATAATAAAATTGTCCTGTGCCTGAAGTAAGATGAAGGATAGATTGCAATACTTCAATAAGGTGAGAAATAAAATCAGGCATATACCAAGGTGATTTCAGTAGGCTTTTGTGTTCTATCTTACTGAAGTCCAAACGTGTCTTATTTGGAAGGCAAAAAAATCTAACTTGTAAATGAGTTAATTAAACTGATATTCATATACCTGGCCAGACTTGGACCAAATGACCTTTTATCCCAGAATGACAATTCCTTCCGTCCTTCCTTCCTTCCTTCCTTCCTTCCTATCCCACGTTTTTCCTTTCAAAGAACTCAAAGCAGCTTATATAATTTCCCTCCTACTTTCAATCTTAGTCTCACAACAGCAAACCTATGAGGTAGGTTGAACTGAGACCAGATATCCTGAGCCCCAGTCCCTCAATCTTAACCATTGCACCACACAGGCTCCCATTTTTCCTTAGGGGTTTTTAGAAAAATGTTTACCTTGCTATGTGGGCCTCTATAGCCCTCAGGAAGGCAACTGTCAGCATAATTTACCAGATCTGAAGAAATATGCTGGGCCTTGTATGATATTATTCTATCTAAACGTGCATAGGATTGCACTCTTACATTGGTAATCAAAATAAGAGTTGTAAGATTTTCTTCTGCCTTGCTTATAGTTGTCTGTTAACCAGAAAGTGATCTGAGCCCTCCTAGCTTTTAAACATACTATAAAGCAGCTTGAGAGTACTTCATTGTCTAGAAAGCGTTGTAGAATTTTAAAGCCAAAGGAAATACGCATTTTAGAGTTATATTATATTCCATGCGTCATGTCTTGTATTCCTTTTGCTTATTACACACAGGCAATAAAGCTAGTAATACTGACTTAATGCTGCTTTAGTACAAGTCCTGGGGAGAAAAGGTGCTAAGTCTGATCAGGATTGCACTGATCAGTGGAAGTATTGTTGAAATAACAGATATAATGCCTAATTTGTTTGGTGGATTTTAATAAGGATAGTTGTCCCCCTCCTTCCTTGCCTCTCTGTTCTGTTTGTTTCCTTCTGCATGACTATTCTTAAAGAAATGGGGAATATGGCTTCCATTATATTTCATGAAATTAAAACTGAAATGTGAGTTCCCGTAGTTGTAATATTAATAAAGCTGTAAAAAGAAAGCAAACCAGCTCATGTATTATATGCTTCTCAAAGTTGCCTTTGAGAAAAGCAGCCTTTTTAAATGGCTATTTTAAAATGGCTATTGTGCTGTATCTCCCAGATGAGCTGTCAGCCTTTTTTTAATGTTCTGGTATTCCTACTGTTTATGGGAAGGGGAAGCTGAAAATAAAATGGAAGAGAAATACTCTAGAGTTTAACATTTTATGAGTTCATATTAGCTTCAATTGTTCAATGATTGTTTGCCATTGTTGAAATACAGAACTGAGATCATACTCACAGGCCACTTTAGTGTCGGGAACCATTTTACACTTGGGAAGCACAACTGGAAAGAAATTTTACATGTATGCCTTTGTACCACTATATAAGTGACTATACTTAATGTTTGGATCTGCCTTTTAAAATTAGAATTCCAACTGCACATAGTCCACCGATTCTGCCACAAGGATGTCAAACAATGGCATCCTTTGTGAACCTGAAGCTGCAGAAAAGGTTTAAGAAGAATTTGAATCCTGCTCAGTTTTTGAAAAGCTGATGATATGTCTCTGTACTTAAATACTGATGTAGTTATTGTAATTGTTTATAGATACATCACAAACTAGTGGAAGCTTCACAAATAGAAGATGAACTTAAAAGCTCTCCCAACCTGAACATTATTTATAAAATCCAAACAATCAAGTTGTAAGTATTGGTTATTGCAAATGAAGATTTCTGTTGTTTAAACTATATGTCTAGAAGTTGGTTGGGATCCAAACATCTTTCAGTGGGAGAAAAACTGACACTAATATGATTCAGTGCAGAGAGAAAAAAGCATAACTGCTGTTTAGGATCAGCATGATTCTTGGTCCTTCTGGGATTACGTGCACACCAAGCAGCAGTGTCCTGAGTAGTTATTTTGTATTGGTCTGTGGTATTTGCTATTAACTTTGGGTATCTTGTCTTATGCCAATATAATTAATGTGAAACTTATTGCCATCTAGAACAGAATTAATGTGCTCAGAAAACATTATTCTTTATTTTTGTATCCTGAAGTGAATGTGGCATGTTTTTGCTAAGTCTTTTCTTCTTCCTTTGAATGTACTTTTTTTCCATTGCCAAGTTTGCATGTCTTAGATGAAAACAAACGAAAAGATCATTTGATTTATTTTAGGTAATTTTATTTTGAATACAATACACTCAGAAATCCTATTTAGGACAGAAGGGAAAATGTTGGCTGTAGCATAGATTTTTAAATGTTTAAAAATTGTAATAATAATCCACTTGTAAAATGATTACAGGCATTTAGACAAGAATGAAATTCCACAAGATGCTTGCACAGATTTGAGTAATATATATGAACTTTTAAAAGAATCCAGAAGGAAAATAAAGCGTATTGAAAGGTAAATTTCATACTTTTGCAACTCTCCAGAATATCTTTTAAAAATAGTTGACAAAGTGCCGCATGATATCCTGGTTGAGAAATTGAGGAGTTTTGCGATAGACTGATCCACTGTCTGATGGATTCATGCATGGCTGATGGAGCAAAAGCAGAGGGGGAATCATTGGGATGGTGGAGGGTGATGAGCGGGATCCCCCAGGGCTTGGTCCTGGGACCGATCCTGTTCAATCTTTTCATCAATGGCCTAGAAGAGGGGGTGACCAGTCTGCTGATCAAATTCGCAGATGATACTAAATGATACTAAAATGATGATACTAAAATGTGGGCGATAGTCACAACTGAGGAGCAGGTATTCCAGATTCAAAAGGATCTGGATGGACTATGGAAGTGGGCTGGGGACAACAGGATGGTCTTGCACTTTGGGCATAGGAATGGATGTCATAAGTACAGGTTAGGAGACAAGTGGCTGGAGAGCAGCACTTGTGAAAAGGATCTTGGGGTGCTGGTTGACTACAGGCTAAACATGAGTGTGACATGGCAGACAAGAGGGCGAACGCCACCCTTGGATGCATAGCCAGAAGTGTAGCTTCTAGATCGAGAGATTTATTACTGCCACTCTATATGACTCTGGTGCACTTGCAGCTGGAGTATCGTGTTCAATTCTGGGCCCCTCATTACAAGAGGGATACAGCCAGGTTGGAATCAGTGCAGCGATGGGCAACTAGGATGGTGGCTGGTTTGCACAGTAAGCCATATGAGGGGAGACTGAGGGAACTGGGTCTTTTCAGCCTTCAGAGGAGGAGACTCAGAGGAGACCTGTTAGAGACATACATGTACGTGAGGGGGTGCCATGCAGGGGTGGGTGCATGGCACTCCCTGCAGTGGAGGGGCAGGACGTGTTCCAGTGGAGCAAAGCTCATGGAACCAAGATTTAGAGTGGATGCCAGGAAGTACAGTTAGGACCCCAAGGGTATGGAATGGGCTTCCACGGGAGGTGGCTGAAGCCCCATCAGTGAGGGTATAAGTTGGACATGCACATGGTGGGCATGTCATGAGTGGAGCCAACTAGAGCCGGGGGGCAGACTAGATGGCCCAGGAGGCCCCTTCTGACTCACTCTGTTTCTATGTTTCTATATAAATATTTTAAATAAATAAATGCATACATACATACTGTGACAAGCAGGTGTGCCACTGAACATATGAAGAAAACTTGTGGGTAAAAGGGCCAGAGATGCAAATGGGAGAAGCTATGGCTGCTTTTTCCCCTGCTGAACTGGAAAATGTTAAGGAATGGCTTCAGAGGTGGCAGCCTTAAAAACAATTGAGACATGTGTCCTAATAATCTATAAGTCACTGCTACAATTGTTCTATCTTTCCAATTTTTTAAAAAATGTTGACCAGATTTTACTTCTGTAACTGTCAGTTGTACTTTCATTTTATTTTTGCAATAACAAAGTAACAGTCTTGGATACTAAGGCTGTAGTCCTGTTCTCATGTAAGTTTCATTTGTGTAATTGAAATTTCTCCTGAGTAAATCAGTATTAGATCATATTATAGGTGCACTGCATGTACAATTAATCACCAAGATCAGTTTTGTACTCATTTGTTCTTTTTTCTACTTTGCAGAATTTCTTTGCTGCTGGAATTGGCTCGACTTTCTTTGAAATTAAATTGTATACCCATTGCGTGTTCATGTATAAATGACTTGAAGAACTGTAAGATTAGTGTGAGTGATAGGAAATTCTTGGCTGAGTTACTTTTAATGAAATCATTTTTGCCTATTTATGAGTGTGAACTGATATATTGAATGAAAACGTATAATTTCAGTCATACTTACACAATGTTAGCTAATACCAGAAATTAGGGGAGCAATTGCTCCCTACAAATTGCAATTAATAAGTAGGATAATACATACTTGAAAATGTAATAGTTTCCTATTAATGGTATGACAATACATTTTAATAAGAAGAAAATTGTGTAAGAGCTTATGTGGCCAAATATTTCCTTCCCTTAGTTAGTGAACAGGCTAGAAAAAGATCTAGGTTAATTTTCAAAGAGCACAGAATTGCACATAAGCCATGACAATCGGTATTTCACTGTCTTTCTACAAAACTAGTTTCGTGTCTTTCCCTACTATTTTCAGGGTCAGGGAGAGCTCTATTTATCCTTATAAATTTTAACCTATGTCCTTTGCACTGTTAGTATGAAAAGTTACGTAGTAATTGAACAAAAGCTACACATCAGCATGGACAGTCTCGTGTGCTATTATCATACAACATCCACACAGATCAGAGGTTTTCCAAGGCTGTATTTATGCACCAGGTTAAAATGTAATTTGAAAATATCCTCTTGATATATTGGAATAACCATTTTGCATAATCTAACCAAAGCTTCCACTTTTGCTTTACTGCGTATTAGTAACAAAGAAGCTTGTGGCATTTTAAAGATTAATAGATTTATTGTGGTGCAAACTTTGAGGGCTAGTGTCTTGTTCATCAGGAAGCTTGGAATTAAACACACACTTCATTTGGAATATATACACAGATATAGAAAAAGGCAAAATGGCTATGAAATGCTGAAATACAAAAAATATAGCTGGCATTTTATGGCTTTTCTGTCCCATTTCCTTTCTGAATGCATATTTATATGTCAACCAAGGATAGCAGCATGTATCTAATGAAGTGGATGATACACAGAAGGTTATTCCATAATACATTTGTAAGTCTTCAAGATGTCATAAGTCTCTTTGTTGATTTTGCTACAACAAACTGGCTCAGCTGTCTCTCTGAAAATTGCATGATGACATAATGCTGTAAAAATGCAGAATGTTGTAATGAAATATTTGATAGCAGTGGATATTCATCATGAATATTTCCATTCTTTAATAAAATGTGTTCGTATTAACAGGATCCAGGAAAAGAGATTGAATTAGACTGCTTGGAATGTGACTGTGAAGTCCAGAAACTTGGACCTAAAATTGAAACCTATGGTAAAAGTGTTGTTGAGGTACATGTGCTCCTCACTTAGCATCACTGTGCTGCAAATTTATGGTTTTGTTTCTCTCTTTGTTTTTTTTAATGAAAAATGAAAGTTAGCCACTGATTTTCATGCAGAGAAAACAAATGCTATTCTAGTTAGCGTCAACTAAAGAGAATGATCTGCTGATTCAGGAATCAGTTACTGTTGGATATAAGGTTATAAGAAGGTCCTGTAAGTCAGTAGTTATGCCTCCTAATCAGAATTATGTGGTCAGGATCTTTCAACCACTCAGTTAGCATGCTATCCATAATATCTGATAGCTCATGGACTAGATTCAGAAGAATTAGTTGTATCTTCATTTTATTCTTGTAGGCTCAACGAAAAGTAATACAAAAACTTGAGCTTATTTTGAATCGTGCAATTCGGGTGCGAAATCCAAATATTATTCAGGCCGTATGTGCCACCCTTTGGAACATCTGTTTACCATTGCTACAGCACAATTTGCAGCAGCATGTACGGAAACCACTGCTGAGTATTGCTGAAGTCCTAGAGAAGATTGACAGGTAAACTGGTTTTGCTAGGAACACAAATTTATTGTTTTAGAGACCTAATAAGCTATATACAAACATGTGATGAACTAAGGATATATATATATATAATCAGACCATGGGTCCTGCAAGATTAATACTGTCTATTCTGATTGTCAGTAACTCTTCAAAGTCCTAGGCAGAAGTTTTTTCAGTATTTCTAAAAGTGGGCTGGATAGAAAAACTATTAGGTGAATCCACAATTGGCTGCAAAATTTGACTCAAAGAGTGCCTAAAAATGGCAGATTTTCTAACTGGGGAATGGTATCGTAGGGGGTATCACAGGGTTCTTTCCTGGGCCTAGTGGTGTTTAACATTTTTACGGTATGAGGAAGTGCAGGGAACAGTTACCAGATTTGCAGATAACACAAAACTGGGTGGAATAGCCTGTAAGAAAGAAGATCCAAAGTGATCTTGATAGGTTAGAACACTGGGTTAAAAACAACAGAATGTAATTCCGTAGGGAAAATTCCAAGTCCTGCACCTAGGAAAAATAAACCAAATGCACCACTAGAAGGTGGGGAATACTTGGCTCAACAATACTGCAAATGAGAAGGATCTTGGAATTATAATAGATCACAAGCTAAATAGGAGCCAATAGTGTGATGTTAATGCAAAATGCTATTTGAGCTGCATTAATAGAAAAATCACTTCCCAATCACATATAGTACTAGTCAGACCTCCTGTGGAGTACTGTGTTCAGTTTTCGGCATCACAGCTTAAGAAAGATGTAGACAAGCTGGAAAGGGTTCAGGGAAGGGCATCAAGGTTGATCTAAGGCCTGGAAACAAAGCCCTATGAGGAGAGATTGAGAGAACTGGGCATATTTAGCCAAGAGAAGAGAAGAGAAGAGAAGAGAAGAGAAGAGAAGAGAAGAGAAGACTGAGAGGTGATGGTAGCACTCTACAAGTACTTGAAAGACTGTCACAAAAAACAAGAACCCAAGAATCTCTTCTTGATCATCCCAGAGTGTAGGACACAGAATAATGGACTTAAGTTACAAAATTACTTAATACAAGTGGAAAAGTGAATTATTCTGCTAAGAAGTAATTTTAATTGTAATATACATGCACTGCAGAAAGACAAAGCTAATACTGGTTTTAACTGAAAATTGTTATGGTTGTGTTTCCTAGCATGTTGACTTTATTCCGTTGTCAAGTTCATATGGAACTTGCCCGTATTGAGGAAAAGTCAGACAGAATAGAGGCTGCCATGGAACATTTGCAGAAAGCTATCTACCTTGATAACAGTGGGCAATATCATGAATATCTTAAAATGGCTTTCCATCGACTTAATTTAAGCACAATGTTATACAAGTCATTAGAACGTCTAGAAGATCAAGCAAGTTTGATGATTGAACAGGTAACTGCTAAATGTTATTAAGAGTACATCAGGAAGGGGAAAGGAGGAGGAGAAGGAGGAAGAGCTTGATCATATTTTGAATTGATACAATTCTGATATGATTTGGGTCATTAGTGCATTTTTCTTCAACACAAAGGACCTTATTGAAAATATATATCGAAATAATGGGTATATATAATGCATATATTAAGTGAGTCCTTAATGACAGTTTTATAAACTTATCCAATGGGTCTTTAACCTGGAGGTAGACCTCTGTTTTTCTCTGCTGTGTTCCAGAATTATAAGTCCCCATAGGAACTTTCTTAAGCAAGTGTCTCCAGATGGGTAAATCTTCAGAAGGGTAAAGAAATTGTAAGATTAGAAGCACATGCTTTTATTTTTCTTTGCACTTGCCAACTTAATTCTAACCCTTCAGCTTGTCTTGAGATTACATTTCCACTTGATCTTGCAGTCATGAAGGAAACAATGTGCAGAGTACCACAATGAACTGACAGTACCCATTGTTTCACCCAAAAACACTGTGCATTAAAACCTAGGCTTCTTTTATCATTCCTAAAACTGCCTTTCAGAATCATCCATTGAAAAAAGAACACAGATGTTGTTTGTAATATTTTCATGTGCACACTGACAAAGATTACTGTGTCAAAGACTTTCCTTTTAAATTATTTTCCTCTTTCTCCCAGAGCTATCACTGGCTTAATTCATATGGAGTGGAAGAGACAACAAATGAAATGTGAGCAATTGTGGAAAACTAGCTCTCACAGGCTATTTGGATCAGTAGATCTTTTCCACTCCTTTTCAGGTTTAAGGTTACACATGCAACCCACCTAGTAAACAAAGAAGGATGTAGAATGTACATAGAAAGATCTTGGTGTGAGTCAAAGTACATCTTCCATACAGCTGTTTTTTGACATGCTGCTGTGGAAAAATATTATTGTAATAACAGAACAGTTTGCTGGCCAGTGCCAGTTAAATACAAGAATTGCTTAATATAGGCTGAGGTTTCTCCACTTAATCCCATATATTGGAAAGAATATGTATAAAAACTTGTTTATATGAGTGAACCAGTTTTAGTCATGTAAAAGCAATCACAGTATACTTTTACTCTGGTAAAAATACTTATGAAACCTGTTCAAACAAACTGTAAGAATTAGAGATCTTTCACAGAAACTTGTCTCCAAATGAATGAAACATGCATATGGTGTCCCTGATAGGCAGGGAATGAGCTATTTACTTCAGTGTTAGGATCACCGATACCAAACATTGAGAAAGGAAAAGTACCTGCAGAGAGAGAGAGAGAATGACAGAGAGAGACTGTCTGCTAATGGTCTCTATGTGTGCTCTAGATGTGATAGGTTAAGGCAGTAGCCTAACAAATGTGAAATTAGAAAATTTCCTTCAAATTATTGTCTTAACATTTTCTAAGGATTGTGCAGGTATGCATTGCTTTTTCTATAGCTGAATAGCTATGGGATATTTAGTATCAGCTGGAAAAGAAAATTGACTGAGAAGGGAGAATGCAGTATCTTGGAGGATGGCATGGCTGGTGGGGGCATTTTGAATATTGTAACATATCACTGGAAATCCTACTTTTGAATTATCAAATTCTTTTTTGTTTTGTTTTGTTTTTTTGCCTAGGCTAAAAAAGGAACATCAAAAGATAGTGTAAGAAAAAAACGGTCTTTGCTGGTGAATGCTGGCCTGGCACTAGCTCCTGAGGCATTTCAGATTGTCCTTGATAGTGAAAATGAAGCTAAAGGTAATATAAATTATCTGCCATGATAAAACTGAGAAGCTTGATAAAGAACTTATCTGTTTTCAGTGGCTAACTCCAATTATTTATATGCCTGGGACTTAGAGTCTATAAGCCAGGTTTATGCATAATTCTGTGACACTGGTGGTTGGTGTGATGCTTCTGAATCTATTTGCACAAACAAACCATGGTTTGTATGTGAAAGCTAGAAGCCATAAATAAAACCCATGGTTTATTATTGGCTTTTGTAGTCCAGCTTGTTTAAATCATGTCTTGTTGTGATGTTTGAACCCTGGCTTGAAAAGGTTCTATATATGCCTAGCAATAGCAGCCTGACAATGAAACCACTCTGAAAGCTAGCAAAATGGACACAAGAGAAGCAAATGGAAAGAAGAAAAACAATCCACAGTTCATTTGTTCCTTTACAAAACAATTCATGGCTAAAGCAACAAACCATGGGTACCATAAATCATGGCTTACATTACCACTTTTTCCCTTTCTATCTGTCTTTTTGACAGATAGAAATACATTGCATAACTTAATCAGCATGAGTACAAGCGGTAATTTTGCACGCTGCTGCCTAACATGCATCAAGATTACTGGCAGAATTCAAAATGGCAGTTTCATGGAAATTATTTTGGATTGCCTTTTGGCTTAACCAAAATCTTCAGTCAGCTGCAAAAAAAAGCACCCATATTTACCAATACTCTACTGGCCACAATTCATGCCACCCTTAGGTAGAAATCTGGCTACCCAGAAATACTACTGAGGTTCATCTGTTGCAGGAGGAGCAATAGATTCAGCATGATTTCTTCACATGATTTCAAAAACCAAAATAGTACATACTTTTTTGTTGTTTGTTACATGTTTATTTTGAGAATTTTATTTAGACGTTCCTCAAAAGAGCCTAAGTAACAAACCATACAGTATCTTCTTCCCTGCATTACCACTTAGTGTTCTTTTCAGTCCTGTTTATACCTCCTTTTAGCATAAGTGCTTTGAGGTTCATAGCCCAAGAAACTCCAAACAACCTAAAGTGGGCAAGAGTATATATGTCTTGTCATGTATGTCTCTGAATGCTAGGTTCATGCCCTACTACCTTTGCTACCATTGCTGAAGGAACTATTTTACTTCTTCACACTGTGGGGCTCCAACTCCTTGCCCAAAAATGGGATGTTGGCCACCGGTCTATAATTGGTGGCCATCTCTGGATCCAGGGATGCCTTCTTTAGAACTGGTTGGACTACCGCCTCCTTTGAAGAGGCAGGTACCCGGCCATCCCTCAGAGAGGCGTTGACAACCTCCTCCAGGATCCAGGTCCCTATCCCATGCTTGGTGTTGTTAAGTAGCCAAGAAGGGCAAGTGTCCAATAGGCAGGTGGTGGGACGTACTTGTCCAAGCACCTTGTCCACATCATCAGGCTGCAACAACTGAAACTCATCCATCAATTTTGGACCAGACGGCGGCATTGGTATCTCTCCAGAAGACTCTGGGTCACTAGTGGAGTCCAGCTCGTGACGAATCTGAGTGATTTTCTCCTTAAAATGCTTGGCAAGTTCGTCACAGCGGGCCTTCAAGGGCAGTACAGGGTCTTTCTTAGGGCCAGGATGAACCAGCCCTTGTACCACCCAAAAAAGCTCCACCGGACGGCATTGTGAGGAGGCAATGGAAATGGAGAAGAATTTCTTTTTCGCCACCCTCACCTCCATAGCATAGGCCTGATAATGGGCTCTTAAGTGTGTTCGGTCAGATTCATCCCGTGATTTCCTCCATCTACGGTCTAGACGTCTCCCAACCCGCTTCATCACCCGCAATTCAGGTGTATACCAAGGGGAAGAGTGGGCTCTGCCCGGCAAGAGAAGATGCTTAGGAGTGATCATTTTGATAGCTCTGGTCATTTCCCCATTCCATAGTTCGACCAGAGCATTGACAGGAGCACCAGTCTTGTCAACCGGAAATTCTCCCAGTGCCTTCAGGAATTCATCCGGATCCATTTGGCTCTGGGGGTGGACCAACACAATCGGGTCCGCACCCTTACAGAGGGAAAGGCCGCTCTCGAGCTCAAACCTTATGAGGAAGTGATCTGACCATGACAGGGGTGTCAGACACAAATTCCTCACCCTCAGATAACCCTCTTCCTGCCCCGTTGAGAAAACCAGGTTCAGAGTGTGTCCACGTTCATGGTCGGGCCAACGACATGTTGAGACAGCCCCATGGCCGCCGTGGAGGCCATGAAGTCCTGAGCTGCCCCGGTCAGAACAGTCTTGGCATGGAGATTGAAGTCCCCCAGGACCAACATCCTGGGAGTCCTCAACACCAGGTCCGAGACGATCTCCGTCAGCTCAGGCAGGGAGTCTGTTGGGCAGAAGGGTGCACGGTACACCAACAGAATCCCCAATCTGTCTCGATCACCCAACACCAAGCAGAGGCACTCTAGACCTGGCCTCGAGGGGACTGGAAGCCCCATGAGGGAGATGGAGGCTCGGTAAACCAAAGCAACCCCCCTTCCCTCCCCTCCAGGCGTGAACAGTGCTGAACCAGATACCCAGACGGGCACATTTGAGAGAGGGAGACATCCCGCCCCCCCCGTGTCCTGCTCAGGTCTCTGTTATGCAAGCCAGGTCAGCCCCCTCATCCACAATCAGGTTGTGGATAAGGGATGATTTGTTGTGAACCGACCTGGCATTGAGCAGCAGCACCGTCAGGCCCAGGGGGCGGTTGCCAAGGCTACCTGGAATTGGGAGTTAAGCCCCATTGACTTAGTGGACTTATTTCTGATTAAACATGTGTAAGAGGGTGCTGAAGGATTTTAGTAGATACTGATTACTATTCCATAAATATGTGAATATCTGATGTTTTACAAATATTTGATATTCATGTTTTATGGTTTTTATTCAGAATTTTTTTTAAAAAGGTACATTTCTGGAAGATCAAATTAAAGCTTATTCAGTCATGGTTCTGTCAGGGTCCATAACTGAATGTTATTCAGTGCCTTGCCTCATCATATTTGTAGAAAAGCCCTATCTAGTGTGGTTTTGGAAAGCATGTTATTATATTGCTGAAAAAATCCTTGATTGGCATATCAGTACAGCAAGAGTCATTTTCCACCAGAGGGCTCAGCTCATTCTACTGTTGTATTTTGGGTCTCACAGTATGAGTTCCTTTTTTCTGTCAAATATTTTTAGCTTGTAAATACTTTTCCTCCTCCTTTTTGTCTGTCTCCCATTCACTTCAAAGCTAGGGATTCTCTGATCAACACACTGCAATAACAGCATCCATAGAAAATCTCTGTTAATGATACTTTAGACAGCCTGAGATGTGTTACAAAATCCTTCCCCTCTGGGTTTATTTCTTCCAAAAACAACAGTTTTAAAAATAATGTTAGAAGACCTTACATGCTTTCCATCTGTCCTAGGAACCTATTTGTCTTTCATCCATTTAGGGCTGTTGAATCAGTTAGTTTTTATAATGCTTCTATTCTAGTTGTCCATTCAGTAGTTAGTTATTCTAGTGTCCTCCTTGTAGTATTTTATCATGAATATAAAGCAAAATTGTATAAAGTGCTCTCCCTTCTATTTAGTAGCCTCAAGTAAAACTAAGGGTCAAATTAGTTATCTCTGTGCCAAAGCAGAGCACCATACCAGAAATGTGGAGAAAGCAGATGGACATTTGAAGAGAATAGGACATGAAAATGAAAAAGAAAGGTAATTATAATCAAAGGCAAGCATTTATAGTCTGTTTCTGAAGGGATAAATAATTTCAAAGGAAAAGATTGGTGTTTGTTTGAAATGTCTTAAAACTAAGTCCTAAAAACACTAATTCCTTGAGCCAAGGGTTAACACTTCAGACTAAGTTCATTTATATCATCCTTGTCATGGAAAGGCCCATGTAATTGTCTGCCTTACCCTGAATATCCTTCCTTAATTTTCTGTAGGTCTCTCTTTCGGCCCATTCTTTCCCATTCACTCCTTGTATGTAGGTCTGAGACTTGAGATCATATTACATCTCACCCACATCCTATACTACCAAAAGGAATAGGTGATACCATTAAATCTTGCATTTAATTGAATGTAGGAGCAGTGTCCATTGGTAGAAATAGAAGGTTTTCTTTAATGGGTTGCAACTGAGGAGAGAAAGGTTAACCTGCCCACCCTTCATGCGGCGATTCTTCTCATCCCCCATCTTTTCCCTCAGTCTGACAATAAAGCTTAGGGAGCTGGGAATCCAATGGTGCCAAAGGGAGGATTCACCTAAGATTAACTGAAGTGCAGGTAAGATTTCCAGGAAAAATATATTTTAGGAGGAAAGCTGGAGTTAAACAATAGAAGAAAACAATAGAATAGGGAGGACCAGAGATCTTTTCAAAAATATTGGAGAAATGAAGGGAACATTTCAGGCAAATATGGGCATGATAAAGGACCAAAATGGTAGGGACCTAACAGAGGCAGAAGAGATTATGAAGAGGTGGCAAGATTACTCAGAAGAACTATACAAGAAAGAGCTTAATGTCCCTGATAACCATGATGGGGAGGTCACTGACCTCGAGCCAGACATCCTGGAATGTGAAGTCAAATGGGTCTTAGGAAGTCTGAGCAACTACAGAGCTAGTGGAGGTTACAGTATTCCAGCTGAGCTATTCAAAATCTTAAAAGACAATGCAGTAAAAGTGCTACACTCAATATGCCAGCAAATTTGGAAAACTCAACAGTGGCCACAGGATTGGAAAAGGTCAGTTTATATTCCGATCGCAAAGAAGGGCAATGCCAAAGAATGTTCAAACTACCGCACCATTGCACTCATTTCACATGCTAGCAAAGTTATGCTCAAAATGCTACAAGTGAGGCTCCAGCAGTATGTGGACCGAGAACTACCAGAAGTACAGGCAGGGTTTCGAAGAGGGAGAGGAACTAGAGATCAAATTGCCAACATACGTTGGATCATGGAGAAAGCTAGGGAGTTTTAGAAAAACATCTACTTCTGCTTCAGTGACTATGCCTTTGATTGTGTGGATCACAACAAATTGTGGCAAGTTCTTAAAGAGATGGGAGCACCAGACCATCTTATTTGTCTCTTGAGAAACCTATATGTGGGTCAAGAAGCAACAGTGAGAACTGGACACAGAACCACTGATTGGTTCAAAATTGAGAAAGGAGTTCGGCAAGGCTTTATACTGTCGCCCTGCCTATTTAACTTATATGCAGAGCACATCATGAGAAAGGCAGGGCTAGATGAATCCCCAGTTGGAATTAAGATTGCTGGGAGAAATATCAACAACCTCAGATATGCAGATGATACCACTCTAATGGCAGAAAGTGAAGAGGAACTAAAGAGCCTCTTGATGTAGGTGAAGGAGGAGAGTGCAAAAGTTGGCTTGAAACTCAACATTAAGAAAACTAAGATCATGGCATCTGGTCCTCTCACTTCCTGGCAAATAGATGGGGAAGAAATGGA
>NW_025335317.1:29051493-29064945 GCF_004798865.1 Varanus komodoensis
CTGGCAAATAGATGGGGAAGAAATGGAGGTAGTGACAGATTTTATTTTCCTGGGCTCCAAGATCACCACAGATGGGGCCTGCAGCCAAGAAATTAAAAGACACTTGCTCCTGGGGAGGAGACGTATGGCAAATCTAGACAGCATACTAAAAAGCAGAGACATCACGCTGCCAACAAAAGTGCATATAGTCAATGCTATGGTTTTCCCAGTTGCAATGTATGGCTGTGAAAGCTGGACCGTAAGGCATGCTGAACGCTGAAGGATTGAGGCCTTTGAATTGTGGTGTTGGAGGAGACTCCTGCAAGTCCCTTGGACCGCAAGGCAATCAAACCGGTCAGCCCTATAGGAGGTCAACCCTGACTGCTCTTTAGAAGGCCAGATCCTGAAGATGAAACTCAAATACTTTGGCCACCTAATGAGAAGGAAGGTCTCCCCGGAGAAGAGCCTAATGCTGGGAACAATAGATGGCAAAAGAAGGCGGGGACAGCAGAGAAAGAGGTTGCTGGATGGAGTCACTGAAACAGTCGGCATGAGCTTAAGTGGACTCTGGGGGATGGTGGAGGACAGGAAGGCCTGGAGGGATGTTGTCCATGGGGTCCCGATGGGATGGACACGACTTTGCAACTACCTACAACAACAACAACAAACCTCCCACCCCTACCTGGTTCTACATGGCAATTAACTTTAGGAGGGAAAGCCCATTCAGTTGATGCCATTGGAAAGACTGGGTCGTTTTAATGACTTAGCATTGCTTCTACTTGACTGAATTTATCTGAATGTAAAAAAATAGCTTCTACAAACACAGGAGCTCCTACATTCAGAAAAAGGTGTAATTTCCTGATCTGGTCATTCACAGGCTGGATATTCCCACTGCAATCTATAGGAATGAAAAAGTGCTTAACTTTGGCTGGATTGTGTCCAAACTTTATGCGAGTGAAATCATTTAAACCTGTGACACCTTCTTTTAATTGGTGTATTCTTATACATTTGTATGTACATTATTTATTTGATTTTTAAAAATATATGACTGAAGGCTTTTTCCCCACTGCTAATAGGATCAGGCTTTGGTCAGAAATAGCCAAAACAGCACGGAAACAAAGTGTATGGGATGTGTGTCGGGCTGCATGTAGATTCTGTCTCTTATATGATGATTGTCAAATGACAAAAGCCTCAAAGCGCAAAAAAGGTAAGTTATGTACTTACGTGTGCTATTATAGCACTCGGTTATCTTCAAGGCTAATGCAGAGGATGTTTGACTTTGACAATAGGTTATCTTGCTTGGCTGTCAGAGACTGTGTTCAACACCCCCATTAAACTTGAAGAAGGGCAATGAGGCAATCCTGTACAGGCCCAAACATGTCAGAGCTAAAAGTGTGGTAGGGGAGAAGGCTTGTATGTAGGCCTAGTACCACCATCCCATAAGTATGCAGGAATCTATAAAAATACTTGCACATTTTGCTCAAGTCTGTAGGGCACTTGTAAGTGTGTCTGGTGGGACACTCTTACAAGGTTTCCTGCTTTATTGGAATAACTAATTGTGGGGAAATTTATGCATTCATTTGAACGTGAAGGTGGGAAAAGGTGTTGGAAGCAGGACTTGTATGCACCACTTCCCATACTTTTTAACCCTCTTATGGTCTGCCTGTATGCCTGCAACTGGCACAAGATTGTACAGCCCATTAGATCTTGCCTTCCTCAAGGGAAGACAGAACGTCAGCCATACTTACAATAATAAAATCTTCTGTAAGTAGTTTTAGAGTGGTTCTTTGTGTTGGTGGAATTGGTATTCCTAGCTGACAGTTTTAGTTTGGATGTGAATTTCTTTGGTTACTTTAATTTATAAATATTATGTACTTTTGTATAACTAGTAAATTCCCCAAGTATGTAGAAATTCACGCCTTATTTGTGGGTAGTCCACAAGTGGGACTTACAACAGTATATTGCATTATATAATCCTCTCCCATGCATACCTTGGAGGGTTATTTCAGCAGTGTGCCAGCCAGCCAGTCATATTCTCCTCAAGGATATTATAATCTGTTCATGGTTCAAGTTGTCCAACTTCTTTCTCCCTGCTCCAATTTCCCATTTTCCTCTTTCATCTGACATTTAATATTATGTGGCTCCTAGAAAGCACTGGACATGTTAAGTCCACATTTGGCTATACTGTGATTTTCCTTTACTTTTAATTTATAACCATGTATATTTCTGCATGCCTTATTTATTCTCCATATAAGAAGAATCTACTGCCCTTCAAACTCCAAAGTAATAGGCATTTGATTACCTGCATTTGTTATTAGATAATCCTGATCTTTGTGACAGGAGAGAAATCCAAGTAAATTGGCACATGTTGTCTAGCATTTTGAACCGACAAGGAAAAAAGCTATCCTGCCTGTTGGTGGGGTTTGTTTGAGACAAAGCACTCAAAAAACCAAGAGGCAAAACTGCTGTTTGCCTTTGTTTTTTTCCCTTCAGCTGTTTAAATGTCTACATATTGATAGCATTATACCTCAGGTAAATAAGCAGCTTTTTAGTGATTGGCTTTAACATTGGACATATCAATCACACTGGGTTTTATCCCTGCATCTGCTAAATATAATGTTTAAGTAGCTGGTAAAAGGGCTTTTGTTATTTCAAGAGTTTACATACACACAGAGAGAGACAGAGAGAGACAGAGAGAGAGACAGACACACACACACAGAGAGAGAGAGAGAGAGAGAGAGAGAGAGAGAGAGAGAGAGAGAGAGGTTGTCAAAATAACGTCATTTGCTTTTTCTTTAGCATTCAAGAAGAAACCTAGTATGATCATAGTAGAAGATGACCAGGAAGGAAATACGCAAAGAGAATCACCTTCACCCACTAAGATATTCTCTTTGGAAAGAGATTTACTCAGAACTTTAGCAGAAATAAGATTCATTAATGCAGAGGTTAGTAAATTGAGTAAAGGTCCAATTAATTTCCTCTTTCTTTCTGTCCTTGCTTGTATGTGTAATGCTAATAAGGTGGTGATTTCCACTTAAATTAGCTTGCTAGGAAGGTCTACTTCATTATAGAGAAAGGACCATTACAAAATTGGCCAATCCAAACAAACTGCTTATGATGTTTATCTCTTACAAGATTCCACTTCTAAAATTCACAACCTGTGCTGATAGGATTTCTTGCAGGTGAAGTATCACAGGGCTCTCCCCATTATCCCTGCTGTGTATTGGTATGTTATCCAGGATCAGAGATATTTTTTTTAAATTAACTTTTCTGTTTTCTCAGGTTTATGGGTCTTTTTTTCTCAGTAATAAAACTGACTTAAAAGATTCCTTTTCAACTTTTTATGTCCAACTTTGAATCAGCACCAATATTTTGTCAGTTTTACTGTGAATGAAAATGTTATTTATATGTAATTTTTCTTTAAAAATCAAGAATATTGTTGCAGATACTAACTACTGCTTTTAGAATTTTAGCATTTTAGGGATTATTTAAGGCAATTTATATCTTGCCTTTCAGTTAAAAATTATAGCACTTAAGAAAGTTAACTCTACTTCTTAAAAAGATTCTAGATACAAAACATGATACAATCATATAAAAAGTCCAAGTTGCAAATTAAAAGCTAGAATTAAGATAAATATGCATTAATATATATTACATTATTTGTTCTTATACATTATTTAAAAATGTATGTTTCTGGAATGAAGATAGAGGCGTTGACTTTAGAAATTTGCTGTTTTCTAATCCTTTATGATGGCCAGATGTTAAATTGACTTTTGTTCATCCCTAGCAATGGAAGACTGAAAAGGCCAGCATCATAGGATTTTTCCATGTACACTAGCTTGAGAAACATGTATGTCTCCCACTGTGAAAATATTAGAGCCTTTAACAAGCCTTTTCTGTAGATTTCTAGGGTTTCTTAGCTCATTACAGTTTGACAGTGTCTTGTCTTGTGCTTTTCATAACAGCAAGTGCCAAAGAATCTTTTCTGGCCTTGAGAGGTAGTTTATTTTGGTTAGTTTATTTTGTCTGTTATGTATTAACTGGAAAGACTCTCAACCTTCCATGCTCTTCCTTCTCCCTCCTTTGTTACCTCTTTCTGTGCATTCCAAACTTTTGCTTCTTCATTTTAAACTAATATAATGTCTGATCTTCAGAAACTCTGGTTTGCTAAAACTCTGTGAGAGCAAACTAGGCTCAAAATGTGATTTTTAGATCCTGGTTTGTTCACTAACTAACGTTTAAAGAAACTTTAGTTCCCTGAGTTCAGATACTACTGGAACTGTGGTTAATTCAAAATAAAAAATAGAACTTCCCATTTCTTCCTGAGGCATCTGAAGGAGCAGGTAACAGAAGGGCTGATCCTGCAGTCTCGAGACTTGCCTTACACAACTCAGAAATATATAAATGCATGTGTGCAGAAGGGTGTTCTCAGTGGCTATTCTGAGAACAAGATGGGAAGCCTTTGGGTCTGGATTTTTCCCTAGGATTCAGTTGCAAATATGTACTTGAGAAGATTATCACCTGTGCCTGCTAACACTGCCTAATATATTGTCCATACTGTGTTTACTCCTTTTTTTCTGTGTGCTAATTCTAGGCTACAATTCATTTACTAAGAACGGAAGGTGTTGAGCTGAACAATCATGCTGTCTTCCCTGTAGAGACAAGTCTGCAGTCTGCAGGACACTGTATGCCACAAACCGGGCATGAATCAGAATGGAATACATACAGGTAGCTTAGTTAAAGAATTAATGCTTGTTTTAATTATATTTTCAAAATAATTAGATCAGTTCTGGAGAAATCCCGTTCAAGTCAGACGTAAGCCCCATTAGATATATTTGCATGCCATGCCAACCCAATACTTTACATACATGTCCTGGCAATAAGCCACAATGGGTTGGTTGTTCTCCAAACAACAAAGGGTGCACCTGACAGAATCCTTGTGACTTGCAGTTACCTTTTTGTCACTTTTTTGGAGGGATACTGCAAAGGCCAGCTTAACAGCTGGCTTGGCAACCACTAGCAGTCCTTTCAAAGTGTTCAACTAGCTAGCTGTCAAACCTCTGACTTCTTTCAAAAAGGGGAGGAATTGGCAGGGCTTCCCATGATTTCTTCACAGGGACATCGGCAAAAATACATATGTTGTGTGAACCTAGACACTGAGTGCAACAGAACAAGTGTATAGTACTGCAATTTTAGATACCTAAATTTAAGTTTGAATTTTAAATGTCACTGCTGTTTCTTAAAATTTTGCTAAAGATATTTCAGTATTCTAAATGGAAATCCATTCTGCTAAATCAGTGTGTTTGGCTCTGTAATGAAATTTCAGTGTTGTTTTCCTTTCCATCCCTTAATTTTTCAAGTAACTAAGGAGTTTATCATGTGAACAGAGAAAAGGTCCTACAACTCTCAGCCATGATGCGGCATACTGGGAGTTACAGGATTTTACTTCTGTCTAAACACTCATAATATTGAGCCCTAATATTGACAGGAATACACACCGCTTTTGAGGAAAACACATTCTTCTTTTCCTTTATTGGTGAAAATTGCATTCTTAGAATCCACTGAAATTTAATTTTCCTTTAGATTTATCATAATTGTAAGTACAGATTATGACCTCTACCCCCTTCTCACTCAATCCAAGTATAAAAAGTTCAAGTATAGAAAGGCAGACTTCCTACAACCCCACAGAGTCAAATCTTTGCCTGAATTTTTCAATACATGAATTTGAGATAATTTCAGACAAGTCTCGAGTCATAAGGAAGTATAAAAATGTACCATTTTTAGTAATTAGAATAACTTATAGTTACACCTTTCTCTCTGTTATGGAAATCTCCTAACTATTTTGGTAGCCTTTTGATTCCTAAGGGTACAGTCTTATGCATATTTAGCTACAAATAAGTCCACTGAATTCAGTGGAACTTATTTCAGAGTAAGCACGGGGTGGAGTGGGGGTGGGAGGGAAGGGTATGAGACAAGAAATCCTGTAGTCCTCATTTTTTAGGATGGGGAAATATTCAGATAATGAATATTTCCTGCTTGTGGTTTGGAAGTTAGATCTGTGTCACTTGAAAGAATTAGTAAACAAGAGTTCTTCTTTGTGGTCTCTGTGCAGAGTCTGAGACAGAGCATTTTGGTGGAAGCACTTCCCCCTCCCCCCATGTGGTGTATAAAGGTGGTGCGCCTTTATATAGGGGCTCCTGCCTCCAGTGAACAGGGCTCATTTTTGACTGCCACCTTGGGTGTCTTGGATTTGTTCTGACCCTAGTTTTACCTCACAACTTAGAACACTTTTTTCTCTCAATTTACTTCACTAAAAACATTTTGCTAAAGAAGCAAAAACATTTGCTTCTTCTCTTCACTATAACCTTAACCTATCCTATATAATAAAAAAAATGAAATAAAAAACCCTTCTATCTTCTATCTAACCCTACTCTCTGTCTTAACCATTAACAGTCTTTCTCTACACCCCCTTCCCTCCCACAATGTTTTCTAATTTCCCCCTATGACATTCACGGCAGCAATTTGAAAGTACATGCACTGTGGCACCAAAATGCCCTCCACGGATGGGCTCTCTTTCTTTTCTGCTTGGGAGAAGATCACAGGGTAGATTCCTGCCTACATCACCAAGCTTTTACAAAGCAGCCAAGAAAAAACTGGGCGGAGTGCCTTTAGCAAGAAATGTGGACGAGGGCATTACAGTCACCTCTAGTCCTTCTGTCTCAAAGACAATTCCAAGCTCTCACCCACCATCAGCAGCTGCTGATGCTCCACTAGCTGAGAAAGTGAAAGCTGGGCTGGCAGCTACTGAAAAAAGGCTGAAAAGAGGATCAAACATGGCCTCAAAATGCTGACCAAAAGTGGTGCCAAAATGGTGGGGGAAAAGGCAACAGAAAAACCAACGAAAAAGGCTCTGTGCCATTCACTGACATGGGACCAATTGCTCGTTTGCTCTGCGGTGCAATCAGTGGAGCTTGGACCAACTGCATCACTGGCTCCTCCACCTCAAATGGCACCCCCACCATCAGGATCAAGGGTCCGAGCAGAGCAAATGACTATGCACTCATTTTCAGAGAGTGAAATAAAATATTCTCCACCAGCAACTCTGCTAGGATCACCTCAGCCCGATCCCTGGACCATCTTATGAGCTGATTTCACCAACAGTTCCCTGTGGCTCTAGCCTGAATAAAGGAGATGCCTTTTGATGAAGGTCTCTTCAGTGCCCAAACCTATGAGAAGTTGGATAGCATGCAAAAGTCAAGCACAGTGGCAAGAAGAATGGGCTTCATACCCCAGAGATCAAGAACATGTAAGTGGCCATGGGGCCCATCTTATTACCCCAGCAGAAATCAGCCATACTACCTGGCTCACTAGCAGCGACCACCCACACAACAAAGTTGGGATGCTGCACCCTCATACCCAGCAGTCCACACACACACACACACACACACACACACAAGTGGATGTTGAGAGGCAATGTTGCTGACCACCAACTTAAACCAATCCCTCATTGCTATTAAGAATTTTGTTCAAAGGCCACCTAAGAACTTTCCTTCCCCAGTAGGAAGACATAACATTAGACAGATTGGTATTTTCCATTATTTAATTCAGGTACTGCATTCGCATCAGTTCCACCACTCGGGATCATACACACTACCTTTCCATTAGCTACCTTATAAAAGGGAGTGATTCAGTTTGTCCAACCATCCAATCTCCAGTGGAGATTCTACTCCCGATATCTTACCATCCTGAAGAAGGACAGTGACCTCCGTCCTGTATTGGATCTTAGAGGTGTGAATTTGTACATTCCACAGAAGAAGTTCTACATGATTTCTCTAATGACTGTACTACCCTTGTTAAGACAAGGGGACTGGTTCACATCAGTAGACTTAAAGGATGTATACTTTCATGTTTCTATCCACCCAGAACACGAACATTTCCTATGGTTCTGTATCAGTACCAAAAGTTACACATTTTGTTTGCTTTCATTTGATCTTGCCACAGCCCTGAATGTATTCATGAAATACATGGTGGTAGTCTGTGCACACCTTTGGGTTCAAGGGATTAGGATATGCCCATACTTAGATGACTAGCTCTTGGCCGCCCCATCTGTAGTGGACTTGAGGCCTCAGTTCACACTACATATTGTCTCTTACATAAACTAGGACTATATATTAATGATGAAAATCTATACTTTCTCTCTCCCAGTCTATCCTGTATTTCAGTGACAGACTGGATTCTGTGGACAGCCAGGCATACCTGGCCCTAGACAGAGCATCAGCTCTATCCAGGTTGGCCCTGTGCCTCCAAACAGAAGCCAGATCTGCAGCACACCAGATGCAACAAACTCCTGGGACTAATGGCAGCTACAGTCTCAGTCATACAACATGCTCACCTGCAAATGAGACTTCTCCAGGTATGGTTTCTTTGAGCCTACTGACCAAATGGAAATGCTTGACTGTCCCTTGGTCAGAATGGTCCAGTCTCACTTGGTGGATTATGCAGTAAAACCTCTCCAATGAGGTTTCTAGCCTTTACCCGCAAGTAACCAGACTTGACCATAACAACAGATGCTTCCTCTTGGGGATGGGGGACACAGCGCACTGTAAAGAAACTCATGGATTATGAAGCAACCAAAACCATATCAACTTCTTGGAGCTTCTTGCAGTACAAAAAACATTGCTGTCCTTTGAACAAGTACTCAAGAACAGCCATATTCAGATAATGTCGGACAATACCACAGTAGTGTATTATCTAAATGAACAAAGGGGGACTTGTGACCTATCCCTGACCCAACTTACACTATCAATATGGTACTGGTACTTAGAATGGAACACAACAATTGTGACAGGCCGCCTAGCAAGAATTTATAACAAACTGACCAACAGTCTGAGCAGAAGGCTAGACATGACTCACAGTTGGGAATTATATCCAGAAGTTGTAAAACAGCTCTTTACAGCATGAGAAATACTGTCCATGGACCTATTTCCAACACCAAGCAATATGGTGTGCCGACATTTCTGTTCTCGAGCTGGAGCTGGCATTGGATCCATGGGTGATGCATTCCTTATACATTGGAACAGGACACTCTTTTATCTGTTCCCTGCATTTCAGACTGACTGCATTCTAGTGACCCCATGGTGGCCGCAACAGGCATGACTTGCAAACCTTCTTTTCCTGTCCAACTGAGAATTTACTCGACTCCCAATGAGATCAGACATTATATCTCAGGACAGTTGACTATTCTTATACCCAGACATTGAGACCCTACATCAAAGAGCAAGAAGGATACCAGACAGACAAGGGAGCTCTCCTGTGGCCCAAGATATGGTTAATCCTCAACACTGCACTCAAAGCAAACACCAGGCACATCATCCATCCATAAAATTCTCCCTTTCCTGCATGGCCTTCATCTCAATGGTTTGAAAATGTCCTCGATTAGGGTATACTTAGCAGCTATGTCCTCCTCTTATAGAATGGTCAAGGGACACTCAGTTTTTTGGCACCTTCTCACCAAGACTGTTCCTCAACTGCTCAACCTTGTACCCCTGACCCAATCAATCGTGCCAGGATGGAGCCTTTCAGTGGTTCTGCAAGCTCTCACAAAGCCCTCCTTCAGACCCTTAGCTACCATCAACCACCATGTTCTCTCCTGGAAGGTGGTGTTTTTAGTAGCCATCACTTCAGCCAGATGGGCTAGTGAGCTATGCACTCTCCAAATTGACCCACCATTCCTTGTCTTCCATAAGGACAAGGCAGTTTTCTGATCAGATGCAAGGTTATTTCAAGTTTCCGCTTGAACCAAGGCAGAACCTTACCAGCTTTCTTTCTGACACCATCCAGTCTGATGGAAACAGCTCTCCACACACCGGATGTTCGAAGGGGCCTAGCCTTTTATCACTTCTCCACAGAACCATTCCACCAATCCAGAAGACTATTTGTCTCGTGGAAAAATCAGAAGGCGGCCTCATAACTCCACAAAGACTAACTCACTGGATTGTAGAAACCATCAAACTAGCCTACCAACTAGCCAAACTGGAACTCCCAGAAAAACCCAATGGCACACTCTACCAGAGCAGTAGCTACATCCCCAGTGCTACACAGTGGCATACTGGTAAAAGATTTATGCAGAGCTGCAACTTGGTCCAATCCTTCAACATACATTTGGCACTACTGGCTCAATGTCAGAGCCAGACAAGACTGCTTCTTTGGATGGGCAATCTTATCAACAGCCCTCTACTGACAACACTGTTCCACTTCCATTTCACAGTAAGCTTGCTAATTGCACATATGTGAAATGCACACAGAAGAAGAAAGTGAGGTTGCTTAACAGTAACCGACATTTCTTCAAGTGGCCATCTGTGCATTCAGACAACCTGCCCACTGGCCCTGCATTGATGTTGATAATCATAATCATCCAAGGCATTTTTCCCTTCTCCCCACCCGCCTTTCCATCCATGCCATAGTGATGCAGAGAGGGCCAGAAACAGCCACCCCTTCTCCAGTTCCAAGGCCAAAGTGACAGTCTTGGGGAAAGTGGCAGGAGCCCTGCCTTTATATGCCACATGGGATAAGGGGGTGGACTCCCACCAAAACTCTTAGCCAGGGGAATCTCTCTTTCCCTGACAACAGGCCCACATAAGCCCCAGCCCACATGTGTGCATGCACAGATGCCCACTTGAAGAATGGCAGCTACAGGTAAGCAACCTTACTTTCTTCACTAAGCACAGAATGCAGGTGAAATTTTTTATATTATTCAGATACTCTTTTGCACCTACAGATGGGGCAGTCTCATTCCTACATCAAGAAGCTATCTGAAGATAATCTGGAGAATTCTTCAGTGGCCTTCATTAAGTGCATAATACATTTTTATATCTCTCCTACAGTTAAATCCATTTGAACACAGTTTTGTGAAAGATTCAGGCTCCAAGGCAGCATTAATTTGTTAAATCTCAGACATCAAAATTATGGAATTTATGTTGACATGTGATTCTAACATATATTGAATTCTACACACAACCCTATTTCTCATTAGTCTTGCTATAGGATGTTTGAAAAAACTACTTTGTGGTATTTTTTTTAAATAACATAAATCCACTCAAAAAAATGCTCTCATGCTTTGAACTCTCTGATGGCATCTTTTTACAGACTTGCTTTGCAAAAAGTTTAGGTGCTCAGGGTCAACTGCTTTTTTATGCACTGTCTGATAGATACTTTAATGATAAAACCCATACTTTGAAATAGAGAACTCTGAAATATATCTTTTCCTTTAATTAAAAAAGCAAAGGTTTTCAACCAACTTGGAGCCAGGAAGACACACATTAGTTAAATAAAAATGACATGTGATTCATGAGACATGACAGCTGCCACTGGGAATGTTGCTGGAAGCTATATGGCTGCATATTTCAGCTTTCCAGCAAAGCAGAGCAAAGTGGTTAACTGATATTTCATGTCCTCAGGAATGCTGTCACTGTAGATAAATTAGCTACAGAGCTGCAAAAACTAAAATGCAGCAGGCTTACATTAAAATAATTAGAAATCAGTATATGACTTAAGAAAATTTTGCACTAAATAAGTAATGGGCAATTATTTTCTTATTTTTACATCTGCTATTTACATCTAAATTACTGCTTTTCTCTTGCCAACATATACACTTTGCCTGAACATGCTAAGTAATAACTCCTAAATTTGGGCACCAGATTGACAACCCTCACAGTCAGAATATTTGTTGGAAAGAAAAGCAAAAAACTGTGGTTCCGATATCTCTTAAAGAGCAATCTTGTGGTACCCCAGGCACCAAAGGAGTGAGTGGAAATCCCTTTACAAGATCATAAATAAAGTTCCATCCTTAGTGGGAAAGATATGATCTCAGAGTCACCCTCCTGGCCTTTCCTGTTCACCATGAAAGAATTCTGTGGACTGGAATATATGATAGCATTTGGAAATAATCATGTTTCCACTAAATAATCGTGTTGCGTGATGCTCCTAAACAGATAAGTCCTTCATATATGCATTTTGTATTTTATTGTCTTCAGTTTTGGGTGATTTTAAAATCCTTCTTTATTGTGACTTCTTAGCAGCTGGATAGACCATTTATCTAAATATGCTATGGAAAACTTTTTACGGGCTGCCAAAATTGGAGAAGAGTTAAATGAATCCTGGATTGTGCATAACACTGTGGTGTATGTCTTAAACCACAATAAGCATCTGATTGCTTCAAAAAGGCAAAGAGAAATAGTTGAACCTCTGCATATACTTTTCAATGCAATTAGGAATACTGGGCATTGTGGGTAAGTTTTGAAAGAGTTAATTGAATCTTTCACTTTTCTTTTTAAGGCATATAATCATGGTAGGCAGATTTTAATCTCTTTCTATCAATGCCACTTTTACCATGCTGTACCTCAGGTTCACTGAAAGACATTGGAACTTTTTTGTATTATTACTAGCTTGCTTCAACTGGCAGAACAAACTTCACTCAGTTTCTATCTGTTGTAGTCATCCAGCTCTCATCAGTTTAAAAAAGTGAATAAGGAGAGCTTTTGTATGTGACAGCTGGGTTGAATAGTAGTCATGAAAGAGCATTGTAATGAAGAAAAATATTGTATGTAAAAAAATGCAAGGACCCTTTTACTCTATATAGAATGTTTTGGCATTCAGGCAGAAGTTGGTGGGTACATGCAGGTTTGATGAGTGTTGTCCATTATAAAGAGTAATTGAAGTCAACCTGATACATTATTTTAAGTTTATAAAAGTTATAGTTTTATAAAAATGAAGGCAAAGAGAATCTCTGATGTGGGTCAGTTATATATCATACATGTTTAACTACCATATAAGCTATTATGGAAGTCTTTCTCATGATTTATAACTTATACAATCCTAATTGTATCTCGAGATTGTATCTTCTCCTTCATGGATCACTGCGTTGTCGTGGCGAAGGGGCTTGCATAGCTCAATGAAGCTGTGAGCTATGGCATGCAGGGCCACCCAAGACGGATAGGTCATAGCAGAGAGCTCTGACAAAATGTGATCCATTGGAGAAGGAAATGGCAACCCAATCCAGTATCTTTGCCATGAAAACCCCATAGACAGCACCAAAAGGCAAAAAGATATGATGCCTGAAGAAGAGCCCCTCAGGTCGGAAGGTGTCCAATATGCTACTGGAGAAGAGCAGAGGGCTAGTACTAGTAGCGCCAGAAAGAATGAAGCGACTGGGTCAAAGCCGAAAGGACGCTCAGTTGCAGATGTATCTGGTGGTGAAAGGAGAGTCCGATGCTGCAAAGATCTATACTCCATAGGAACATGGAATGTAAGATCCATGAATCAAGGCAAGCTGGATGTGGTCAAACAAGAGATGACAAGACTGAACATCGACATCTTAGGAATCAGTGAACTAAAATGGACAGGAATGGGTGAATTTAATTCAGATGACCATCAGGTATACTACTGCGGGCAAGAATCCCTCAGAAGAAATGGAGT
>NW_025335317.1:29065045-29066781 GCF_004798865.1 Varanus komodoensis
GTAGCCTTCATAGTCAATAAAAGAGTAGGAAAAGCACTACTGGGATACAATCTTCAAAATGACAGAGTGATCCCAGTTCGAATCCAAGACAAACCATTCAACATCACAGTAGTCCAAGTCTATGCCCCAACCACTGGTGCTGAAGAGGCTGAAGTTGACTGGTTCTATGAAGGCCTACAACACCTTCTAGAATTAACACCCAAAAATGATGTCCTTATCACAGGGGATTGGAATGCTAAAGTAGGAAGTCAAAAAATAACCGGAATAACAGGCAAGTTTGGCCTTGGACTACAAATTGAAGCAGGGCACAGGCTGGTAGAATTTTGTCAAAAGAATACGATGGTCATAGCAAACATTCTTTTCCAGCAACCCAAGAGACGATTCTACACATGGACATCACCAGACGGTCAACATAGAAATCAGATTGACTATGTGCTCTGCAGCCAAAGATGGAGAAGCTCTATACAGTCAGTAAAAACTAGACCAGAGCTGACTGTGGCTCAGATCATGAGCTTCTGGTGGCAAAATTTAGGCTTAAATTGAAGAACGTAGGGAAAAGCACTAGGCCACTCAGGTATGACCTAAATCATATCCCTGATGAATATACAGTAGAGGTGACAAATAGATTTAAGGAATTAGATCTGATAGACAGAATGCCTGAATAACTATTGACGGAGGTTTGCAGCATTGTACAAGGGGCAGCAACTCAAACCATCCGAAAGAAAAAGAAATGCAAGAAAGCAAAATGGCTGTCTGAGGAAGCTTTACAAATAGCTGAGGAAAGAAGGGAAGTGAAAGGCAAGGGAGAAAAGGAAGGATACACCCGATTGAATGCAGAATTCCAGAGAATAGCTAGAAGAGATAAGAATGCCTTCTTAAATGAACAGTGCAAAGAAATAGAAGAAAACAATAGAATAGGGAGGACCAGAGATCTGTCCAGGAAAATTGGAGATATGAAGGGAATGTTTCATGCAAAGATGGGCATGATAAAGGACCAAAATGACAGGGACCTAACAGAGGCAGAAGAGATTAAGAAGAGATGGCAAGATTACACAGAAGACCTATACAAGAAAGAACTTAACATCCCTGATAACCACGATGGGGTGGTCACTGACCTCGAGCCAGACATCCTGGAATGTGAAGTCAAATGGGTCTTAGGATGTCTGAGCAACTACAGAGCTAGTGGAGGTGACAGTATTCCAGCTGAGCTATTCAAAATCTTAAAAGAAAATGCAGTAAAAGTGCTACACTCAATATGCCAGCAAATTTGGAAAACTCAACAGTGGCCACAGGATTGGAAAAGGTCAGTTTACATTCCGATGGCAAAGAAGGGCAATGCCAAAGAATGTTCATACTACCACACCATTGCACTCATTTCACATGCTAGCAAAGTTATGCTCAAAATGCTACAAGTGAGGCTCCAGCAATATGTGGACCAAGAACTACCAGAAGTACAGGCAGGATTTCGAAGAGGGAGAGGAACTAGAGATCAAATTGCCAACATACGCTGGATCATGGAGAAAGCTAGGGAGTTCCAGAAAAACATCTACTTCTGCTTCAGTGACTATGCCTTTGATTGTGTGGATCACAACAAATTGTGGCAAGTTCTTAAAGAGATGGGAGTACCAGACCATCTTATTTGTCTCTTGAGAAACCTATATGCGGGTCAAGAAGCAACAGTGAGAACTGGACACAGAACCACTGATTGGTTCTGTGTCCAGTTCTCACTGTTGCTT